>NC_037342.1:83330532-83643746 GCF_002263795.3 Bos taurus | reverse complement strand
AGGGGCGTCTGGACGGGGAGCGCCCACCAGGGGGCTGCCAGGAAGGTGAGTCCATAGAATGTGCCCCCGGCAGTCGGAGGGCTGGCGGGGCGGGTAGGGGGCCCTCACGCGACACAGAACCCCACCCCATCTCCCCTCCAGCCCGTCCCGGGAGGAGGGGAGTGGTCAGGGCTGCCTTGGCCCTGCTGTGAAAAGGCCCCTAGGCGTCTCTGGTCTTCGCATTTATCTTCAAACAGAAGCTAAACTCAAACTCGGGTTGAAAGAGGCACGTGACAACCAGCGCTGGCTGAGGCACAGCCTTGCCCGCCCGAGCCTCTCCGGCCGCAGGCATGTGTAGAGGCCACCTCTCCCCCCGCTCCACACCACGGGCTCAGGTCTGACGAGCCACAGAGCAGGCAGTGTGGACCATTGCCGCAGCCCGTGCTCCTCAGCGGTGCAGACCCGGCTGGTCCCACACCTGGTCCTCCTGAGACCGGGGCAGAAACGGAGATGTCTCCCCCGCAATGACAGTCACTGCACGTCTGCGGAAGCGAGACACAAGAGGCAGTGGCAGGGACAGCCACTGTGGACAGTCTGGAGAGCCCCTCGAAGTCTAGAAACAGAGCTACCGTGTGATCTGGCAACCCCACTCCTGGGCATGTATCTGTAGGACCGTAATTCCTTACCAGCTGAGCCACAAGGGAAGCCCAAGAACACTGGAGCCGGTACTCTCCCTTCTCCAGGGGATCTTCCCAACCCAGGGAGTGCACCGGGGTCTCCTGCACTGCAGGCAGATTCTTTACCAGCTGAGCTATCACGGAAGCCCTATAATTCAGAAAGACACGCACCCCTACGTTCACTGCAGCGCAATTTACAACAGCCAGGACATGGAAGCCACCTAGATGTCCCTCGGCAGATGAAAGGATAAAGATGTGGTACAAAGGAATATTACTTAGCCAAAAAAGAACAAAATAGTGCCATTTGCAGCAACACAGACGGACCTAGACAGTTCATACTGAGGAAAGTAAATCCAGGACAGACACATGGCATTGCTTGTGATGTAGAACCTAAGCAGACAGGTACAAACGAGCCTACAGCGTAGAGCTACAGTCACGGATGTGAAGACACAGCTATGGGCGCCGCGGCATGGGGGAGGAGCACACTTGGAGACCGGGAAATGGTCATCTGTGGGCAACTGAGAACCCATCAGTGGCTCCTTCCCCAAAAAGTTTCACGTTCCGAGTGACTTAAAATCAAATTTCAAAATACATTTCCCAAATGACCACCTGCTTGGGGACGTGGAAACAAAAGCAGTATCTTTGAGAGGAGAGTCTGCACATGAGCCCTGGCCCTCCCCGGGGCAGTGCCGTCCCTGAGGGCTGGGGACCCTGAGCCCTGGCCCTCCCCTGGGCGGTGCCGCCCCTGAGGGCAGGGGACCCTGAGCCCTGGCCCTCCCCGGGGCGGTGCCGCCCCTGAGGGCTGGCGACCCTGAGCCCTGGCCCTCCCCTGGGCGGTGCCGCCCCTGAGGGCAGGGGACCCTGAGCCCTGGCCCTCCCCGGGGCGGTGCCGCCCCTGAGGGCTGGCGACCCTGAGCCCTGGCCCTCCCCTGGGTGGTGCTGTCACTGAGGGCTGGGGACCCTGGCTCCGTGGCACAGCCCTGCCCCAGCACCTGGGGCCATCATCTGTCGTAAGTGCTCACAAGGGCTGCATGAGGGTCGGACACCAGGGAACTGCAACGAAAGAGCCTGTGACAAGGCGGCCCTCACGAGCCTCGAGGCATGCTGTCCTGTGAGGCACGCAGGGAAGGGCTTAACGACGACTTGTTAAAGAGCTATCTCACAAGCAACAAAAGCATCTTCTCGCTGTTTGAAATCAATTCATTTTAACATGCTTTGCAAACAGAATAGCTTCAGTGGGTTTTCTGTGTCCCTGATATGAACAATCCCAATCTTTCCCATTTAATTCAGCTGCTGCTGCTGCTGAGTCGCTTCAGTCATGTGGGACCCCATAGACAGCAGCCCATCAGGCTCCCCTGTCCCTGGGATTCTCCAGGCAAGAACACTGGAGTGGGTTTTCATTTCCTTCTCCAATGCATGAAAGTGAAAAGTGAAAGTGAAGTCTCTCAGTCGTGTCCAATTCTTCACGACCCCATGGACTGCAGCCTACCAGGCTCCTCCGTCCATGGGATTTTCCAGGTAAGAGTACCGGAGTGGGCTGCCATTGCCTTCTCCATTTAATTCAGCATTTCACTATATGTAATGTGCTGGACGTTGTGCCAAGCCATCTTATTTCAGTTGTCCATTTCATGGTGAAAGCACTGTCCGCTGGGCTGCTGTCTGAAGCCAAGGGTTTGCAAACGCCAGACTCCACCCCCTCCCCACCTTGTGCCTGCGTGCAGTCTGCCAGCTGAGAACGGTTTTCACATTTGTGAATGGTTGGAAAAAATCAAACGAAGAGTACTTAGGGACATAAAACAGTTATATTGAATTTGACATTTCGACATCCATAATTTTACTGATAACCCACCATCCGTCTACACACAGTCTGTGCTGCTCGGGGCTCAGCAACGTTGTGATGGCAGACAGCAGGGTCCTCAAACCTGGACACACTCTCCACCTGGGCCTTGCAGGACCCTGCCCACCTGCCCTGGAGTGTGAGCCCCAGCACGGCACAAGGAGGCCTGTGAGCTCCATGGTCACCCCCAGGCCGCCTCCCGCCCCCACCTGGCTCCCGGGCCACACCTGGCTCTGCGCTAGCTCCTGCTGCTCGTGGGAGGCCTCCAGCTCACCCACAGCCGAGCACGGGCTCCTGCGTTCTGACCACATCTTCCCCGGTGGTGCACAGGCTTCCGTAGCCTTCAAGCCTCAGACGACCGCCCTGCGCTCACCCAGGCAAGGACACGCAGAGCTGCATGCAGATTCTCTGCTTCACAACAGGCACACTGATCACTGACCGTCCAGCGGTGAATGCACAAATACACATACAAACACACACACACACATACAGACACCCCACTGAGCAATCATCCCACCAAGAAGCAATCCCTGATCACTGGCCAGAACTTCAACAGAAAAGCTCCTGGAGTTCCCCAAGTCACTGACATAACTTCTGTTCACAACCCCATCTCCCCAAAAGCTGTGAGGGCCTCCCCCACTCAGCAGGTACAGGGGTGCAGGTGGGGTCTCTGTGAGCCCTTGTCCCAACACAGTCCCGGCAGAAACACACACTCCGTGGTCTGCACCCCAGGGGATGACAAGTCATTGGGCACGTCTGTCTCCAGGACTGCCTTCCCCTGCAGGTCCTACACCTGGAGCTCGTTAGAAACGCAGACACGCAGGCCCTACTGGGACCTACTGAGTCTGAGTCTGCACTGTGACCATTCCCCGGGGTAGACCTGAGAGCAGCCTGCAGCGTATCCTCTGATACACGTCTGCAGAGCCTCCTCCGGGGTGGGGCTTCTCCTTACCCGTCTCTCTAGATCCTATGATTTTGGAGATTAAAAAACCTTCCTCTTGGTGCTCATTAAGAGGGGTAAAATCAACACTGAAAACAGCAAAACTGCAGCTGCTATTGAAGGCCGAATGCTGGAGAAGCAGCTGCCTGAGGACTTTCTGGTAGGTAACTAACGAGTCCTCAATAAACTAATAATAGGGATGGCTGCACAAGGAAACCCAGGGTGATAAACGCCGGGTTTCTCCAAGGAAGACTCTCTGGTAGGTAACTAACGAGTCCTCAGTACACTAATAACAGGGATGGCTGCACCAGGAAAATAAATGCTGGGTTTCTCCAAGGAATTGACTGTGAGAGAACGAGGTGATGCATGTCAGAGCCCCATAAACACCAACGTAAATAGTTATTAATACAGACGATGATCATCAGCGCTGCTGCTTGTAACACTAACAACCACCTCTGGCCGCGCAGCTGACAAGCCACGATCGAGCAAGGCACCAGGGCTTGTGGCAGGGCCTTCTGACAGAGGACTGTGAGCTCGGAGCCCACAACCCCAGGAAACCCCTACTTCCTGCTGCTATCCCGTGAGCAGTTCATTCCTGATGAAACTTAAAAAAAAAAAGATTTATTTGTTGGGCTGCTCTGGGGCTTTGCAGTGGCACATGGGATCTTCAGTTTTCAACGTGGCACGCAGAACATTCAGTTGCCACATGCAGGATCCTGTTCCCTGACCAGGGCTAGACCTGGGCCCCCTGCACTGAGGGCAGAGTCTCAGCCACCAGACCACCAGGGACGTGCCCTGATGACACTTTCCGAGGAGACCAGGGCTGCTGCCTTCCTTCCAGCGAGAGCTCCCACCTACGCTCTCTTCTGGATTCCGGTCACCTCTCTGTTGTAGGACGAGCAGGCTTTTGGTCCCGGAATGACCTGGGCGGCTGGCCTGGGCCCTGACTGACGGCTATGGAGGGGCTCCTGGCAGAGGACACGCGTCAGGACCCCTGGCAGGCCTCCCCGGGGTGGGGCGGGCTGGGGCAGGGGCCTGCCTGAGCCTCACCCCGCTGCAGCTCGAGGGCCTGAGACAGGGCGCAGGCTACCCGTTCCTGGACGTGGTCACACGTGCCGGCTGAGCGGAGGCGTCAGGGAAACAGACAGGTGTGCGGTGGCTGGCCAACCAGCTCCTCCTGTGAGATGAGCCCCAAAGCACTCCCCACTCTCAGAGAGGGAGACGGCTGATCCCACCACCTCCTTGAACGAGGCGGTTGGGATCGGTCTGAAACGTCCCGACAGAAGTTGAGTGGGTCCCCATGGGTGGGGCGGACACTGCGCCAGCCTGGGGCTGAGCGGGGCTGGCAGGCTGCCTGCAGGCACGGCCGCCTCCTTGCCCTCTGTCCTCCGTACGCACGTCCAGACCTGGACGGGCCAGCACCCCACGCCCAGCAGAGACGACACAGTCAGTGCCAGGGCCTGCGGCCAGCGGCACCTGCAGCCAGCAGGTCCAGGGAGGCTCACCCAGCGACGGGCTGACAAGCGGACAGGCTGGCACGTGAGCTGGGAGCCTGCGGGAACAGTCCTCCCACCCCCAGAGCAGGAGTCCCGGCTGGCCCAGGCGGGAGGGAGTCCTGCTCCGCACATAACGCACACCGGTGCCCGCTCGGGAGGCTCCACTGAGTCTGTGTCCAGGGCTTCGCTCTAAAGCTGCTCACCGTGAAAACACACCGCCGGTCCACATGGCCGTGCCTGAGGCCGTCACCCAGACGGACACGAGGAAGACACCTCACACTCTGGACTGAAATACATGCTTCTCCTCATCACTCTGAAGACGGATGTGGCCACACGCTCCTGAGGCCCAGCTTCATCAGCCACCCCGTCTCCAGAACCGCCCACCTGGGGCCTTGGGGTCTCACCAGGCTTCAGCTCTGTGCACGCCTCCCTCAGTCGGGGGTGCTGGGGGCCTGGGGAGGGATCCACCTGGTCCCCGTTCCTGGCCAGCGCCTCTGACACCCTACCCTGGAAGAGTGGCTCCTGCATCAACGGGTGAGCCCTGAGAGCTGCAGCTCTGTCCCGAGTCTGGCCCAGCTTCGCGGACGCGCTCCTTGGCCGTGTGCGCCAGGCCTTGGCTCCTGCTTTGCTGGGAGAGGCATTAACTGTTTCCAGAGGGCTGGGCCTTCCGTCCATCGGGCAGCATCCACAGGCCTGTGCCCACTGCTTCTGGCACCCCTGCCCATCCCCGTGGGAAGGACCTGGTGGGCAGGGTTGGCTGAACACCCAGGCCCCGCAGGCCAGGCGGCAGCCCTGTCTAAAGCCCGCAGGAGTTAGTATGTGAACGAGCATCTACTAGAGGAGACCCCAAGACCCCGTCGTGCAGTTACACTCCTCATTCAGATTCAAGCACACAAGAACAGCAGGAAGTGATCAGACGCCACGGGACACCATGCTCTCACTTTGGGGAACGTTCCCACTGGCAGCATCAACAGAGGAAGTACCAAGAAGGGAAAGCTCTGTGAGCAAGCCTCCAGGTGCCCCCATGACAAGACTCGGATCTCAGGCTCGAGGAGTCAGAATAAAAGGGTTGCAGCGAACAAGTGCAGCCTAAATAGACTGCTTTCAAGGTCCACCCCGTGGGACTCACCTCCTGAGACCGACGAGAGCTGGGTCAGCTCTTAGAGGACACAGACTCGACACACAGATCAGCCAATTTGCCCCTCAGACTACAGAGCTCAGGCTGATCCAACAGAAAGAGAATCTGCTATTTACTTACTGTAAATGTCGATCAAGACTTAAAATGAGCGCCTCATAGAGTCAGAGACTCTAGTACAGAAATATCGCCAACAGATGTTCACTGCAGCCTGGTTTGCAGCCGTGGATGTCTTTCAGGAGGGGGTGGTTTAAATAACTGGACAGAGAGCCGCCTATAGCCGTCTCTGTACACACGGGACACCCCTGAGCATTGCCGCGATGGGGGCCGCCTCTGGGCGGGGAGATGGGAGCCCAGGGACCTCATTTTCCCCTTTACTTTATGTGAAGACTTCATCCTTCTTCCTAGATGACCTAGTCACAAAATAACCTGTGTAAGAACAACAACACAAGCTGTTCCTGAAAGGAACAGCCCCACCAACCATCGCGGGAGGCGGGGGCGGGAGCAGGGGGCATTAACCAAGGGTCTCCCACAGACCCCTGTCGAGAAGTGTCCACTCTCTTACCACGAGCCTCTAAGAATCCACCGCCCTGTCGTCCAGGAGAGGCACCACACGAGGGGGACTCTCAACATGGCCTCTGATAGCCAGACCAATTGATTTAAGCAAACATAAAAGTGAGTGGTGAGCAGGAAACAAGCCCCCACTGCTGGGGGCTGGATGGGGGCCTGGTGCCCTCAGGCCCCACGTGTCCCGAGAGGGTCTCTGAGCCCCGGCGTCTCCTGCTGCTTCACCATAATAGCATTCCAGGTGACAGGACAGGCCTGGGGTCGCATCATGGAAAGAAGCCTGTTTACTTCGCCAGCTCCTTCCAAGAGGAGAGGACTCCTCGGCCGAAGTCCTGATATTTGGGGGGCCGAGGCTCTGGAAGCCTCAGGGCTGGTCTCTGGGGCACCCCAGTCCCCCGATCACTGACCCTCAGCGTCCACGCACCTGCTGAGACCCCGGTCCTCCGATCACAGAACCTTAGCACCCACCCTCTCCTCTAGCACAGGGTCTCAGACACCTGCCCCCCCCTTCCCCACGTGTGTCAGGGGTGACACTCCCATGGGCTGAGAGCTTCGCTGCCAGAACATGAGAGCTGGAGCATTCCAGCGGCGATGACTCGGGCCCCACGGAGAGCAGCGTCCAGAACAGAGGAAGTCCATAAATCCCGTGACCTCACAGAGGCCCAGAAGGACACGGTCCGGCACTCACGCCCTCAGAAGAGACCAAAGAGAGCGGCCTGGTTCCAAGGCTATGACTCGTGTCCCCGGGGCGCCCGAGAGGTCCTTCTCCTCTCCCTCCCAGGGGAGGAGCGAGCTTCGGGAACCCAGACCCCAGCAGGGCGGGGAGCAGCAAAGATGACCTCCCTCGGGAAGTGATGCAGGCAGCCTGCCGCGGCTCTGGCCCTGCCGACTGTGCAGCTGACCTCTAGCTTAGAGAGACGCAGAGCTCTCGGGGGGGCTAATCAGTGAGGCGCAGATTCTGAGGGAAAGTCCTGAATGGGAACCACGCCCTCGTCATACCAGGCAGGCATTCTTGTGCTTGTGGAGACGGGGAGGTTTGGAGCCGAGGTTCACCCAGTATGCACACCCTGGACCCCAAGTAACATGCCAAGCGGAAACTGTCAGCCAAGGCAGAGGATTACACCTCTGTAAGCTTGAGAGGATGCCAGCTGGTGTCTGAGGCCAAACGCAACATGTGAGCGTTCTCGGGGAGATGCGAGCGCGGGGCACAGGGGCAGCAGTGAGCTTCCGGGGCTGGTGGACCCCACTCTGTCAGAGCTGCGGAGGCCGCTCCACGGAGGGCGCACGTGTCAGAGCCCAGCAGACGCACCTGCTGCCCGTGCAGCTGGCTACACGACGACTGTACCGCCATCAAGGGATTTTTTAAGACCAATGTTCAAGCTAAAAAACCAAAGGTTGAAATCTTCCTCAAAAGTCACCTCGGTCCTCTTATTTCTTGGATACGATGTCAGTAAACAGCAGTGGTTGACCGTGAACCAATCCAGGTAAAAGTTTATGGGGAAAAAAAAGGCTGCAGCCAAGCAGCCCCTCCCCCCACCACCACACCCGCCTCTGACCTGGAGCTCCCCGCTCTGCTGCCTGTCCCCGAATGACCTCTGCTTTGGGGGCTGCGCCCACGTTCCCAACAACAGCTGGGAGAGGCCCCACTCGGCTGATGACCTGGCCACAGGGGCATCAGGCAGGGGAGGGACCTGGCTCTGGCCTCCAGACGCAGGCCTTGGTGTCCAGCCCAAGCGGGATGGAAGGACCTGAGCAGAAGGTGCCCATGAGACACAGCTCGGAAGATATCAGGAGACAAGTGTTCTGGAGGGCCTAAGAGGCAGCCCTGACCCAGCATGAGCTTCTCCGGCCTCCGTCTCGCCTGCCGAGAAAGAAGGCGCAGCAGGAAAGCCATGTCCTTCCTAAACGCGCCACACCACTGCCAGGGCAGGAGCCGCGCCCTTCGTCCCCGGCTGCTCCATGGACCCGACCCTTCCTGCCGCCAGACGCGCACACGTTCCCTCGCCCGTGAGAGCCCGGCTTCTTTACCTCCTCTCCCTCCAGACCCCAACAAGCACCTGCCCTCTTCTCGCGCCTCCTCCTGGGGACTGTCAGGGGCACTGCCTGGCCCATCTCAAGCCCCTCACAGCCATCCCCGTCCCCGTGACCTGTCTGGGCCCCCCGCGAGGGCCGCTGCCTCTCTGACCTCCAGCATCCAAGCGTGTGCCCCTCCCATGCAGCGGGCTTTTCTCCCTGGGGTGTGGTCTCCTGGATACCTGGGTGTATGTCGGAGGCTCCTGCCGCCTCTGCCTGGAGGGATTGCTCTGGAGTTTGCGTCAGCCCTGTGCCTCCAAGGGCCTGGACCAGTCCTCAAAGAGGAAGGGGAGAGATCACAGGCAGGATGGAAAAGTCTTGGGAGCAGCTGGGGAAATGAGACGCCCTGATGTTTTCTGAGCCCCAGAAAAGCATTTCCTTTTCCCAAACAATCCTGACACCTCGTTGTCTCCGAAACAAAGGTGTCACCTCAGACTTGGAAAGACGCAAAGGGAAAGAGTTCTTTCCCTCTCAAACATCGCTGTCTCCCAGAGGAAGTCCAGAGAAGTGTCAAAGACACAGAGAGAAGCAACAGATGAGGGTGGCGCGCCTGCTGGAGGTCCACTGGCTCAGCCTTCAGCTTCAGCACCAGCGTCCCTGCCTGACTTCCCGCACACTGGACGTTTTGAATATGGAAAGTTCCAGGCATCGACCTGAGAGATAGGGTCACAGCTGTAAAATCCTATAAACAAAGTCGGTAGGAAAATTCTAGGCTCAGGCACGCGCACAAGTGGTGGGTAAAGCATTCTATCCCCAAACGCACCCCCAGATAACATGTTATAAGGGAATGGGGAGTGGGAGCGGGTGAGCTGGTGCTGGTAGGCGAGCGGAAGACGCATCCCGAGAACGGAGCAACCACACCCAGACTAAGGAGCTTGGAGGACCCGCGGGACAGAGACCTGGGGACCGCTCTGGGCCGGGCAAATGGACCTTACGGAGCTGGAGCTCTGACCTCAGCCAGGCTGACCAGCCTCGCAGCTCGTTTGGCAGGAAATGTGGGGACCTCGGAGAAAAGCAGGGGACCTGGGGCTCGGCAGGAGGACTCGGGACGCGCACGCTGGGCACCTCGGAGAGGGGTCTCATGGCCAGTTCGGCGCGGACCCCTGCGCTGGAGGGTGGGGAGCCCCGACTGGGCGCAGACGCCGGGGCCGGGAGTGCAGCGCCTGGGCGCCGGGGGCGCAGAGGGGCCGGGCGCCAGCGCTCCTGTCGGACGGGGCCAGGGGGCCGCCCCGTGGGGACTGCCCTGGGGGGCTCCGGGCCGGCTCCGGGCTCGGGCGCAGGTGCGCGGGACGCGGCGTCAGCTCACCTGCGGAGTACCGGGAGGCACACGATCAGCAACACCGCGCCGAGAAGGAGGCTGGGCCTCCGCCGCACACTCCACTTGGGCATCGCGCGTCCGCTGCGCTTGAGCCACCCGCGCCGGAGTCCGAACCGGACCCGGAGGCTCGGCGGGGGCGGGGCCGCGCGCCGGTCGCCGGGGCAACAAGCCGCCGCGCTCCCGGCCCGCCGGTGCTCACTGGCTGCAGCCTGAGGCCCGGCCCCCGAGGCCCCGCCCCACCGCGCGGCCTCGGGGGAGGGGCGGCGGCGTCCGCGGTTTCCGGTCCTCAGCCCCGGCTCCCGGCGTCCCATCCCCGCCCGGCGCCCCATCCCCTCCCGGCGGCCTGGCCCTGAGAGGCGCTCTGAGTGGCAGAGACACTTTGCGGCTGGAGATGTGCAAACAGGAGCTGACCGCCTGGGCGCGCGCTGCGCAACCCCTGCACACTTGAACACGCGGCTGAAGTCACCCCCGGCGCGCTGAACGGGCGAGCAGGTGCGAAAGGTGCTTCCAAAGCCAACGCAGTATTTTAAAGCAGTTCAAATGCTGAGGAGAAAAGCTTTTTAAATAGTGACTTGTCATGTGAAAGTGAAAGTCTCAGTCGTGTCCAAGTCCTTGTGACCCCGTAGACTATACAGTCCATGGAATTCTCCAAGCAAGAATACTGGAGTGAGTAGCCGCTCCCTTCTCCAGGGCACCTTCCCAACCCAGGGATCGAACCCAGGTCTCCTGCATTGCAGGCGGATTCTTCACCAGCTGAGCCACCAGGGAAGCCCAACTGGGGAAGGAGTACCTCACAGCTGCATATTGTCACCCTGCTTATTTAACTCATATGCAGAGTACATCATGCGGAATGCTGGGCTGGAGGAAGCACAAGCCGGAATCAAGATTGCAGGGAGAAATATCAATAACCTCAGATATGCAGATGACACCACCGTTAAGGCAGAAAACAAAGAAGAACTAAAGAGCCTCTTGAAAGTTCAGTTCAGTGCAGTCGCTCAGTCGTGTCCAACTCTTTGTGACCCCATGAACCGCAGCACGCCAGGCCTCCCTGTACATCACCAACTCCCAGAGTTCACTCAAACTCATGTCCATCGAGTCGGTGATGCCATCCAGCCATCTCATCCTCTGTCGTCCCCTTCTCCTCCTGCCTTCAATCTTTCCCAGCATCAGGGTCTTTTCCAATGAGTCAGTTCTTCACATCAGGTGGCCAAAGTATTGGAGTTTCAGCTTCAGCATCAGTCCTTCCAATGAATATTCAGGACTGATTTCCTTTAGGATGGACTGGTTGGATCTCCTTGCATGTAGTTCAAGGGACTCTCAAGAGTCTTCTCCAACACCACAGTTCAAAGCATCAGTTCTTCGGTGCTCAGCTTTCTTTATAGTCCAACTCTCACATCCATATGTGACTACTGGAAAAACATAGCCTTGACTAGATGGACCTTTGTTAGCAAAGTAATGTCTCTGGTTTTTAATATTCTGTCTAGGTTTCTTCCAAGGAGTAATCTTAATTTCTTTTAATTTCTTTAATTTAATTGTCTTTTATTTATTTAATTTCTTTAATTTAAATGTCTTTTAATTTCATGGCTGCAGTCACCATCTGCAGTGATTTTTGGAGCCCCCCAAAATAAAGTCTCTCACTGTTTCCATTGTTTCCCCATCTATTTGCCATGAAGAGATGGGACCGGATGCCATGATCTTTGTTTCCTGAATGTTGAATTTTAAGCCAACTTTTTCACTCTCCTCTTTCACTTTCCTCTGGATCATCGAAAAAGCAAGAGAATTCCAGAAAAACATTTATTTCTGCTTTATTGGCTATGCCAAAGCCTTTGACTGTGTGGATCACAACAAACTGTAGAAAATTCTGAAAGAGATGGGAATACCAGACCACCTGACCTGCCTCTTGAGAAACCTGTATACAGATCAGGAAGCAACAGTTAGAACTGGACATGGAACAACAGACTGGTTCCAAATAGGAAAAGGAGTACGTCAAGGCCATATATTGTCACCCTGCTTATTTAACTTCTATGCAGAGTACATCACGAGAAACGCTGGGCTGGAAGAAAAGCACAAGCTGGAATCAAGATTGCTGGGAGAAATATCAATACCCTCAGATATGCAGATGACACCACCCTTATGGCAGAAAGTGAAGAAGAACTAAGGAGCCTCTTGATGAAAGTGAAAGAGGAGACTGAAAAAGTTGGCTTAAAGCTCAACATTCAGAAAACTAAGATCATGGCATCTGGTCCCATCACTTCATGGGAAATAGATGGGGAAACAGTGGAAACAGTGGCTGACTTTATTTTCCTGGGCTCCAAAATCACTGCGGATGGTGACTGCAGCCATGAAATTAAAAGACGCTTGCTCCTTAGAAGGAAAGTTATGACCAGCATATTAGACAGCATATTAAAAACAAAGGTCCGTCTAGTCAAGGCTATGTTTTTCCAGTAGTCACATATGGATGTGAGAGTTGGACTATAAAGAAAGCTGAGCACCGAAGAACTGATGCTTTGAACTGTGGTGTTGGAGAAGACTCTTGAGAGTCCCTTGAACTACATGCAAGGAGATCCAACCAGTCCATCCTAAAGGAAATCAGTCCTGAATATTCGTTGGAAGGACTGATGCTGAAGCTGAAACTCCAATACTTTGGCCACCTGATGTGAAGAACTGACTCATTGGAAAAGACCCTGATGCTGGGAAAGATTGAAGGCAGGAGGAGAAGGGGACGACAGAGGATGAGATGGCTGGATGGCATCACCGACTCGATGGACATGAGTTTGAGTAAACTCTGGGAGTTGGTGATGGACAGGGAGGCCTGGCGTGCTGCGGTTCATGGGGTCGCAAAGAGTCGGACGCGACTGAGCGACTGAACTGATCATGTGAAAAGCTACAGCATTGTGGATTTTCTTTAGACAAGTGTGTCTGGCACACACTTGTATGGCATGGGGACGGGTGCGAGGGGCCAACCAAAATATCCTCCTCCTTTGGGTCCACAGGTCTTGTTCTGGTCCTCACTCCTACCACTTTCAATTTTTTAATTTTAAAAAAGTCCAGATAAACCTCACATTTTAGGAAAAGACGAATAAAAGTCTTATTTTGGCACAGAATTATGTCACAAAGGAAGTTGTATGATATTAGGGCAAATTTATGCTTTCTAGCAATCACAAACCCAACTCATCCCAAGAACAAAATTCAGAGTTTACTGAAAGAAAATATGAAACGTGTCTAGGGAGGCTGATGTTTTCCACAGCACCAGAGTCTAGAAAATGCACACGCGGGCACACACGGCGCTGCATGTTTTGAACCTGTATGCTGCACTTGCGCGCAGCTCTGCACATTGAAAGCTGCTGGAACACAGTGAGGTGTTACTTCTGGAACAAGGACAAGCGCATTTACTTTGAAGAGTTTTTTTCCAGCATCAAGCAAATATTTGTCAGCTAGAGAAAGGTAAACCCAGGAGAGACAGAAAGGAAGAGACAAACAGGAAGTTGAAAGACCTGGGGCAGTGGGAGGGGTGGCTGGGCTGGCCCAGGGCCGGAGCCAGCCTCAAGTCTCCAGGGCGCAGTCTCTCCCCCTGAGCACACTCCCCAAAGCCAGTGTCTTCTATCCACTGTTTTTAAGACATAAAATTGCCTGATAGGTGTTAAGTCTTTGATAAAAGTGTGTTGGTATAATTGGAATGAGAGACGGCCCTCAAGACACACGGGGAAGGTGTCACAGGTGAGGCCCCCTTCCGCCTATGCAGGTACGTCCCAGACGCCCCACCTGCCCTGGTTCCTGGTGATGCTGCTGAGCAGCAAATAGCACAGTCCTTGGGGCTTCCCTGCTGATCCAGTGGCGAGAAATCCATGCTCTGGATAAAAGGGGCCCGGGTCTGATCCTTGGTCGGGGAGCTAGATCCCACAAGCAGCAACTAAAATTTGGCCGAGCCAAATAAACAAATATATTGTTTAAGTGAGCTAGGAGTCACACAAATTATTGCAAAAGTAATAAATGAATAAATAGCACAGTCCACTAAACACCAGGGCATCCTTAAGCTATTTAAACAGTACCAGATTCTCCTTTTTTTTTCCAGATGGGCTATAAAAACCATGAAATCCTTAGGCCAGCCCTGTGTCCTTTGTTTTTATTTATGGGGGAAAATGTGAATAACTCAGTGCTACAGAAGAAATCCTTACCCCTTAACCTGCTGAGAACTACAGACCTGTGGACGCACCCTACTCCTGGGTTAAGAACACATTTCCTTCATCAGGATTTAGTGATACCAGGACTGTACTGCAGAGCTGCTGCTGCTCCAGACGTGTTTGCTGAGGAGCCAAGACTTCGGGTTTTTAAAAGAGTAGCAAGAGGTGCCTTCAAGATACTCCTTTGCAGAATGCTTGATTGCTCTTGACCCTAAGCAGAACATGAAATTCTCACATCACTGGGCAGGGAGGCTACAGTTCAGTGACCCGGCCAATGGGGCTGTAAACAGTGGCGTGTGGGCAGATCGTACCTAATACCCGCAATGGTAACCTGCACAGGCCAACTTCCTCCTGCCGGGTGTGCAGAAAACACAACAAAACACGTGTTCCTTAAAGAACAGGGTCCTGCTGACCTCCTCCTCTCCCAGGACTCTCCTGCTGTCCCCCGCAGAGACAGGCGTGGACGAGAAGCGAGGAGAGGACGAGGAGCCCAGTTTCCATGTCAAGCTGCCAGAGTCTGGAGCCAAGAAACCATGAGTGGTGGGAGCATGGGGGACTCCTGGGAGTAAGTGAGCGTCATCTTAGCCCCGGACGAAAAGAACGCGGAAAACTGCTGTCCGTGAGGGGCACGTATATACCTGTGGCTGATTCATGCTGCTGTTCGGCAGAAACAAGCACCGTTCTGTAAAGCAATAAGCCTTCAATTAAAAAATAAATTAAAAAAAGAAGAAAATCCTTGTCCTTGGAAAGCGAGAAAGGAAAATGGGTCCGAGTCGGGACGGTCAGTCAAGGCCGACCCAGAAAGGCACATCCGGGCACTGGGGGCCTGTGTGTTTGCCGGGGCGACACCGGCTGCAGTGCTGGCCTGGGCGGTTCCCAAAGGCCACTTTGCAGCTCAGCCTCTGGGCGACTGAAAAGCAAGATCTGACTCAATAGCGTCCGTTCATCCAGACGGGATCGACAGCGTTTGGGTTCGCTGTGTGCGGAGCACTGTTTTGGGTGCTGGGGAGGCTTCAGTGGCCCCTGTCTCGGAGATGTCTGCCCCGGCTGAGGAAGTGGAACAGCAAAAATGCACAAACAAATCAGTCCTGTGTGTTCAAGGCGACACCGACCCTGGGCTCTTTAATCCGCGGGAATGGACCAGAGGCCAGAGGAGGGGTCGGGGAGCCCACCGGGGCCCCTGCTGCAGCTCGGGGAGCCAGAGCAGTGACAGGGGGCTCCTCCCTGGGGGGCTGGTCCAGGGTGGGCTGGGTGTGGGGAGCAGGCGCTCCCCTCCTTGGTGGTGCTGTGTGCAGGGACCCCGCTTTTGCGCCCAGCACCTCAGAAGCGGCAGCTGGATCGTGGCCTTTCTGTACCTCGTGGATGATTCGCTCCACCCGCCCGCAGTCACGTTTCGTCCCGTGCCACAGCTCGTTTGTATCTGTTGCTCCAGATGCTGGTCCAGGTACAAACACCACAAAAGGCCCGTGTCCCAGCCTGTCTCCAAGGCAGTGAATCCACAGCATAAAGGAAGTGGACGAGAAAAGGGGGTGTTGGGGGTGCTGTGTACAGAGACCTCACCCAGAGGGCGTCGCCGAGCAAAGCCCTGAGCGGTCACCTGCGTACTGGGCTGAGGTACGGCTGGCCAAGCAGAGAGGGCCCCAGGGGGCAATGCCCGGGGGCCCAGGCCTGCGGGGAGGTCGGGAGGGGGCAGGCCTGCAGGGAGGAGGCCGGGGGAACCAGGACCCCGTCAGGCAGGCCTTTCAGAGCAGAGCTCTGACTCAGGGACTCAGGGAGCCAGGGCAGGCTCTGGGCGTGCCCTCCACCATGTTTCCAGGGGTCATCTGGATGCCAGGAGTGGGGCGCAGTACAGGAAAGGGGACCGACTGGAGGCTACTGCAGACGTCCGTGCGCTAAGACAAGCGCAGCCTGGCATGGGGAGGACTCTTTGATTCCTAGATCGTTTGTGGGGCGAGAAAAATAAGGAGGTTCGAGAATTACTCCGTCACGCTGGGCCTAAGAAAGAGGAGGAACCAGGGTTGCCATCCCTGGGATGGAGGAGACTGGGAGGGTCAGCCTGTCCAGAGGCCCAGGAGCCCAGCTCAGGCCGGCTGGTTTGACCCGCAGAGGGTTTGGTTCACCAAGGACTCTGGCCACTGTGATGCAGGGGGGTGTGGAGGGGCCGGAGCAGCAGAACGGGCTAGGGAGGAAAAGGGGCCTCGGGGGGAAGCAGACAAGCCTCCTTCAAGGATATCTGCTGGCAAGAGGAATAGAGAAATGGGAAAGCGGCTGTGGCTCATGACCCTGAGTCAACGACACTGCCTAGTTCTCATCTCCATCTCGGGTGGGAGAAGGAAATCACAGCACTGGACATGGATATGCGATCGTGATTAAAGAGATGGAAGGCAGCGAAGCAGAATGGACGTGGTGCATCTCTGCAGCCACGTCCTGGGGGCCGTCGTGGGTGGGCTGGGCCAGGGAAGCGGGCTCCGGGGTGAGCAGACAGGGCCACGCACGGCAGCAGGCCTGCCTGGTGACAGAGTGATTGCAGATATGAGCCGTGTGAGCTGTCAGCATGAGCACCAGCCGCGCCCTCCGAGTCTGTCCTGAATATCTGAACATTCGCTTTCAAATGCAGGCGTGTGTGTGTGGGAGACGCCACAAAGTGAACCATTAAAACTGCATTAAGTTGAAGTAAAATAAAGCAATGGTTAAAGATTACTGTGAAAACTATCAATATCATCTACAAAAACAACTATTAGGAATTTTCATACAGTTTTATCCGCCTGGACTATGGCTCAGAGGGTAAAGCATCTGCTTGCAAGGAGGGAGACCCGGGTTTGTTCCCTGGGTCAGGAAGATCCCCTGCAGAAGGAAATGGCAACCCACTCCAGTACTCTTGCCTGGAAAACTCCACGGATGGAGGAACCTCGTAGGTTACAGTCCATGGGGTCGCAAAGAGTAGGACACGACTGAGCAACTTTTCTTCCCCTTTTCATATACTTAAGCACATTAGGAAATAAGTTGACAGCTAACAGGAATGTTAAGAGTACAGTAGCTTTGTAAGTGTCGGAAGACTATGACATCCTTTTGAACCAAGAAGAGATATATGAAATAGATGTATCTAAAATATAATTTTTAAATATAAATTACATAGACATTAGATATTCATAAAATGTAAAATTTTAAGATATTGGTAAGAATTAAGGTATATTTTTAAAGATTGTTTTAATCACAGTTTTTAATCATGGTTGAATTGTTTTGTGTTTACCTTTCCTAACATTACACAACAAGCTTTTCATAAACTGGATTTAAGTATTTAATTTCATTTTAGCCTTGTGTCTTGGGAGACAAGCTCTTCGTTGGAATTCTTGCCATTCTTAATAAAATTGGGAGGAACTTTGATGCAGGGGACAAGCTCCCGGATGATGTGCAGGTGCCTCTATCAGGAATCGCGTTTGATCCAGAAAAAATAAACACACGGAGACCAAGTGGTGAACAAGGAGCAGGCACATCCCCTCCCCCTGGACCAGCTTCAGAAGGACACAGTTCTCACGGTCCTTTAAGACCATTTCTTACAGCTTTGAGCTTGGTCCTTGTTGTTCAGTCGCTCAGTCGTGTCCAACTCTCTGCGACCCCGTGAACTGCAGCACGCCAGGCCTCCCTGTCCATCACCAACTCCCGGAGCTTACCCAAACCCTGTCCATCAAGTTGGTGATGCCATCCAGCCATCTCATCCTCTGTCATCCCCTTCTCCTCCTGCCCTTCAATCTTTCCCAGCATCAGGGTCTTTTCAAATGAGTCAGTTCGCATCAGGTGGCCAAAGGACTAGAGTTTCAGCTTCAGCATCAGCCATTCCAGTGAACGCTCAGGGTTGATTTCCCTTAGCACTCACTGGTTGGATCTTTGAGTTTCTTCCCAATTGGTTTTCAGCTGCCAAGGGACCCTTACACCTGCCCAGACTGTGACTCTCAGAGCCAAGTTCCTTCTACGAAACAAAATATAAATACAGGAGACCTTTTCCCTGAGTTTATATTTTGCTACATACCTGTCAGTGATGTTACAAAATATATATTTTGTATCTCAGATATCTGTACAAAAAGTTTTCTTGAAGTTCAACAGTGTGTTAGACAATAATGAATGTAACTATGCTGCTTCTTTATTTTAGAGCTTTTCCACCACACTCTGCAGATACAAGTAGCAACAGAGGAGGACGTGGGAACGGTGAGTGGGTTCGTTGCTTAAGCCTGCTGAGGAAGGAACACAGCTTGAGGGGCTAGCTGTCCTGACGTGACACGTTCCTAACAGGTTATTTGCGATTCTCAGAATACACCAAGACTGAGTGACCCTCACTTGCGTCCCTCCCCTGAAATGCTTCACGTCCTTTACACCCAGCAGAGATGTGGTTAGATTGCTCCGGACGCCTAGCTGGGCTGGTGCTCCGTGTTGGATGCTGAGAACAGGCTGGTGGATGAGACACATCTGCCTCCGTTCCGGCACCACTGGGGTTCTGGAAGGAAATGGGCCCTTACGTCTTTTCTTCCTCCCGGTCTTATTGAGACAGAATTGACATCAACCTGGTACACATTCAAGGTGTGCCCCGTAATGATCTGACTCACATATGTCATGAAACGACCACAATAAGTTTAGTAAACCTCCATCACCTCATTTAGATACACAATTTAAAACAACAGAAAATAATTAGAGCAGAGATAGGAAAGCAGAAGAGTGGATCAGAGACATGATGGTCATCAAAAAAAGGACACATCTCCTTGAGCCTTAGTTTTCCATCTGGGCATAGGTCTCATGTTTGGAAATGATGTGCACATCGTATCTGAGGTATACGTTCTTGTGATCTGATGGTTCTGATTTCCGGTTTTCTCCACAGACTGCATGGGTTTGAGTCTAAAGCCCCAGAGAATAAGGTTCTTTGGAGAAGCTGTGTGGTTTATGATAGAATTCTCCTTCGTCGAACCAGCCGTTCCCAACAGTGGAGTAGAAGGCAGTCTCACTTCCTCCTCCTGCCAAACAGGATGGTTCCTTCTTCCCTCTGGACACCAGATCACTTGCTAAACTTCTTGAAACCTCTACTCAGCATAACAAAGTGGTAAGTCTGGTTTTGGTGCTCTGCTTTGAGTTCAAGCCAGGTGCTGTATTTTTATTATAAGCGCAGTTGGTCCTCCACATCCACAGGTAACACATCCATGGTTCAGCCAACCGAGAATCGAAACCTACTCGGGAAAACAATTCCAGAAAATTCCCAAGGGCAAAAGTTAAATTTACCACGGGCCAGTAACTATGTATTTAGCACTTACACTGCGTTAGGTGTTATAGGTAATCCAGAGAGGATTGAAAGTGCGGTACGGGGAAGGATGTGTGTGGGTCATATGCAGATGGTCTGCTCACCGTGTTTTGTGAGGGACTTGAGCACCATCGGGGGTCCTGGAATCAGTCCCCTCAGACATGGAGGGAAGGCCATAAGGGACTGCCTCCCAGCGCTGCCATTTGAGAGAGCTGGCTGCAGTATTCATGACCGTGGGGCTTCTGTCACCAATATCTGTCCTTGACCAGTAAGAGCTTTGACTACACACAGACGGCTCAGGAGTCAAAAGACGGATGCTCCATGCCAGGCACGGTTGTCACACGCGTGTCACAACCAACAAGCACACTGTTGTTCCTTCTCTGACTGGATGACCCAGCAGACCACCACAGAGACACAGAGACTGGAGCGAAAAGCCTGAAGACATCGCTCACTGCCCCTGCACCCCTGCAACTACACACACACACGTGCGCACACACACACATACACAAATGCATGCATACACACACAAATACACACACACGCGCGCGCACACACACACACCAGGAGTCTGCAGACAGAACATACAGTACGCTCTCTCTTCACCCTCTCTTTGGCCAAAGACAGTTCCCTTTCTCCCAGCTGAGTATGGAGAGGCAAATAGAATGCCTTTACTTTATTTGTATCTGCCCCAGAAGCACTTCTGAGCAGATACTAAAACATGCTGCAGGTTGCTCATCTAACTGGCTCATCCATCACTGAAGACCGTGGAGACTTTTAAAGGCTGAAATCAGCATCACATGAATTTACTACAATAAAATAACGATTTCCCTGTTGCCTTTTAGGATATTTTCAATTCCTGCTACTGTAGGCAATGCTGTGTGATATTCTGCATATTGTCTTCCGCCTCAAAGTGCACCCGGGGATGGACTCGGGCAGTGCAGACGCCGTCAGGACCCGGCCCCGCCCACCTGCGGACCCGGCCCCGCCCACCTGCGGACCCGGCCCCGCCCACCTGCGGACGTCTGTGCTGTAGACGCCCGAGCCGCTCTTCTCCTTCTCGAACAGGACGATCTGGAAGGACAGGCAGGGCGGCGGAAGCAAGGGTGAGCCCCGCGCAGGATGAGCAGCCCTGGGGTGCGGGCAGGTCTGAGCCCAAAAAGGGGGGCTGGGGCCACCCACCTCGTTGGTGCCGGGCTGGAGCCAGGAGCCAGGCAGGTAAAGCGCTTCCTGAGGCCCAATATTCCAGTAGCGCCCAAGGTTTCGTCCATTGATGAACACACACCCGCGATTCCAGCCCTGCAAGGGGAGCAGGCTGGAGACCTGAGAACACAGCCACTGCACGGCACAGGCGAGGCTCCCGGGCGCAGGCGAGGCTCCCGGGCGTGGAGCGCGGCGGGGAGTCCAGGGGGCACAGCCCGAGGCTCCTGGGGGGCAGCCCAAGGCTCTGGGCATGGAGCGCGGGGCGGGGGTGGAGTCCAGGGGCACAGCCCGAAGCTCCTGGGGGGCACAGCCCAAGGCTCCGGGCATGGAGCACAGAGGGGAGTCCGGGGGGCACAGCCCAAGGCTCCCGGGCATGGAGCACAGAGGGGAGTCCAGGAGGCACAGCCTGAGGCTCCTGGGGGGCAGCCCGAGGCTCTGGGCATGGAGCATGGAGGGGAGTCCAGGGGGCACAGCCCGAGGCTCCTGGGGGGCAGCCCAAGGCTCTGGGCATGGAGCGCGGGGCGGGGGTGGAGTCCAGGGGCACAGCCCGAAGCTCCTGGGGGGCACAGCCCAAGGCTCCGGGCATGGAGCACAGAGGGGAGTCCGGGGGGCACAGCCCAAGGCTCCCGGGCATGGAGCACAGAGGGGAGTCCAGGAGGCACAGCCTGAGGCTCCTGGGGGGCAGCCCGAGGCTCTGGGCATGGAGCATGGAGGGGAGTCCAGGGGGCACAGCCCGAGGCTCCTGGGGGGCAGCCCAAGGCTCTGGGCATGGAGCGCGGGGCGGGGGTGGAGTCCAGGGGCACAGCCCGAAGCTCCTGGGGGGCACAGCCCAAGGCTCCGGGCATGGAGCACAGAGGGGAGTCCGGGGGGCACAGCCCAAGGCTCCCGGGCATGGAGCACAGAGGGGAGTCCAGGAGGCACAGCCTGAGGCTCCTGGGGGGCAGCCCGAGGCTCTGGGCATGGAGCATGGAGGGGAGTCCAGGGGGCACAGCCCAAGGCTCCTGGGGGGCAGCCCAAGACTCCTGGGCATGGAGCACAGAGGGGAGTCCAGGGGGCACAGCCCGAGGCTCCTGGGGGGCAGCCCAAGACTCCTGGGCATGGAGCACAGAGGGGAGTCTGGGGGACACAGTCTGAGGCTCCTGGGGGGCACAGCCCAAGGCTCTGGGCATAGAGCATGGAGGGGAGTCCAGGGGGCACAGCCCGAGGCTCCTGGGGGGCAGCCTGAGGCTCCCAGGCATGGAGCACGGAGAGGAGTCCAGGGGGCACAGAGCCCCTGCCACCCGGGGGGCAGCCCGAGACTCCCAACCTGTGACAGGCAGTGCTGTTTTCAAACAGCAGGGCTTCTGCTTCCAGAAACAAGGACGAAGTACTAGGGATGAACGCCACGGTTGACAACCATAAAAGCGATGCGGCTTTAGACATCTGCTTGTGATCCAAGGATATTCGAGGCCCAACACCCCGGGGAAGACAGGGAAACGGGACGGGAGGCGCCGGCTCTCCCAGGAAGAGGAGGCGAGAAGCGGAGCGGAGCCTTCACACCTCACACACACCCAGGTTTCATCTGGAAACACTGTCAGGGAGCCTCACTGACTAGCTGCTCTCTGCACTGGGACCTGTTGGGGAGCTGCACGCTGGGAGGGGTGTTGGCAATGTTTCATTGTCCATCTCAGGGGTGATCGTACAGTGTTCACTATTGTAATAATGTGTTGCCTGTGATAATTTATTGATCTGTGCATTCATGTTTTGTGCTTTGTATTATGCAGGTGTTTACAAATAGAGGATATACCGGGTAAAAAATAATATCCTAGGAAAGGAGGGAAGCTGGAGAATACACTTTATGGAACATCCCATTAGTGTAAAAAGGTGACATGTATGTGTCAGGCAGTTACTCGTGAAACCACACGTGAAACCACTGGCCGCACCACATTCTGGGAAGTGGAGAGGAGCTGGGGGGCGGGGAGAGAACCCACATCTTTGCTGTCTACGTATTATTATTGTTTGAACTTTTCCACTGTGCTCTGATGTGTTATTTCTTAAACAATGAAACGTTAGGAAGACTGAAACCTGCTGGAAACCTTGGTTGAAATGAGGAAGGGAAAGAACACGGGGGCCTCCCTTCCAGACTCCACGAGGACAGGCGTGCGTGGAGGGGCACTCACTCACGAGCAGCTGGAGGAAGGTGTCCTGTGGAGAGGAGTCAGCCATCAGCGTGCCCAGGTGGAAGGCAGGGCTCGAGGAGGGGCCCCCGAGAGGCCTCCAGCGTGCAGAGCGGAGCCTGGGGGGCCACACATGAGGGGCAGGAAAGCCTTTCCCAGTGCCAAGGCCCACGCTGACCCTGGGTCCCCACAGGACAGGCTGATCCCTGACCTCCCCACAGGATGGGCTGACCCCTGGTCCCCCCCACAGGATAGGCTGACCCCAGACCCCCACAAGACGGGCTGACCCCTGACCTCCCCACAGGACGGGCTGACCCCTGGCCCCCCCACAGGACATGCTGACCTTGGGCCTCCCACAAGACGGGCTGACCCCTGACCTCCCCCACAGGATGGGCTGACCCCGGGTCCCCACAGGATGGGCTGACCCGGGCCCCCCCAACAGGACATGCTGACCCTTGACCTCCCCCACAGGATGGGCTGACCCCTGACCTCCCCACAGGACGGGCTGACCCCTGACCTCCCCACAGGATGGGCTGACCCCTGACCTCCCCACGACCTCCCCCACAGGATGGGCTGACCCCTGGCCCCCCCACAGGACAAGCTGACCCCAGGCCTCTCCCTCAGGACAGGGGTTCTCTGTTAGGGGCTCTGCTGGAACCAGGATCCTAGATAACCCTGAGCACCTCACTCTGGGGCCATGAATCGTGGACCCTCATCTGCAAAGGGAGGAGTGGAAGGCCTCGAGCTCCCTGGTCTCCAAGGTTAGGCCAGACCCAGGGCCAGGACAAGGGTCAGGGTCAGGGTTAGAGTTAGGGTTAGAAGGAACGTACTTCTTGAAGAATTGCGTTTTCAGTTCCAGAGAATAAATGGTGAACCAGTTCAGGGGGATTTTATCCAGAGTAACAGGTCCGATCAATCCTGCAGCGGGGAGACAGCAGAGGTAAGGACACTCTCCGGTGTCCAAGCACAGACTCACAGTCCGGAGTCATCAGTGACCAGGGCTCAGCCCGGGAGGGCACGGACTGGCCTGACCTGCATGCCTGAGGGTCTCCAAACCACCAGGAAAGCTTCCCACCCAAGCCCTGAACCTCCCCTGGAATTCCCCAGAGGGGCAGGGTCCCCCTGCAGACAGCCAGGACGCCCCCCCCGCCGCAGTGGGAGTCGACAGGACGGAGGGTGGGGACAGACGCCGCTGGTCCCCACACCCAGGGCCCCACCTCTGCCAGGGCTCAGTCTTCCCTCCAACCCCACCCTCAATCTTCGGGTCCAAGTCACGAGGCGGGGAGGGCACGGCTGTTACCAGAGCCCACCTTTCCGCTGATTTTGAATTTTCCATGAAAAATTGACTCGTCCTTGATTCTCCACCAGGATCCTTAGAAGCTGACATTCCTGCTTGTGACAGACCAGTTCATGGGGATATATGGCCACGGAAGGCTTTCCTGGAGCCCAGTCTTCTCAAAGTCCCAGGGGGAAAACAAGCGAAGGGGAGAAGCCGAGGCCCCCCAAGGGCCCTGAATGCTGCTGCTTCAGAGGGTCCTGCCTGGCCCGCCCTCACAGACGCCTGGGGCTCAGCGGCGGTGTGAGAGCGCCAGCCAGGGGCTTGGCAGGAAACGTCCACCGGCACCCAAGTGCAGAAGCTGAAGTGCAGGACACATGAGGGCTGGGGGTGCACATAGACTCGCAGCCCTAGTCCTTCTGCCAGGACCCTGAGGGGCCCATCACCCCACGGCAGATGGGGAGATGGGAGGGTCTGCCTCAGAAACAGCGCATTTGCGCTGGAGGCCCGAGTCTAGGGCCGCAACTCGACTTTCGAGTTACATACCGTGATTGGAGGAATGTCTATGTCCCGATAAACATCGGTCAGAATCCCTAAACTCGTCTCATTCAAAAACACCTGCAAAAGAAGGGCTGGCATCAGACGGACAGGCCCACCCAGAGGAAGCGGGCAGGGAGATCGGGGTTGGGGCGGTCTCCAGGAAGGCAGCCACCAGCCTGCTGTCCACGGGCGGCCAGAAGCGGAGGCCCCAGCAGACTTGCAGCATGACAGGTAAAGTGGGCCTCTTCCACCCCAGTCAAGCCTCACACACAGAGGTGCTCAAAAGCATATCAAACAGCAAAGGGGCCCACGGCAGCCCCCAAGGTGGAGCTGGGCTGATGTCCTGCCTGCAGCCAGACGCCCAGCCCCACCTGAGCCTCATCTTGTGCGTTGGCATGGAGCCGGCCCCCGGAGCAGATGGTCATCTCATAAAGCACGAACCCGAAGGACTGGCCGTTGCCGTTGTTGATGGGCAGGTTCTCCATGTTGATCGGAACGTTAGAGGTGACCGGCTGAGAGGTGGGCAGGGAGCTGGGGTGAGAACCAGGCCCTTCTCTCTAAGACCCTGGGCAAGCTTGGCTATGCCTCCTAACGGTCCCCAAGAGCCCTTTGATGAGACTCCGTGTGACGACACCTGTGCCCTAGTCTCCACGGACCAGGAGCCTGGGGGCGGGCAGAGGGGCCCCCGCTCTAATCCTGAGAACCAGCAGCGTCAACAACCGAGTCCCAGCTCGACTGCCAGGGAGCAAAGCAACGCATCGAGCAAGCGTGCACTTCGCATCCACAGTGTGCGTGGCATGCCTCACTAGTGGCAGGAGGCTCAGCACAGGAGAAACCCTGTGAGCTCAAGAGGGAACGTCTCCCAGGGCCTAAGACGCTGTGCTCCTTGTGTTGGGGGCCCGGGTTCAGTCCCTGGTCAGGGAACTAGCTCCCATGTGCCACGGCTAAAGATCCCCCGCACGGCGAGTAAAACAAAGAGCCGCGAGTAAGACCTGGCACGGCCAAAGCAACACACGCAAAACAGATTAACACGAACAAAAGCAGAGCGGCATCTTCCAAGCAAGGCTCTCCTTCTCTTCTGCGCGGACACGGACCCTAGTCTTGGGGGGAGCTGGGGGGCCCCGCCGTCGGACGAGGTGGTGCTGGAGAGGACGCGGAGCCCAGCTGCACGGGCTGCTGGCTCGGCCACGCTCAGGACAGGGCCTGCGAGCAGGGGTCTCTGTGATCCCACTCCCCCCCGGCCCCCCACTCTTCAGTTCACACCCGTTCACGGTCTTCCCAGGAGGCACCCCGGCTCTGCCTGCTGGTGCCAAACGTGGACAAAACGTAGGAGCATGTCCCCGCTTTCACAGAAAGCCCTGAAGGCCTCCCTGCTCTGTGGCCTCGGCCCGGCCCCAGCCCCCGTGTCCCCAGTAGCCACCCCCGGTCCCCGGAGCCCAGGGTGCTCACCCTCTGCAGGTAAGGCAGGGCCTCCCACAGTGGCAGGTAGTGAGACAGCTTCAAGGAGGGGTACACCGCCTTGGGAGTGGGACTCGGAACAGGGGGCAGGGGCCTGACTGCAAAGGAAACGGGCAGCGGGAAGCATCCCCTCCTTCCCCACGCTGCCCCGCCCTCCCCGGATTCACGCCGCGGGAGACGGGGTCCCAGCCCGGCGGGGTTCCTCAAGCTGTGAGACGCTGGGAGACCAGACCCCCTGGGAGCTCAGAGCGGGAGGTCTCTGCCGGACGCTGCCCCTGCCTGGCTCCCTGGCATCTGGGAGGCGCACCCCTAAGGTGATCTCCACAGATACAGTTCACAGGGTGACTCTCAGGGGTGCATGAGGGCATCTCCATGCAGAGAGCTTTGTCAACAGTCGCTCCAACTTCTAGCGGACAAGCACCACTCTCTTCACAGAGAAGATGCTGTCCCTTAAAGGGCTTAAAAACAACGCGGCTCTCAGGTGGGAAAACCAGGGTTTGAATGAAGGCAGCCCCTGCCCTCACAAGCACTTTTAAGTTTCTGCCCATAGGGAACCCTTCCCTCTCCTACCCACTCCCACAACTTCCCGAGGATGGCCAGCCCCCCAGCAAAACGGCAGCTGAGTACCCAGGATGGACTCAAAGAGGCTCCGGAGCATGAAGTACTTGGCGGTGTAGTCCCCGGCCTCCGTCAGCACTGCGTCGTAGTCTGCAAGACACCGGCCGCCTTCTCTGGGCAGGGCCCCCCACCGGCCGCCTTCACTGAGCCGGGGCCCCCCCACCACCGGCCGCCTTCTCTGGGCAGGGCCCCCCCACTGGCCGCCTTCGCTGGGCCGGGCCCCCCCACCGGCCGCCTTCGCTGGGCCGGGGCCCCCCCACCGGCCGCCTTCGCTGGGCTGGGGCCCCCGAAGTGGGTGGGAGCCGACTTCCCAGCCCAGACCACTCTGGCCATCCCCGCAGCCATGCCCGGGTCTGAGGCCACGGCCACCAGGCCTTCCCCGCTTCCTTTCACAGACACTCATCTGCCCCCAGCCCGGCCGCCCAGGAGGCCTCCGGGGCCCACACGGCACCACCCCGGGTTCTGCCGGGGAGCCCAGGTCAGGGGCCCGTGATCAGGACGGGCAGGGCAGAGTGAGAGGTCACGGTGGCCCCTCTGCGGCGAGGTCAGCCTGCTCTCTGCAGTGTGCACATCTCAGAGGGAAGGAAGGCAGAGAGAGGAGGGAACTCTCGGTGCTCAGTGTAGATCGGGGCCCCCGGCTCAGGGCGGCCGAGCCGGAGAGCACTTGCCGTAGCTCGTGGTAACACCTCTGTGCTTCTCGAAACTCGTGGCCCCGTTCATGAAACCAAAGTTGGTCCCCCCGTGGAACATGTACACGTTGAAGGAGATGCCATATCTGATAAATTCAGACACGCTCTTTTCAACTTCTGCAGAGGAGGAAGACGAGAAATAGCAGAGGTCAAAACTTCAGAGACGACAGAACCTTTGGGAAAGCCGCTCCTCTCTGGTGCTGCCCCACAGCCAGCTCAACCGTGTGTCCCTCAGAGTCCACGGAGATTCTAACCAGACAGCAGGCGGAATCGACCACAAGTACCCTAGAAAACTAAGCTTGTCCATACTAAGCTAGTGTTAGTCACTCAGTTGTGTCCGACTCTCTGCAGTCCCACGGACTGTAGCCCCCCCGTCTCCCCTGTCCATGCAATTATCCAGGCAAGAGTACTGGAGTGGCTCGCCATTCCCTTCTCCAATACTAAGAGCCTTTCCAAAAGTTACTTCTCCCAGAGAATTTGACTCTGAGCTACATCTATTAAATAGCAGCCTGAGAGCCTTTACATCACTTAAGGATCGCATGTCCATTAAATTTTTGAAATTATACAAATAATTCATCTATTCTTGCTAACCACCTGCTCGGATGGTGCCTCTGGGGCAGTGGCCGCCGCTGTCTCATTTGTGCCCCACGGCCATCTCCTCGCCGGCCCTAAAGGAGGCAGCCTGGCTGGAAGTTCGCCAGGTGTGGCTCAGCACTGGCTGTGCGCCTCGCTGTCCATCTGGCCGTGCTCAGCCCACTTTCTCTCAGAGCCTCAGCTCCCTTGCCTGCTGAACAGGGTCCTCATCCCTCCCCCATCACACATGGATGAGAATTAACTGATAGGAAGAAACACGCACAGTGCCCGACAGACACGTGGTCGGAAACCCGTGTTGACTGGGGGCCGTCTGGAGTTATTCTTGTTTGCTCCCTATTTTGCTGTTCAAAGCAGGCCTTTCTCAGTTACCTACTATCTTTCGATTGTTGTCTTTATTTCCAGTACAAGTCAGCTTGCTTTTGTAAATACAGTTAGTAGAAAAACACTTCTATTAACAGCCTCCTCCAGGCACTGCTCTGGGCGGTCTACCAGATCGCCACACTTCATCCTGACAATGGCGCTCCCGGGAGGAGGAGGTTTCAGGGGCCACCTCACTGGGGCCACAGAGCTGGGCCTGAGAGCTTTGCTGCTTTGGCTCCAGGATCTCCAGTCACGCTCACCTCTTGGCCCCTCAGCTGCAGAGGCCTCTGTGACTGTTAGGAGATGCATCCCGCCCTCAGAGACCGTGCGGGACCCCCCGGCAGCTGGCCCTGCCTCTTCTGTCCCCGCACCTGCTTGGTCAGGGGTGGGGGACTCATCACTGTTTACCCAACCACCTGTCCATCCATGGAGCAGCGAGCCTCCAGGGCGTGGAGCCAGTGGCTCAGGCCCCCACGCCTTCAGGCTTGGCCGCAACCCCTCCACAGGAGGTGCAGGTCCGAGAGCTGACCGAAGAGCGGGGCAAGGTGAGCGACCCTCGCAGGTCAGACACCACGGCAGACTCACCGTTCACACCCATCACCCTGTGATCGATTCCCCAGGTATCAAACCAGCCGACCCAGAATTCCATGATCAGAATGGGCTTGTGTCTCTAGGAACAAACCAAATCAAATGCTAAGTCTGATGCCAGGAAGAAGGGAGATCAGAAGATCTGAAGATGACAAGTCAGCATTTGAGGGGCTCCCTCTCCACTCGTCCCTGCTGGGCATGGACGCTCCCTGCCCCTCACCCAGCGCACCCCTGCAACCACCCACAGCAGTGGCTCCTGTTCCCCACAGGCCCAAAAACACACCCCACGTGTATTAAGACAAAGGGACAAAAAGAAACATAAAACCGGGGGTGGGGGCTGATTACCCATCTCAAGAAATCAGAAAAAAGCAGAAAATAAACCAAAGAGTAAAACAAAGGAAATAATAGCCTGATGGCTATTGCCGAGGGCATCCTGCGCTCACAACAAGGACGGCGGGGACCTGTGGCCTGGTGAGGACAGGCTGAGAGGGGAACAGACCACGCAGAAGCCCAGAGCCGTCAGCTCTCTCCGTCAGTAATCGATGGCCTGAGCTCTGATCACCAGAAAGGGCAGAGCTTACCTGGCAGTGACGCCCGCCAGCCTGACCTGATGGAAACGCACAAACAGACGCAGAGCACCGCCATGCACGCGCACGGGCCACGCACCAGGAATGGCCACAGCACAAGCCGTGAGGCAAACCGTAGCAGACACGAAAGAACAGTCACACCAGGCAGGTTCTTGGATCTTCACAGCATTAAAACAGAAATCACCAACAGAATGGTATCTAGAAAATCCCCAAATGCTGACAAATTAAACAATATGCTTCCAACGGACACATGGAGTAAAGAAACAAAAATTTAGTAATTAAATCCAATGAAAGTTTAATGCTCTGAACATTTTTAAAAACATCACTTGAAAATTAAAAAAATACAGCATTTCAAAATTGGTGGGATGGAGCAAAACCAGTGTACACAGGAAAATTCATAGCACTAAATGCTTGTATTAGAAAAACAGAAAGTCTCAAGTCAGTAACCTAAGCTTCAACCAGAAAAAAAAAAAAAAAAACCCTAGTAAAAGTAGAGCAAATTCTATCCATTAAGGAAGCATAAGGTAGAAAATGTTAAAGATTACAGCAGAAATAATAGAAAAGAAAAACATAATAGAGAAAAAAGCCAAAATACGGTTCTCTGAAAATATCAACAAAGTGATAAGCTTCAAGTCATACTGACCAAGATTTTTAAAAAAAGAAGAAATACATGAAATTGTCAATAACAGGAGTGGAAGAAAGGTCATCATTACTTACAACAAAGACATTCAAAGGATATTAATGAATCATTACAAACACTCTACGGTCATGAATTCAAAGTACAGGTGAAAAAGGACAGAATAAAGACACGAGCTACTGGAACTCACTCAAGAGGGACTAACCTGAGCCATGCTGCATCCATCAGGAAAACTAAATAAAAAGCCCTCTGAAAAAGAAAATTTCAAGTCCAGATGCGCTCAATGGTGAATTTTACCAAACGGTGAGTAAGATATACTAACATTTCTACAAAATCTCTTCCAGGAGATAGAAAAGGAGGGCATTTTATGAGGTCAGCATGATCCTAATTCCAAAATCGAATAAAGGCATTTCGAGAAAAGAAAACCAAGCGTCAGCATTCCTCACGAACACAGAAGCAAAAGTCCTCAACAAAATCTGAACGAGCTGAAACCAGTATATAAAATGAGACTACCCCACAACCAAGGGGGATGCAGCCTCAGAATGCAAGCAGGGGTCAGCATTCAAAACGCAAGCGACCTGTGTCAGCACCACCAAGGCGGGGAGCAGGGCCCTGAGGTCCGTGCGCGGCCGGAGCTCCTCCATCGGGAGGGACGCGGCCGCTGTCCTCGGGGGGACGCAGCGCCGCCGTCACGAGGGACACGGTGGCAGTTGAGGCCACAACACGTGGGCCTCAGAGTCGTCAGGCAGTATGAGAGACTGGATACCCGAGGCCCCGTTTTGATGAAAGGTCCAGAAAAGCCCATTACGGCTCCCTGGGACGGAGGGAGGGAGGGAGCTGACTGCAGGAGGAGGCCTTCCAGACAGGTGCCAGTTGCAAAACGCCGTGCTAATCATACATTTTCAATGGGCGGATTCAACGGTGTATAAATTGTTCTTCAATAAAACTGCTTTTAAAGGAACGAGAGGAAAACAGCAACAAGGGAGGCGCTGCCCTCAGCACAGCTCCCTGCTTCCAAGGAGGCCGGAGATGCAGAAACCAGTGAGCAAAGGGCTAAAACCGAGGGGACGCCCCTGGCGGGCCAGTGGTCAATGCCTGGCTTCCTGACGCAAGGGGTGTGGGTGAGATCCCTGGTCAGGGAACTAGGGACCACATGTCTCTTGGCCAAAAAACAGAAACCGAAAACAGAAGCAATACTGTGACAAATTCAATAAAGACTTTAGAAATGGTCCACATCAAAACATCTTAAAAAAAGAGAAAAGACTGTGGAGGAGGGTGGAGGCTGAGGGGAGAGCGCTGTGGCCACAACAGGGGTGTTTGCGCCTGGAAGGGGGTGCAGGCAGGGTGGGTCTGCAGGCGCAGGGAGCCTGCAGAGTTCTGGCGAAGCAGAGCTGATCCCGAGCACCGGGCCCCGCTGAGCCGGGAGAGGGGCCGCCGGCCCGGCGCTGTGTCCATCCACTGCGCGGCTCACGGGGCCAGGGGGCAGAGCTGCCCAGCGCACCTCCGGGGAGACTTCTTAGCCACGGCCCCATGCCAGGCATCCACGTTCACCCCCCTCTGTCCCTTGGGGCCTCCTGGGAGGCACTCCCCGCACTGCCCGAGACAAGCGGCCCTGGTCCGGAAGCTGGGCCCAAGGCCTGTCCTTGAGCAGCTCTGCCCAGGCCCGCAGCCGCCACCTACCTGCAGCTTATACAGATGCTTGAACGAGTCCACTTTGAACCCCTTCATGTTGATGCTGGCCAGCACTGCAGAGACAGAGAGGACGGGGGGCTGCTGGGGCTCGCCACCCCTGACGTGGGTGGGGGGCGCCCTCGGAGGAAGGGGCAGCAGCGGCTCCTCCCTTTGCACGTGGGAAGGGCTGCCACTCATGCCCTCACGTCCCTGGCACTTCGGGGACAACGTGAGGGAAGAAGGGCAGTTCAAAGCAGCCTGCTGTGTGAAGAGAAGTGGACTAGATCAAGGTCACATGACTCACGTGGACCTGGAACCCCCAGACCCGTGGTGAGCACAGTGTCCACGGTCAGCACAGTGTCCACGGTCAGCACAGCGTCCACAGTCAGCACACTCCACGGTCAGCACACTCCACGGTCAGCACAGCGTCCACGGTCAGCACAGCGTCCACGGTCAGCACAGCGTCCACGGTCAGCACACTCCAAAATCAGCACACTCCGTGGCCAGCACAGGATCCACGGCCAGCAGAGGGTCCACGGCCAGCACACTCCATGGTCAGCACACTCCACGGTCAGCACAGGGTCCATGGTCAGCAGTAACAGAGTGGGCATGCCACCAAGAAGGGGCCCTGGACACATGCTGCCCTGGTCACTGCCCCTGTGGCTGTAGCCTTTTGATTCTGTCCTCCACTGCTCGGCGACATCCCCCCACCACCTGCTGCCTGGGGGCACTGCGCGCCCGCGGTGACCGCAGCCGGGGTCCCAGCTGGCTCTGGAGGCCGGGCCCCACTCAGCACTGCCTCCTGCTGCTACACAGCTCCTAGGCTGGGCAACGCTTGACTCTGAGCATCTCCAGCTCCAGCCCAGACCCTAAGCCACAGAAAAACTGGGAAAGAGGGAAAGGTGCGAGGAAGAGGCTCCAGGGAGACGTCAGGAGTGAGGACCCGGGAGCCCGCCCACGGGCACGCCACCCCCAAGCCCAAGTCCTCACCAGGCGACATCACGCCCGGGTCCACCCCCGACCCCAAGACCTCACCAGGCGACATCACGCCCATGTCCACCGCCGACCCCGAGTCCTCGCCAGGGCAACATCACCCTCGGCCCGCCATCTGGGCACTTGGGGTCGGGCGTGGGTGTGCGCTTGGCCCTGCTGAGGCTCCTTCAGGAGTCAGTGGTCTTGCCGCAGCCTCGCGTCTCCCCTAAAACAAGTCTGGGTTCCTACCTCCCTTTATGTGTCCTCTCATCACTTCCTCTGTGCTGTCCGCGGTCAGGAGCAGCCCTCCAATGCCCCTCTGCTGCAGGGCCTGTGGAGAGAGTCGGACAGGATGACATCACCCCCTTGTTTTCCTTGAAAGAGGGAAATACAAGGCAAGTAGGAGGCAGATATGCCGGGGCTCAGATAGCACCATGGGTGCTAGAGAGGAAGGCCCGCGTCGGCACTCTGCACAGGGCGCTCCGCAGCTGGGGGCTGGGGGCTCCGGCCAGCCTGCCGTCTTCCCAGGGGTGGGCACACGGTGGGGGTTAGCCCTGGTACCCTATGGCCGTGGCTCAAATGAAGAGGTCAGAGCTGAGTCCACGAGGGAATGGGGGTTCCTACATCGGGGGAGAGACAGAGAGATGTGGAGAGAGAGATACATGGATGAGACATACAGAGATGGACCTATAGACAACAGATAAACAATAGATGTAAAGACAGATGACATACAGGCAGGTAGATAATAGATAAATGATAAGATTTATAGATAGCTAACATACAGGCAGAAAGACAACAGACACACAGACAGATGACGGACAGACGGCTGACAGCGGGAGGGGCAGACAGGAAGTCAGCGATCACTGGACACGCGACAGGAAGTGAGCAATCACTGGACATGCGACAGGAAGTCAGCCATCACTGGACACACGTGTAGACTGACAGACAGACAGGGGAGCCTTGGGGAGGGCGGCGGGACTGCGGGCCGAGAGAGGTGAGCGTCGCAAAGCCGGGTCCTGTCTGGACTCAGGGATGCACACCCTCCCGGGGAGGTGGGCCGGGGCTGTCCCATCTGGAAGCCATGCTTACTCAGGGAACACACAGCTGACAGACGCCCGGGCAGAGGACCCTGTCTGTGCGTCCTGCGCTCACCAAGCCAGCCTGGGGCCCACAGTGAGTCTACAGGCACAGTCTACAGATCGAGGAATCAGAATCTTGCTGAATGAGACGGACGTGGGGGGCCGGGGGTGACATTGGCTGCAGGGCCCCCCCACTGCGCCTGCCCGAAGTGAGCAAGACACATGGGACCCCCGCTTTACACTCACGCCCTGGTTGCTTCCTGTGGGCTGGGGGCCGAGGGTCTCACCCCAGGGAAGAGCACCGGGACCACGGGTGCCCCCCGACCTGAGACGCCCCCGAGACGGCAAAGACAGCGGAAGAGAGGGTGCCCACGTCACAGGCCGCAGCGGCACGGTCACTGCCCAGGACTCGGCACTCCCTCCACCCCGCTTCCCCCTGCCCTCCCGGCTCCGACAGGAAGCCTGAGATGGCAGGGAAGAAGCCGCACATTCACCCCATGCCAGCGCTGCCCCGGCCTCCCTGGCTGCCCTGACCGCAGGCGGATTCACAGGGACGCTGAGCCTCGGCCCCACGGCCCGGAGGGTGGGCGCCCGGCCGGAGGGCGGCAGACGGCTCACCTGCAGCAGGTAGGGCATGTAGGCCTCGTCCTTGTAGAAGAAGCCGTACTCGTTCTCTACCTGCACCGCGATGATGGGGCCTCCCTGGAGGTACTGGGACAGGACCGCAGGCCAGCGGGTGAGCCCCCCAAGCCCGGTCCAGGAGCCGCTCACTCACGGGCCTCAAACCCGTGGCACGTGGGCATCCACCAGGGGGCATCCGCCCCCCGCCGTCCACCTGCTTGGGAGGCAGGGCTCCATGCTGGCCCCTCTGCTCCCGCTCCCCATCCTCCCCCACCAGACCCACTGATTCCCATCCATGGAAACCACCCAGCGAGCCGGAGGGGACACTGGCTCCGCCCACAAGCCCCCTCCAGGGACCCCAGCCCCTGAGCCGCCGGCAGCCCTCACAGCCTCTGTTTCTCCCTTGCACCCACTCCTCAGAGCACCCTGTCGGCTGCTGAGCACCAACGGGGCCCCGGACGTGCGAGCAGACCTCCTTCAAGGCTGAAGGTGATCTCACCCACTGCCGTCCACTCTAAGTCTCTGCTCCCTGAAGCCCAGCCCACAGCGAGAAGAATGGCAGCCGCCCCCCTCCAGCCCTGCAGCTCTGCCGGGCGACCCCCGGCCGCCCCTGTGAGGGGCACACGCTCAACTCTTGAGCTGGAGCTGGGACGCTGGCTCTAGAAAAGGCGCCGCGGGGCGGGGGGTCTGGAGTTCCTGCCGCAGGCTGTCAGCGCCCTTCTCTGCGGACTCGAGCCAGGACGGCTGTGGTCCTGCAGCAGAGGATCGCGGGATGCAGCCGTCTGTCTTCACCTGGAGCAGAGCCACCCTGGGGATCAGGTGGTCGAAGTACTTGTTCACAGCGTTCACAAAGCTGCGGTTGGTGGTCCTCAGCTGCGACGTGGGGTCCTGCAGTAACCAGCTGGGGTGTGGGGTGGCAAGTTCAGCAGGCGGGGTGGGGTCCCGGGCCCACCCTCTTGTCCAGGGCCTCGGGAGCTTTCGGACCCGTCCCAGGAGGAGCTGCACACCGGCGTCCTAAGGACAGGCGTTGTGAGGGTCTATGAACACTCTCCTGCCTTCTTTGTCAATTCATGAAAAACCTGTGCTGTGAGCAGAGCACAGGCTTAGGGACAGAGTTAGCGCTCCTCTGAGGCCGAGGAGTTGGACAGAGAGGAGCCGACAGCAGGAATGAAGCAGCCCCAGGTCACCTGCAGGGTGTGGGTCCTGCTCCTCAGCCGGACTACAGACACACCCGTCCCGGAGGGCAAAGCCTCCACTGACCAGGAGGCAGACTGTCCGCTGGAGGGAGTGTGGACACACGGGGAGCCCACCAGCTCCAGAGATAACGGAAGAGCATCACCACCCGCGTTGCTGTGATGACAGCGAGACCCAAAACAGGCGCCACTGTCCTCGACTGGACCAAAGGGCCAGCAGAGCCCCACCAAGGCCACAGCTCCTGGCCGGCCCTGCTCACCTGGGCAGGCCCCCGAGGTCCATCTCGCTGCAGATGTAGGGGCCTGGACGCAGGATCACCCACAGCCCCACCTCCTCCGCCAGCAGGATGAAGGCCCTAGGGGGTTGGGGTCACCAACTCTCAGGGCTCGCGGAGCACAAGGGCCTCTCGCCCAGTGCCCCCTCCCCTTGCCGGCCCGGCCCTCCCTGGGGGGCTGGGGACTCTGAGGTCAGGACAACCCCCCGCAGAGCAGAGACACCTCCCGGGGTCACCGCCAAGCCCCCAGCCTGGGACGTTGGCGCGGCTGCTCTGGGGCACGAGCAGAAGGAAGTGCCTCGCCCCGGGGCACAAAGTCCTGACCGAGGGCCTGACCTGAGGCACCCAGCCCAGCGGGGACCACCCTGCGAGCCGGGCACCTGGGGACGGCTGCAGGGCTGGACTCGGGGAGGGGGGGCAGGCCCGCCCCGGGGGTGGCGGGGTCATGATGGAGGGCATGGGGCCGGCACAGGCTCCCCCCGCGGCCCCCTCTGCCCCGTGGGGCCCCGCCCGGCCGGGTCACAGAGCCTACTCCAGGTCCAGGTTCCCGGAGAAGTCGAATGTGCCTCTCTCCGGCTCGTGGAGGTTCCACGGGACGTAGCTGTGGCAGGGAAGAGGGAAATACAAACAGCATGCTTTTATTTCTTTCCTCCAAACTGCCAGGTCAGTCCCAAGCCCTGAGAGAGCTCTGTTGTGGAAAAAGCTGAAGTTTCCGCTGGTACTTAAACCTTGTCACACACACAGTGGTTATTTTCAGTAGGTCCTTTCTAGTCATCCACTTGTGTTCTAAGCTGCCAATAATCCTATGATTCTAAATCCCTTGAATTTATCCATAAATTATCCCACTCACCATCCTATCCTTTGTCATTTCCATTAGAAATTCAAAGAAAAGGTAAAAACCATAAACGTCTATATATATCTACCAAATATTGCTAAAAATTAATCAAAATAACAACAGACATGGGATTTCTGGGCGCAGGAGGGCTCAGAGGAGCTACTCCATGTTCAAGGTCAGGAGGGGCGGTCATGAGGAGATACCCCTCGTCCAAGGTAAGAGAAACCCAAGTAAGACGGTAGGTGTTGCAAGAGAGCATCAGACTGCAGACACACTGAAACCATAATCACAGAAAACTAGCCAATCTGATCACATAGACCACAGCCTTTTCTAACTCAATGAAACTAAGCCATGCCCTGTGGGGCCACCCAAGACAGGCAGGTCATGGTGGAGAGGTCTGACAGAATGTGGTCCACTGGAGAAGGGAATGGCAAACCACTTCAGTATTCTTGCCTTGAGAACCCCATGAACAGTATGAAAAGGCAAAAAGATAGGACACTGAAAGATGAACTCTCCAGGTTGGTAGGTGCCCAATATACTACTGGAGATCAGTGGAGAAATAACTCCAGAAAGAATGAAGAGATGGAGCCAAAGCAAAAATAACACCCAGCTGTGGATGTGACTGGTGATAGAAGCAAGGTATGATGCTGTAAAGAGCAATATTGCATAGGAACCTGGAAGGTCAGGTCCATGAATCAAGGCAAATTGGAAGTGGTCAAACAGGAGATGGCAAGAGTGAATGTCGACATTCTAGGAATCAGCAAACTAAAATGGACTGGAATGGGTGAATTTAACTCAGATGACCATTATATCTACTACTAAGGCAGGAATCCCTTAGAAGAAATGGAGTAGCCATCATAGTCAACAAAAGAGCCTGAATTGCAGTACTTGGATGCAATCTCAAAAACGACAGAATGATCTCTGTTTGTTTCCAAGGCAAACCATTAAATATCACAGTAATCCAAGTCTATGCCCCAACCAGTAATGCTGAAGAAGCTGAAGTTGAACGGTTCTATGAAGATGTACAAGATCTTTTAGAACTAACACCCAAAAAAGATGTCCTTTTCATTATAGGGAACTGGAATGCAAAAGTAGGAAGTCAAGAAACACCTGGAGTAACAGGCAAATTTGGCCTTGGAATACGGAATGAAGCAGGGCAAAGACTAATAGAGTTTTGCCAAGAGAATGCACTGGTCATAGCAAACACCCTCTTCCAACAACACAAGAGAAGACTCTACACATGGACATCACCAGATGGTCAACATTGAAATCAGACTGATTATATTCTCTGCAGCCAAAGATGGAGAAGCTCTATACAGTCAGCAAAAACAAGACTGGGAGCTGACTGTGGCTCACATCATGAACTCCTTATTGCCAAATTCAGACTTAAATTGAAGAAAGTAGGGAAAACCACTAGACCATTCGGGTATGACTTAAATCAAATCCCTTATGATTATACAGTGGAAGTGAGAAATAGATTTAAGGACCTAGATCTGATAGATAAGAGTGCCTGATCAACTATGGAATGAGGTTCATGACATTGTACAGGAGACAGGGATCAAGACCATCCCCAAGAAAAAGAAATGCAAAAAAGAAATGCAAAAAAAGCAAAATGGCTGTCTGAGGAGGCCTTACAAATAGCTGTGAAAAGAAGAGAAGTGAAAAGCAAAGGAGAAAAGGAAAGATATAGGCATCTGAATGCAGAGTTCCAAAGAATAGCAAGAAGAGATAAGAAAGCCTTCTTCAGTGATCAGTGCAAAGAAATAGAGGAAAACAACAGAATGGGAAAGACTAGGGATCTCTTCAAGAAAATTAGAGATACCAAGGGAACATTTCATGCAAAGATGGGCTCGATAAAGGACAGAAATGGTATGGACCTAACAGAAGCAGAATATATTAAGAAGAGGTGGCAAGAATACACAGAAAACTGTACAAAAAAGATCTTCACTACCCAGATAATCATGATAGTGTGATCACTTACCTAGAGCCAGACATCCTGGAATGTGAAGTCAAGTGGACCTTAGGAAGCATCACTACGAACAAAGCTAGTGGAGGTGATGGAATCCCAGTTCAACTATTTCAAATCCTAAACGATGATGCTGTGAAAGTGCTGCACTCAATATGCCAGCAAATTTGGAAAGCTCAGCAGTGGCCACAGGACTGGAAAAGGTCAGTTTTCATTCCAATCCCAAAGAAAGGCAATGCCAAAGAATGCTCAAACTACTGCACAATTGCATTCATCTCACACACAAGCAAAGTAATGCTCAAAATTCTCCAAGCCAGGCTTCAATATTAGGTGAACTGTGAACTTCCAGATATTCAAGCTGGACTAAGAAAAGGCAGAGGAACCAGAGATCAAATTTCCAACATGCATTGGATCATCGAAAAAGCAAGAGAGTTCCAGAAAAACATCTACTTCTGCTCTATTGACTATGCCAAAGCCTTTGACTGTGTGGATCACAACAAACTGTGGAAAATTCTTAGAGAGATGGGAATACCAGACCTGAGAAATCTGTATGCAGGTCAGGAAGCAACTGTTAGAACTGGACATGGAACAACAGACTGGTTCCAAATCGGAAAAGGAGTATGTCAAGACTGTATACTGTCCCCTGCTTATTTAACTTATATGCAGAGTACATCATGAGAAATGCTGGGCTGGATGAAGCACAAGCTGGAATCAAGATTGCCGGGAGAAATATCAATAACCCCAGATATGCAGATGACACCACCCTTATGGCAGAGAGTGAAGAATTAAGGAACCTCTTGATGAAAGTGAAAGAGGAGAGTGAAAAAGTTGGCTTAAAGCTCAACATTCAGAAAACGAAGATCATGGTATCCAGTCCCATCACTTCATGGCAAATAGATGGCGAAACAGTGGAAACAGTGTCAGAGTTTATTTTGGGGGGCTCCAAAATCACTGCAGATGATGACTGCAACCATGAAATTAAAAGACGCTTGCTCCTGGGAAGAAAAGTTGTGACCAACCTAGATAGCATATTCAAAAGCAGAGACATTACTTTGCCAACAAAGGTCCGTCTAGTCAAAGCTATGGTTTTTCCAGTAGTCATGTGTGGGTGTGAGAGTTGGACTATAAAGAAAGCTGAGTGCCGAAGAATTGATGCTTTTGAACTGTGGTGTTGGAGAAGACTCTTGAGAGTCCGTTGGACTGCAAGGAGATCCAACCAGTCCATTCTAAAGGAAATTAGTCCTGAATAGTCATTGGAAGGACTGATGCTGAAGCTGAAACTCCAATACTTTGGCCACCTGATTCGAAGAACTGACTCATTTGAAAAGAGTCTGATGCTGGGAATAATTGAAGGCAGGAGGAGAAGAGGATGACAGAGGATGAGATGATTGGATGGCATCACTGACAGGATGGACATGAGTTTGGGTAAACTCCAGGAGTTGGTGATGGACAGGGAAGCCTGGCATTCTGCAGTCCATGGGGTCACAAAGAGTTGGACACGACTGAGCGACTGAACTGAACTCCATCATTACCTGGCTGACTTGAGTGGCCCTACCTGGCATGGCTCATGGTTTCATTGAGTTGGACAAGGCTGTGGTCCATGTGATCACGTTGGTTAGTTTTCTGTGATTGTGGTTTTCATCCTCTCTGCCCTCTGATGGGTGAGAACAAGAGGCTTATGGAAGCTTCCTGATGGGAAAGACTGACTGAGGGAAAACTGGGTCTTGTTCTGGTGGGCAGGCTCAGTAAATTTCTAGTCCAGTTTCCTGTGTATGGGCAGGGCCCTCCTTGTTGTTGGCCTGAGGCCGGAGCCTCTGGACGCTCACAGGCAAATCTGGTTCAGTCTCCTGTGGGGTCACTGCTCCTTCCTCCTGGGTCCTGGTGGGCACAAGGTTTTGTTCGTGCCCTCAGAGAGTCTGTTTTCTGTCCTGTGGAAGTTCTGTAATCAAATCCCACTGGCCTCCAAAGTCAGATTCCCTGGGGAGTCTCAGTCCCTTTGCCGGATCCCCAGGTTGGGAAGTCTGTTGTGGGCCCTAGAACTTTCTTAACAGCGTGACAACTTCTTTGGTGCAATTGTTCTGTAAAATTGAATTTCTTTGGTGTAATTGGGCTTCTCTGGTGGCTCAGCTGGTGAGGAATCTGCCTGCAATGTGGGAGACCTGGGTTCCATCTCTGGGTTGGGAAGATGCCCTGGAAAAGAGAACAGCTACCCATTGCAGTATTCTGGCCTGGAGAATCCCATGGACTGTACAGTCTGTGGGGTCACAGAGAGTTGGACAGACTGAGCGACTTTCACTCGCACAATTCCTCTGCTGTTTGTGAGGCAGGTGTATGCTTGGTGGCTTTATGGTGGGTGGGGTTAACGGCAAAAGAGGGGGTCCTCCACGGGGAAGGTCCTCCAAGAACTGAACTGAATTGAAGTGATGGCAGAACTGACTAAGCATTTCAAGATCTCCTGTTGTGAGAAGGAATGAAAAATTGGTTTGCTCAAGACTAAATATGCCTGGAAAAGTTTATACCTAGACATTGAGAGAACAGAATGAAAAAGTTTTGCTAAATGATGCTTACAAGTGATTTAAAGAAAACTTCTAAAAAATAGTTGAAACAGAAATATGGAAAAATATATACATGAGGAAGAATTAGTGTAGCACTCTTAAATAGCAGGCAAAGTGGATTTTAAGGCAAAGAAAACCCCTCACAAATAGAGGTTGAGAGGCATCAAGTAGTAATAAAAGGAATGAAGCCTCAAGAGGATGTGATAATCACGGCGTTGTAGGCTCTGAATACACAGCTTCAGGGAGAAGGTTACTGAACCAGAGGGGGAAAGGGTCCATCCACAGCCACAGTGGAAAGAGTTAAAATACTTCTCCACAAGACAAAGACAACAAGAGCAAAAAAGAAAGGTAAGAGCATAGATTTGAACAAGACAGGTGAAAAACTGACTCTAGTGAACACGCGGAGAGCGTGGCGGCCGACCGTGCAGAGCACGCACTTAGCACGCGAACGCGAGGTGCAGCTGTAACACACAAGCGAGGTCTCAGCCAGGCCCAAGTCCCGCCTCCTAGTCTGCGGTCCCAGGCAAACGCAACTAAATTAGAAGTTTATATAGACAAGATTCATAAATCTACAAGCTAGTTCTTTGAAAAGACTTAAAGTTTATACAAGATTCAGGAAAAAAAGTCCCCAAACTCTGGATGATGTGTAACTTCCAAGAAAGAATTTTTTAAGTCCCAGTCAATCTGAAATAGGAAAGGAAAAAAGAGTATAGAACAAAATAGGAAACATGTTAGAATAGAAAAGTGAAAGTCGCTCAGTGCTGGCCGACTCTTTGTCACCCCATGGACTATACCATCCATAGAATTCTCCAGGCCAGAATACAGGAGTGGGCAGCTGTTCCCTTCTCCAGGGGATCTTCCAAAACCAGGGATCGAACCCAGGCCTCCCGCATTGCAGATTCTTTACCAGCTGAGCCACAAGGGAAGCCCAAGAATACTGGAGTGGGTAGCCTATCCCTTCTCCAGGGGATCTTCCCGACCCAGGAATTGAACTGGGGTCTCCTGCACTGCAGATGGATTCTTTACCAGCTGAGCTATGATGGAAGCCCTTTAGAAACATGAACTAAATAATAACTATTCAGGAGAGTTATACTGTCCCTAAAACCTTTACCACACAACCACAAAAGATAGTAGTCACAGAGTTTTACAAGTGAACTTTAAGAAACATTCAAGGTAAAAATACTTCTTTTGCAAAATATTTTCAGTGAATAAAAAAAGAAGATAAAGTCAGGTCACAAGTGTATTGTAAGATTGATTTAGAAACTGAGCAAGACATTCAGAAATAAAATTTTAAGTCAAGTTTAGTTACCATCATAAAGGTACATCTCTGAAATAAAACACTAGCAAATCTAATTCAGCAATCTGCATGTGTGTGCCACAGCTGCATGTCTCATAACCAAGCAGAATTCATCCCAGAGCCGTGGATGCGCTAAATATCAGGAAATAAACTTTTCAATGTAACTTACTGTTTTAACGCACTTCCCTGGTGGCTCAGATGCTAAAGCGTCTGGCTGCATTGCAGGAGATCGGGAAAATCCCTGGAGAAGGGAATGGCAACCCACTCCAGTATTCTTGCCTGGAGAAGCCCATGGACAGAGGAGCCTGGCAAGCTACAGTCCACAGGGTCGCATAGAGTCGGACATGACTGAGCGACTAATACTACTGCTTTAACAGAAGAGTGAAGAAAAACCGTATCATCCCTTCAGTGCATGCAGGAAGACCTCAGTAGAACTCAGCAATACTTTGTTATTAAAGTATCTGCACATGAGATGAGCCAGTTATCAATTTACTGCTCCTAGCCTCTAGTCCACTGTGCTGGTCAGGTTGGTGCTGACCAGCCCTGGCCCCTCAGTGAGTGCGATGCTTAGCTCTGCCACAAGGGGGCGGTGGGGACACTCGGGTGCAAAGGGCTTCTGCTCTGGGTCCAGCTGGGACCGGTCAGAGGTATGGGAACATCCAGTGGTCCCTGCTTCATCCAAACTTCAATGTGGTATAAGAATCATCCGAAACGACTGGTGGAGGCTTAACCCAGGAACGCAAGCGGATGGAAATCTTTTGGAATGAATGTAACGAATGCAGTTACCAATGTGGACGTTAAATTACGGCACCCCAGGGTGTCTGCTACCACGTTTCTCTTTCCTTCTATATACGCGAAGTCCTAGATTCTCGGGACAGCCCTTACTTTTTCTTGACGTTACCAAACAAAACCCCAAAGCCTGAACATGAAAACAACAGACCTTTCGAATTGCTGGTGACATATGTCTCATCAAGAAACAGAAAAATAAAGTTTAGAGCTGGGGGTCCAGTGGTTAAGACTGGGCTTCTGATGCAGGGAGCACAGGGTCAGGCCTGGCTGGGGCACTAAGGTCCCACATGCCGCAGAGCACGGCCAAGAAAAGATATTTTTAATTAAATAAGTAAAAATAAAGTTGAATAGCTATTTAGGGATCGCTGACCTAAATAACCGACAATAACTCATTCAGTTAGTCCCTGTTCCAACAATTAGAAGATTTTAGGTCAAGGGTAATGATGTTTAAGAAGATAATATAGGAAATAAATTTAGGTTACTGTCACTTTGAAGAGATAAGAAAACCAGAAAACTACAATCTGCATCATAAAATGATGAAATACCCTGCCAAGGGCACTTGGACTTGTGAGGACAAAACCTCACAGGAAGGGGTGCCAAGCTCCAGGCAGGTAACCCCGCTGCCTAAGCCGAGTCCAGTCCTGAGGAGCTGCAGGGCCTGGGACCTGCCTGACCCTCCAGGAGGCCCTCCGCGGCCACGACGACGCTCCCCGCCCTGGGCCCCTCTTCCCAGGGTGGGGGACACGGGCCCGTGTCCTGGGGCAGGGGGCTCTGGGCTCCACGGGAGGGCCTCCCTGCCTGCCGGACCCTCGGCGCATGTTCCTGGAGCTCCTGAGAGTCCGTTCCGGCCACATCCACAGACTTTCCCTCTGGACTCACTGTCACCCCATCGTCATCAGCTCCTGCTTTTCTCAGCTTCAGGACATCTGTGGAAATGGTCCCTTATGAAGGGACCGCCACTCTTCCTCTTTCAAATACGGCTTTTACTTGGGACGTGGTTTATTCTCCACCAGCCAGGTGATTGCAGGCAGGAACCTCTGCTCCACTTCCTCGGAGGCAGCCTCAAACCCCCGAGGGCTGTGGCAGGTCTCTGGGCAAAACTGACCCTGGAACCCGGCTGGCAGAGCCCTCAGGGTAGGGACCGTACACCCACAGTTGTCAGGACCACGTAAGGCCACAAAGATGCTTAGAAATCCTATCGTCGTCAGTACACCTTAACCACATCGCCTCTCAGCACACAGTCAGGTTAAACACCACGCTGACTAAGCTGGGCTTGCATTTCTTTATGACACCACCATTGGGTACTTTTACGCGCTGGCACTAAGACAGGCCTTTTTCTAATATGCGATCTTAAGAGGCAAACTTCCCTGGGTTGGGAAGATCCCCTGGAGAAGGAAATGGCAGCCCTCTCCAGGATTCTTGCCTGGAGAATCCCATGGACAGAGGAGCCTGGTGGGCTACAGTCCATGGGGTCGCAAGAGTGGGACACGAGTGAGCGACTGAGCACGCACACTCATTCCTCTAAGCGCTCATCTCATAGACATAAAAATTGTTGTTAAAACAACATGCATTTAGAGGGGAAGGGATAGTTGAGGACTTTGAAGGTCACATACAAACTGCTGTATTTAGAATGGATAACCAACAGGGACCTGCTGTACAGTACAGGGAACTCTGCCGACTGTCCTGCAGCAGCCTGGACGGGAGGAGAGTTCGGGGGAGAATGGACACACGGATACGTATGGCCGAGTCCCTTCACGGAAAGTATCACAGCGTTGTTAATCAGCCATACCCCGATGCAAAATGGTTTTGGTGTTTAAAAAAAACAAGCCTTTACCTAGAAGTCTACTTTGAGCATCTGTCACAAAGCAGCTCTCCTACAGGGCCCGGGGCCCTCCTACTGGGAAGGCTCCTGAGCGAAGCCGCCTCTTTCCTGTTCCCCGTGAGCCCCACCCGCGGACGCAGCCCGGCAACCTAAGCAGGACGGCTGAGCCGCACGAGCCGTGAACGGCACGCACGGGACCCCGCGTCGGAGGCCCCGCGCCGCGCTCACGTGGTGACGGTGTTGAAGCCGCAGGCCCGCAGCTTGAGCAGCCGGTCTCTCCAGGAGGCCCGCGGCACCCGGAAGTAGTGTACGGAGCCCCCGAGGATGAGGAACTCGTGGCCCTCCAGCGTGAAGTAGGGGTTGCGCCCGGCTCGCTCCTCAGTCTGTATCCCCTGAGAGCGGTTCTTCAGCTCGCGGGGCGTCAGGTGCGACCAGTCAAACCTGTTGGGGGCCCAGGGGAAGAGGTGGGGGCGGGCAGAGCGAGGCTTCGGGGCCCCGCCCGGAGAGAAGGCGCTCCGGACTCCGGCGCTGCAGCGTTTCAGCCCAGGAAGGAGAAGGGGCCTCCGCCCTCCCCACCGCCCCGCTCAGGCAGACCTGCGCGGGTTTGGAGGCAGCTTTCTGCGTTCGAATATGAAGTTATTTCTGTATTTCGCCGGAGGAGCAAAACCCGATGAGACAAATGGCAGGAAAAGGACGCACAGGACTCTTCTCCAGGAGAGACGGGGGCTGAAAGGACAAGGAAACCGCCCGTGACCCCGGCAGGCAGGCGGGGCAGGCGCCGGAGGGACCCGGGAGCGCCCCGGCGGGCGGGCGGCGGGAGCGGGGCTCCGTGCTGCCCCGCCGCCCGCCTCACTCTGCGCAGAGGGATGCCTGTGGACTTTGCCTCCTAGAGGCCTGCGGCCACGAACAGGGCAGGAGGGGCACCGGGCCGCCCTTCTTCCCGGGGTGCTGGGCCGAGGCGGGCTCGGGCCGGGGCAGACGCCGCGCTGGGGGACTGCCGTCCCGGGCAGGTCTGGGGACCCTCGAGGCCGCCCGCCCCGGGCGAGGGCCCCAGGCTGACCGCGACAGACGGCGGGAGGCCTCGGAGGCTCCGGGCCGAGGACGGGGAGCGGCGAGGGGGCCTCAGGAAGCCCGCGCCTGGAGGGCCCATGGGCTGCGGGATGAGGGGCCTTCACCTGGAGCGCGGCGGGGAGCCCATCCCCGCGAAAGGAGGCGCCCAGGTCCCCCGACGCCGGGCCGAGGCGGAGGGAACAGCGGGTCGGACGCCTCTGCACGCAGACGCCTCTCAGCTGCGGGGAGGAACCGGAGGGTTAGGGTCATCGCCCTGAGCTTGAGTTCCAGCAGCACCCGGGACCGAAGGGCGCGAGGAGAACCCGAGGGCGGCCGCGCGGGGCAGGCGGTCAGCGCGCCCCGTGGCTCCAGGTCCACTGCGGAGACGCTCAGCAAGGAGGCCACTGGCGCGAGGGTGCCGGACGTGCGCCCCTGGGGGAGGCGTCTCCCCAACCCGCCGCAGGAGACGGGGAGAGTCACGGGGGACGGAGAGTGAGACAGAGGGACGCCGGTGGACGGAGAGTCCGTCCAGTGTCTGCAGCGAAGGCGGGGACACAGCGGAGGCCTCGTTGCTGGGCACCGGCGTCTCCTGCCGGAGGCTGCAGGCTGACCGTCAAGCCTGGTATCCGATCTGCGGAGACTGCCTTGTGCAAGGCGGAGGCGAGGTGAGAAACAGGTCATCGAGGAGCCGGGGTTCTCAGGAGGAGCACCCGAGCCGTTCTCCTAGTCCCTACACTCCGCGAGGACGCGGAGGGATTTTAGGAGAATTTCCAGGTGAAATGGAAACTTCTGGTAATTGACTGATGAAGCAGGTGCTTCGAGAGAGGAGGCGGACGGCCTCTGTGCTGGCGGCCCAGGCGAGCTGGGTAGACCGTGGGAACATCTCCTGAGACCAGAAACGCAGGTCCAGGTAGAGATTTGAACGCGCTAAGCCCTGTCTGGAACAACTGGATTTGAAGTCCCGGGATGAAAATCTCTTTTCAGAGACTGGAAAATCAGACAGTCCTCTGGCCTTTTCTCCCTGAAGCCCTTTGCTTGTCCTCTGCCACTGGAAAGAGCAGAGCCCATGGCACCAGATAGAAATCAAGACTAGAGTTTTCCGTGAGCTTGTGGATGTTTGTTATTCTTGTCTCGCTCATCACGGGTACATGTCCATCCTTGAGACCCGACCTCCCTGAAAATTTTGTACAATGTCCCTCTTTGTCTCATTGTTAGGTTAGATGCTAGGGGCTGCCTTGACTTTCCACTCATTAAACACAGAAGCGCAATGTTTCTTTGAATATACCTTGTTTTATAAATCTGGTTTAACAGCCACAAAACTGTATTCTTTTTTATCAAGATTGTTAAAACTATTCTAGGGCCTGTGCCTTTCCATACACAATTTAGAAAAAGCTTGTCTATTTCTACCAAAAGCCATGCTGACATTTTGATGGGAATTGCATTAGACTTTCCCCCTCCATTAGTAAGATTTAGCATCTTCACTGTGTTGAGTCTTCAAATCTATGAACATGTTTTTCTGTATTCATTTCGGTCTTCTTTCACTTTTGGAGGGCTTCCCTCATAGCTCAGATGGTAAAGAATCCGCCCACAATGCGGGAGACCTGGGTTTGATCCCCAGGTTGGGGAGATTCCCGTATTCTGGCTTGGAGAATTCCGTGGACTGTATGTATAGTTCATGGGGTCAAAAAGAGTTGGACACGACTAGCAACTTGCACTTTTTGATCAGAATTCGTGTTTTCCGCGTACAGAGCCTGTGTGTAGTTCAGTTGCACACCTCGGTGCTCCGTTGTCTTTGCAGCTATTTTAAAACCACTGGTTTGTTTTTGGTGCTGCTGGGCCTTTGTTCCGCACAGACTCTCCTCTGATGCAGCGCGAGGGGCTGCTCTCCGGCCGTGGTGTGCAGACTTCTCATTGCCGTGGGTTCTCTTGTAGCACATGGGCCCTGGGGCCTTCGGGCTTCAGGACTCCTGGCTCCTGGGTATAGTTGCTTCAGGGCATGTGGGATCTTCCCTGACCTGGGCCTGAACCCAGATCCTCTGCATTGGTAGGCAGATTCTTTAGCACTGAGCCCCCAGGGAAGCCCCTCTTTTGAGCTATTTTAAATGGCATGGCATTTTCAAGTTCCGTTTCAGCAAGCTTATTGTTAGCACAGAGAAATGCAGCCGGGCTTCTTGTGTAGATCTGGTATTTGTGACCTTGGTATTCTCTCCCATTAATTGTACACGGTTGTTTTGAAAACCCAGTTCCACGGGACTTTCTAAAGAAGCGGTTATGTTGGGAATTCCCCAGTGGTCCAGTGGTCAGGACCTGGTGCTTTCACTGCCAGGGGCCTGGGTACGATCCCTGGTCAGGGAACTAAGATCCCACGAGACGTAATAATTAAATAAATAGAAGAATCTGGGATAGAAGAAGCAGAGCTGAAAATTGAGGGGAAAAAATCTTTTAAAATAGAAAGTCACGGTATCTGCAAATATGGTTTTTTTCTTTCCAATCTCTCCAACGTCTTTTATCGATTCTTCTCGTCCCATTGTGGCAGCTGGGGTTCCCAGTACTATCCTGAGTAAGAGTGGTGAGAACCATCCTCACCTGTTTCCAGGTTTCTGGTAGCAAGCAGTTTACCACTAAGTGTAATGTTAAGTGTGGCTGGGTTTGTATACACTGTTTATCAATTTGAAGTGGTTTCCTTACAGCCCTCTGTTACAGGACACTCTAACAGAGCAAGTCTGTGACACTCACGGAAAATACAGCACCGCTCCTGCTCGGAAACGTCGACCTTCAGAGTAAGAGGGGTCAACAGGCGTAGCCAGGGGTCAGCCAGGGACATGGCTGAGCACCTGCCTGCCAGTGTGGGAGACGCGGGCTGGCTCCCTGGTCCAGGAAGACGCCACACGCTTAGAACAACTAAGCCCACGTCCTGGAGCGCAAGCACCTCGAGCCCGTGCTTCGCACCAAGAGAAGCCAGGGCCCCACAGCTAGGGGCAGACGCTGCTCCCTGCAACCAGAGGAAAGCCCGCGAGCAGCAGCAAAGGCCCAGCACAGCCAAAACCAAAGTACAAGACGATTCTTAAAACAAAGGCGGGGGAGGCGGTACATAAAAATGGTTAAAATGAGTCAGGTCAATGCCTGAGAGGTTTTGTTTCCAGATTCACTCACACTGGTCAAGCTTTGCTGCCAAATAATTTTAGAAGACACTTCAGGCGTTAGTGTTCTGTGGGCGTAGAGATTACGGGTAAGGGATTGTACGCGTGCAAGTGTTAGCTTTGTTCCTGGAACGTTCATAGGGCTCTAGTTTCAAGAGGCCAAATGGACAGATCCTTCAATCTTGTCCCCTGAGCCAAGCAATGAGAATAATCGAGGACAGACTCCACGTTCAGCAGCTAAGTAGAGAACTAAACTCAAAAGCAAGAGGAAGCAGCCCAGCAGCCCAGAGATCAGGACCCCTGACAGACGGAAGCGCGTGGATCATACTCAAGGGGAGGCCGCTTGGAACGGCTGCGGGGAGGGCCTCGGCCTCTAACGAAGGAGAGAGCCGTGGAGAAAGGGCGGAGCCCCGGGCCTTGGGTCGGAAGGGGTGACGGCCCGGTCGCAGCCTCTAGGGGGGGATGGGGGGGGGCGGCTTGGGCCCGGGGTGGGGTGGGGGCCGCCGGCCGTGACCTCCCTGTTGCGCTGGCCCGCAGGGGATTCCTGCACTGTTTTTCTGTATTAGACTGTAAGTCCCCGACCGACGCACCTTCCAGCTTTGGGTTTTCACAGGTGGAAACCTGCGTGTGCACGTCCAGCTCCGTGAGTGAGTCCACGTGTGTGGTGTTATGTTGTCCGTGCGTGCGCCCTCTACACGTGGCTGTGCTGTGTGTGCTTTACCGCCCAAGCCCTGTAGAGGGCGGTAGCACACACCACGTGGGCCATTCGGTACCGATGCACAGTACGGGTTAAAGGGAACAAACTTACAAGAGGAAGTAGCAAATTTACACAACCCCCCAAACGCTGATCACCCTGGGGCTTCAGCCAGGGGGCCAGTGTGCGCTCCTGCCTAACCCGGCAGGACCCGTGTACTTACAGGGCCCCGGGTCGGAAGCAGCTCCGCATCCACGTACGGAGGTTCCCCGTTCGAAGAAGTGACCGTCTCAGGAAAAGCTCGGCTGGCTCTCAGCTGAGCTGAACTGACAGGATGCGCGGAGGCCGTCTGTGCTCAGCCCTCCAAGGCGAGGCGGCCGGAGCCTGCGGGCCACCCAGTCCCCAGGGTCAGGGCACTGCCAGGCCCCGGGGCTCACCCATCGTGCCAGCTCTGCCCACCTGTCCGACTGATGTGCAGGACAGTGATCCCGCCGAGGGTCAGGCGTCTGGTCTGGGACACGTGGACATGATGAGGAGTTCTCCTGATGCGTCACCGCCTGGGACGTTGGTGGAGGCTGCCTGGGGCTGTCTGGCCCAGACGTTCTGGAGGAGGGAGCATTTCTCAGTCCCCATCGGCCTCCTCCCACCTTCCATCCTCTGCCTTCGTTTGCTCAACCGCCTGGGACTGATGGTCCCCCCGGGGCTGCACCAGTCTACCTACCTGTGTGCGTATGCTCCACCCACCTACCTGTTTTCCAGAGCAGTGAGCTCCACAGTCGCTATACTGTCATTACAAGGCACCTCCAGGGCCAACAAGGATGGCTGGGGCTGCCCAAGGCAGTCAGCGTCCAAGGCGTTCCAGGTGTCTTGGCTCTGCCAAAGCACCAGCCAAGGCCTTCAGTGGCGGGTGGGTGAGATGCAGTGCCGGTCCCCTGGGCTGGGTAAGTGTGCCAGTCTGTGCTCTTCGGCAGGAGCAGCCTGGGGGGTCAGCCCGCTGTGAAGGCTGGCAGCACAGCCACGACGCCCCAGTGGGCCCGCCCACCTCCACTTGAGCTGTTTCCCCTGTGAACCAGGCATCTTTTCAGGTGCTAAGTCTCATAGGCAAGACCCCAGCCCAGTAATTTCCCGCATGTGTGTGTGCTCGGTTGCTCAGTCGTGTCCAACTCTTTATGACCCCACGGACTGTAGCCCTCCAGGCTCCTCTGTCCATGGGATTCTCCAGGCCAGAATACTGGAGTGGGTCACCATTTCCTTCTTCAGGGGATCTTCCCGACCCAGGGACTGAACTCAGGTCTCCTGCATTGGCAGATGGGTTCTTTACCACTGAGCCACCAGTGAAGCCCCAGTGATATCTTAGGCAAAGGTATTAATAATCTGAGAGTGGGCAGAAAGCCCGCTGTGTGTGAAGTGATGCTGGTCTTTGCAGCCTGGGAGAGCTCATAGCAGGAGGCATCATTTTCATGTCATGATGGAACTCTTTGGAATTTCTCTCATAACATTGAAATTTGATTACAAGAGGACCTTTATCAGGATGAGAATGCTGGATCAGATACTCATGACTTTCCTCACCTGTCTCTCAGAAAAAAGACAGTCTTCACATCTGAACTCATGGGGACAATGACCAGAGGAGTGCATGGCCAGAGTGCAACAGGCCCCGAAGTGGAAATGTTAATCGTTGAGTCATACCTGACTCTTTGGGACCCCAAGGACTGTAACCTGCCAGACTCCTCTGTCCATGGGATTCTCCCATCAAGAATACTGGAGTGGGTTGCCATTTCCTTCTCCAGGGGATCTTCCCTACCCAGGGATTGAACTTGGGTCTCCTGCACTGCAGGCGGGTTCTTGACCACCTGAGCCACCAGGGAAGCCCCAGCAGGCCCTGAGGTGGCCGGAAATAGTAATTCTGTGAAATCGGTCTAGTCTCTTCGGGATGACTTCCAAGGCTTCTGGTTGCAGGAGTCCGTTGAGAGTTGGCATCTGTCTAGCTAGCTGGCTGATAGTGGGTTTATTGTTTTTAAATTAATTAAGCAACAGATATTTACAATTTTTTTAAAACTTCACACCTCTATGATGCTGCATGCCTATCAAAACACCCTAGATGATTCCAAGGCTGACCTGTGCCCTAGGGCCTGAGATGGTTCTTGGGTTTTGGTGTTTACATCCGGCATGCTGGTGTGTAAAGTCCGAGTTACCGTGAAAGCGTGGCCAGCTGTGTGTCCTGTCGGCTCCACGGGTGACCTGCTGCACACCAGTGGTGAAGAGCCCCTGCCTTCACGGTCAGCAGCAACAGATGCTCTGCTGGCTCTGGACACGCCTGGGCCCGTTGTTGGACATTATCCCTCCTTCCCAGAAGGTCCCGGTTCCCTCTTCCTTTCCACGGGTTTCAGGAACAGCATAACATGAGGAAACGCCCTGCTTTAAGCTGAGGGACCCTTTGCACACGGCCGTGACGGAATCCAGACACATCCAGCAGCTCCCGGAAGCCGGCGGTCTGTCCCGGGTCCCCGACGAGTTTGCTCTCTGCCCTCTGCTGCTCTGGGCAGAGCTGTCTGCTCACCCCGGGGAACAAACATGAATGTGATTTCAGAGGGCGGTGCTCGACGGCTGGGGGACAAACAGACCCACCATCCCTGTCCCCGGAACACCGTGCGCTCTCAGCCCAGTTCCAAGGTCTCTTTAGTGTCGGCAGGCAGCCACACAGGGGTCCTGCTCCCGCGGGGCCGTGGGCGCACTGGGGACCGCGGCCAAGCCACCAGCGGGGCTTTGGGAGGCGGGGAGCCTGCTGTCACCCTGTGCACCCGCAAGGGCAGTCACGGGCCGGCGTGGAGACCCGGGCCTCCCCGAAGGACGCAGGTCCCACGGGTCACGCGCGCCGAGCCCTCGGCCTGCCCCCAAGCTGATGAGAGTTCTCTTCCCCCAGGCGGGCCTCGGAAATGAGCGCAAGTCCATCTGCAGTCTGCATCGGTCTGCATCCGAGTAGGTAAACTTGTTTCAAAGCGGGGAGCCAGGGGAAGGGCTCCCACTGATAGAAACCGGCTGAGCTTCTCAAGTTGCAGAGGGGTCTCCCCTCCTTCCCCACGGGCTTGTCTGGCAGGGGCTGGGGCAGGCAGCCCCCTGTGAACGTGCCCTGGAGATGCATTCTCCTGCCAGGGCCCGCCTCCCGGCCTGCCCCGGAGGTCCGGAAACCAGGCCCCCTGAGGTACAAGCAGCGTCCAGTCCCCTTGCCGAGGTTTCCGGCACAATCTAGGTGGGAATGTTGGACGCCACTCCGTTGTGCTCGCTGCAGTGACTCCGCCACGCCTAACTCTGAGAGGGATCCCAAAGACCCAACAATCCAAGAAAGCCGCCCGCCGACCCTACGACTCACACGGGCAGAGGACGGCTGCTCGTGTGTTTTGTTCACAAGTCAGCGGTTTTCCGTGTAAGGCGCTGCCCTCGTTATGGGGGGAAACAGCACTGAAGGGGCCCAAAGGTATCTTCCTGCAGGTCCCAGGCTTGGGGAGAGGTCTCGGCAGGCCAGAGCGCGGCCACTGTGCCCGGAAGGGCCCGTGACGAGGGAAGCGGGACCGACAACGATGGCGGTGTCCACCGGCTGTCACCCCGGGGGTGGGGTGCTCCTGGCACCCGGTGAGCAGACGCCAAGCCTGCAACCCGACAGCCTGGGAGGCACAGGGCGCTCACCCTGCAGCCACGAGGCCGGGAGGAGGGCTGTGCGGGCTGAGGTTGTGCACGCGAAGGGCTGGGGCTGGGGGACGGCCTCGGTCCAGCAACGCCGGAGGACCTGGGAGGCGCCTGCATTATGGGGGTGCGGCCTAGCGCCCACCGGGGCCCTCTGGGGGTCTGTGCTGTACACCTCGGGGGGTGCCCACGGCAGGGAGAGCGGCGGGAGCGGCACGTCTGACCGTCTCGTGGGGGTCTCACGCCTGCACTTCCCGAGAGCATGGGCGATGAGGGCAGCCTTGGGCGGCAGGAGGCCTGGTCCGCACCGGGCCGCTGCCTGGACACAGGGCGGGGGTGCAGGCCGAGCACTTGCGACCCTGACTCTGGTCGACTGGGGCGGCAAGTGTAGCCCCCCCACCTGGCCCAACCGTGGCCACTTGGTCCATGGCTCAGAACTCCTCAGCCACCCGCCGCACGGTGCCCACGCACCTCGTGGGGACCCCCTTTTCCCAGGGCCCGTCTGCACTGGAATCTGCAGGCCTGCTCTGCCGGGGCACCAGGCTGCCCCACACAACTGTGGAGATGGCCCTGGTGCTCCCCACTGTGTCTCAGAGCAGGGCGTGCGCCCCAGGGCAACCCCGGGCAGGAGAGGAATCCACGGGCGCTGGACGCCAGGGGCCGGGGGAGGAGCGTGGAGTGGGAGGGGGGCCGGGGGACGGGCGGGGGCGGGGTGGGGGAGGGGCTCGGGACCAGGCCACTTGGAGTCTTGAGTCTCCAGAAAGCAAGGTTTCCACAGGAATGTGGAAAAGCAATGATGCATGGAATGAGACTTGGGGAGTCAAAGGAAAAGCCTTTCTTAACACTGAAAATATAAAACATGCATGAACTGCCTGCCAATCCCTCACTTAGTGTTCATATTTTACTGGATTTCTTGGGAAGACACCTTTTGTTTCAGATTCACATTTGTGGGGTCAAGTGTGCCGAGCATCTCTTCACCACTGTCCTCAGGGGTCAACTGCTTTTATTACAGAAGCGTGACCGAGGGTTAGCTTTAGTCAGTTAGCTGTGTTTATTGTGCTGCTGTAACAGGGAAGCTGACTTATGCCAAAGGAGGAACGGGCTGGCTGGTGGGGAAGCAGACGGCAGACCCGGCGCAAGATTAGGCCTCACGGAGCTTCTGGGGTGGTCCCGGTGACTGGGTGGGCCTGGAGGACTAGCAGGCACTCAGGGCTCTGAGACGGCTCAGCTCAGCCACGCCTCGGTTAACGTCAGTCTCAGTACCCTGAGGAGGAGGGGGTGGGCGGTGTGACTTAGCTCTCAGTACCCTGAGGAGGGGGGTGTGACTTAGCTCTCAGTACCCCGAGGAGGCGGGTGGTGTGACTTAGCTCTCAGTACCCTGAGGAGGAGGGGCAGCCGGTGTGACTTAGCTCTCAGTACCCTGAGGAGGAGGGGCGTGGTCTCCCTTGGCCCCGCCCCACCCTGGGGGAGGGGGTGGAGGAAGCAGCCCGCCTCACAGGCCCTCAGGAGGAGGCGGCTTCGCACTGTCCCACCGAAGCAGCAAGGCGGGCGGGGTCAGCTCGGCGGTCCTGGCTGGGCCGCGCATCCCCCGCCCGGTGACCGCCAGGAAGGACCCAGGGGCCACGGCAGCAGGAGACACAGCAGACGCGGCCGTGAGAACCTCCATGAGAACCTCGGAGAGGCCGGCAGGGGTGGTGCGTGACCGGGACCCGGGAAGCGCGCGCAGACGCCTCGGGAGGCGGGGAGCTGCCGGAGCTGCTTACGGGGAGGAAGCCGCTTACCCAGTTGGGAGGTGTTGGTGAAGTAGATCAGCAGGGTGGACTTGAACTCCTCAAACACGATGATCTGCGGAGAGGCAAGGGTGCCCCTGAGACACACGCTCGGCCGAGGCCGGGTGGTGTGGGGCGAGCACGGCCCCGGGCGGGGAGAGGTGCAGAGCGGGAGGTCACCTCATTTAACCCGGGCTTGAGCCAGGGTCCCGGCACGTAAAGCGTTTCCTGGGGCCCGACGTTCCAGTAGCGCCCCAGGTTCTGTCCGTTGATGAAGACCACTCCTTTCGTCCAGCCCTGGAAGACATTGAAGCAGAGTTGCAAGACACACACACACCGGACGCAGAGTGCGGCCACGGCCACACTCAGCGCGCAGGCCCAGCTGCGGCCCTCGGGGGGCAGTGACCTGGAGACTGCGCTACTACCCTCGGCCCTGGCTCCCGCTCCGGGCCCCCAGGAGGGAGGCCCTGGTCCCACTCGCCTTCCATGCGCACCCACCTCAGGGACAGGTACTGCCGTGTCCCCACTGCCGTTTCCCACCCCCCCCACCCCCCCCCCCCGCCCCAGGACACAGGGCAGCAGGCAGCTTGGGCACGTTTCCTTGGCCTCCCTCCCCGCCCTGAGTCAACACCGGGAAGGGGCAGCCCCCCGGATGGCCGTGGGGTGGCGGTCTCCTGGGACGGAAGCTTGGCTGGGGACACAGCCAGGAAGACCACCACTCACCTGCAGGCTCATGAAGGTGTCCTTGGGTTGACTGCCGACTCTCAGGAGGGCAAGGAAGAACGCAGGGCCCACAGTGTGGAGAAAGCTGGGCTTCCAGATGTTGGGAAGTTTCCTAGGGAGAGTCAGCCCAGTGGACAGGTTACACGCTCCTTCACAGCATGTCAGCTGTGCCTTCGGAGGGCTGTCTCCTCTCTGCTGAGCCCAGTGTCCCCTCCCATGGCCCATTTGGGGTCCACAACGCAGCAATGAAACAGCAGACCAGAGCTGCAGAGTGGGGCAGTGACCACTCTGCCCTGGACAACTAGGAGACTTGGGGTCACTTCCTTCAGTGTTCTGGGTCTCTGCCTCTTGTGTGAACACAAACAGGTCCAGCTGGCTGGCCCCTGGTCTCCCCATCTGCGATCGGGCACCTAGAGCCAGTGGTCGGGCACCCACCTCTGTATGAATTTATTCTGCATCTCCAGGCTGTAGATTTTAAATTTTCTCAGTGGAGAACCGTTCAGATAAATGTTTCCAGTGAGACCTGCAGAAGAGGGAGAGAGGACACCGAGGCAGGGAAGCTGCAGCGAAGTGCCCCGAACCCCTGAAGGAGGATGGAGGAGGCCAGGGAGGATGGGGAGGATGGAGGAGGCCAGGGAGGACAGAGAAGGCCAGGGGAGGATGGGGAGGATGGAGGAGGATGGAGGAGGCCAGGGGAGGACAGAGGCCAGAGAGGATGGGGAGGACAGAGGAGGTCAGGGAGGATGGGGAGGACGGAGGAGGCCAGGGAGGACAGAGGAGGCCAGGGGAGAACGGAGGAGGCCAGGGAGGATGGGGAGGACAGAGGCGGCCAAGGAGGATGGAGGAGACCAGGGGAAGATGGAGGAGGCCAGGGAGGATGGGGAGGACAGAGGAGGCCAGGGAGGATGGAGAGGACGGAGGAGGTCAAGGGAGGCTAGAGGAGGCCAGGGGAGGACGGAGGAGGCCAGGGAGGATGGGGAGGACAGAGGAGGCCGGGGAGGACGGAGGAGGCCAAGGAGGATGGGGAGGACAGAGGAGGCCGGGGAGGATGGAGGAGGCCAGGGGAGGATGGAGAGGACGGAGGAGGTCAGGGAGGATGGAGAGGACGGAGGAGGTCAGGGAGGATGGAGAGGACGGAGGAGGTCAAGGGAGGATAGAGGAGGCCAGGGGAGGACGGAGGAGGCCAGGGAGGATGGGGAGGACAGAGGAGGCCGGGGAGGATGGAGGAGACCAGGGGAAGATGGAGGAGGCCAGGGAGGATGGGGAGGACAGAGGAGGCTGGGGAGGATGGAGGAGGCCAGAGGAGGATGGGGAGGAGGCCAGGGAGGATGGGGAGGCTGGAGGAGGCCAGGACACAGGCATGGGCCCCAGGGAGGGACCATCAGTGCTCCCAGGGCAGCACTCGGCCCACTCTGCTCTCCGAGGGCCTTTCTGCAGCCTCCTCCCGGAAGAGGCAGGGCAGTGCACGTGCTCAGTGCTGGGAGAGCACCTTAGGGGGAGCCTGGGGCAGGACATGGCCCTCCTCCCCTTGAAGCCCATTCCGTCGTGCTCCCAGGCTGGGCCTCTCACTGACCGGGAGCCCCCGCCGCCTCCAAACCATGACCCGGGCCATGGCTGCGTGGGCCAGGGAAGTACCCCAGGTTGCCCTGGCGGCCCGTGGTCCTGGGCCCACCTTTCCTCTCCTGGTTCATGCTGGTCCCGGAGGCAAGCCGGCCTTGGTTCTCCACCAGGATCCGCAGCGTCAGGAACTCCTTGTAATGCTGCCCAACACACACCAGCTGGAGGGAGCCGCTCAGGCCTCTTCTGGAGACCACTGGGGCCCCCCCAAGACTGGGACGATCTCGGAAACTGGGGGCTGTCAGAGGGTGGTGCTTGGCACCCTAGACCTCAGTTCTGGGCCAGGCAAACCCTGCAGCTCCTCCTCCACCCTCCTCCCATACTGGGCCTGTCGAGAAATGAAAGTCCTTGAACATTCTACTGGAGACACTTCTGAGGCTGGTGCTCAACCCAGGGCTTTCTGAGCAGCAAACACCCAGGGTGGGACCATCCTGCCGCCCCAGGAGAAGCGCACAGCTTAGCCCTGCGCAGCCTCTGTGAGGGGCGAGCCCAGGGCCCCAGGGGGCTGGAACCATGGGGTATGTACGTCGCTGGGAAGAGTCAGCTTCTGATGCGTGTCATCCAGGACTCCTATGTACTTGTCATCCAAAAACACCTGCCAAAGAGAGCGGGGAAGACTGTGGGGTGTGGACAAGGCAGGAGGGGTGAGGCACCAGGGCCCCAGGGGAGGACTAAGTCTGCCTCTGGGAAGGCGACACGCTGACACCGGTCCACAGAGAGGAACCCTGAAGGCGGATGGGCCCAGGGGTGTGAGGAGAGCCCTGAGCACCTACGGGGGCCATGGGCACTGGGGAGGGGGGCGGAGGGTGGCGGGCACCATGACGGACACCACGATGCACATGCCTACGAAGGGCCGGCAGGGGCTCCAGGGCAGAGACGCTGTGACTGTGTCCCCACCCCCCCCCCCACTGCCCACCATGCTCTGTCCGCCCCTGACGCCCCCGCAAGGCTGCTCGAGCCCCACAGGACAGAGAAGGGCACACAAAGGGCACCGCAGAGGGTCTGAGTTAGGTCACAACTTTCCAAAAGGAGTCTGACTAGGAGACTGTAAAAATCAAAATCCACGAGTATCCAAAATGTCCATAGTACGCAGAACTAAGGATTCACATTTACGCGTACTAGGGTCCCAAGATGAGAACTACAGGCTCGACAGTCACTGCTGGAGTGAGCACGGCTGAGTGACTAAAGCTTATCCTGCAGGAGTGGCAGCCGCAGTGCACACACAGTCCCAGCCCAGGTTTGAGGAGGACACAGCCCGCCCTGCGCCCGCAGGTGGGAGGAGCTGTTCCCAGACCCAGGACCACGACGGGAGAGCGGTGGGGAGGGCCTGGGAGGGGGCAGTCAGGACGGGACTCGCCCTGGGGAAGGAACTCAGGGGGCCCCACGAGATGGGGACACAGTGAGCCCTCTGAGACAGGAAGGTCAGGAACAGGGTCTGATGGCTGTGCCGCAGAATTCTAAGACTGTGCGCGACGACCTGGGTTTGCAAAGAGCAGCCAAGTGACGCGGCTCCACCAGGGAGACAAGGTGAGGGAGAAGCCTGGGCTCGGTGGGGTGGCCACAGCTTGGGTGCGGGGCTGGGGCTGCCGTTCCTCTAAGGAGCTCACGACGGGTTTGGACGTGTTGAGTCTGAGAAGTCACAGGAACGTACATCCAAGTGAAGACACGCATTCAGCAAACAGCAGGGAATGAGGGTCTGTGGCTAAGAGCTCACGATGAGTGCAGGGGGACACAGATCTTGGGATGACGGGACCACAATGTGCAGGAAGAGCCTGAAACAGCCCCTGCACAGAGTGAGCAGGAGGGCACCCAGCGCCCAGCGCCCCTGTTTTCTGGGCAAGGTCACTGCACGTCTCTGCGGCTTCCTCGTTGGTAACAGGTAGCTTAGATGGGTGTTTCGAGAACTAAACGCGCAGATCCGACCATGACGTGCCAAGGAAACATCTGGGGCCTCTGCCCGAGGCATGGGGTTGGGGGGTGGCGTCTGCGGCCCCTCCCAGGTATCCTCCAAGAGCAGCATCAAGTGCACTCAGGCTTCGGCAGGCAGCCCGCCGGGACACCCGGTGCCTTAGACCCATGGGAGCAGTGGCTGACATGTGAACACCAAGCGTTTCACTGAAGGGATCAGGGGTAAGAAACAAGGGCGGTTTCCCACAGGTCAGGAAGAAGCCAGCCTGCTGTTCAGACGTTCAGCCACACAGCGGGGTCTCGGCAGCAGAGAAGGGCACCCTCCGCCCGCCCCTGCCCGCTACCTGTCCCCGATCCTTCACATGCCCATCCGAGTTTAGGATGCCTCCTCTGGTGATGACGGTCTCGTAAAGTATATACCCAGCAGACTGGCCGCTACCTTCGTTCACGGACAGCTGTTCCATGGAGAGCGGCCCCGTGGACCTCACGGGCTCCTGCAGAGCCAGGAGTGGAAACCAGGCTGAGGGGCCTCATCACAGGCCAGGAAGCTCAGGGAGCACGGGGCCAAGTGATCACCCTGCGATGACGAGTCTGCAGCAGCCGCTCGGCGCTTGGCAGTGACCAAGAGGGGCAGGGAGGGGGGTCCCCGAGGGAGGGGATGGATGTATTGGGCTCCCAGGTAGCTCAGCAGTGAAGAACCTGCCGGCAGTATGGAGACTCAGGAGGTTCCATCTCTGGGTCGGGAAGACCCCCTGGAGGAGGAAATGGCAACCCACTCCACTACTCTTGCCTGGAAAATCCCACGGACAGGGGAGCCTGACTGGCGACAGTCCACAGGTCGCAGAGTCGGACAGGACTGAGCGACTCTGCAGTAATCTAGGTCTCCTAATCTGAACTGTAGAAGGGACTGAAACCGCGAAGACGGCTTTCTGCCCCCATGTTCATTCCTTCCCCCGCCGAGTCCTGAGCTCATGTCCATGAGCAGGGGACTCACGTCGTCCTGGTGAATCAGGGTGTCCCACAGGGATATGAAGTGACCTGCGGCCAGGGGAGCGTACGTGTCCTTAGGTCTGTGGTCTTGATGCTGGAAGCTGGGAACCCCTGCAAACCACAGGCAGGAGGCTGGCTCCTTCCCCAGCGCCGTCCAAGGGTGCAGCACCCTCTGCTGCCCCTGGCCAGCCTGCCCAGCACCACAGATGGTCCACGGGGGCAGGGACCGAAGGGAGGGAGTCCTCCTGCACCCAGAGGCCTGGCCCGGGCACCCTGTTGGTCAGAATCTCCTGAAAGCCAGCGGGGGAGCATGCGTGCTCAGATTCTGCCCCCTCTCCCGACTTCCACCTGGACACGCGCATCTTGTGGCTCTGGGGAGGGCCTGGACCCTCTGGTTTCCACCGACGGCGGGGCTGGGGGGACTGTCTCGTGCAGCCCGAGTCCCCAGCCCCTGAGGATAAAACGCACTGGGGCGAGCTGGACTCCCCCAAGGACCACGTCTGCACCCCGCCCCCCACAGCCCAGAGCCCTCTGGAGGGCGGGGCGGGTACCTGCGTCAGGGCGAAAAAACTCTTGAAATACGAGATACTCAGGTGTATAGCCTCCGTCCTCTGTCAGCAGCGCCCCATAGTCTGAGAAATAGAAACACATTCGTCACCTTCCCTAAAGAGGCCCAACTTCCAGGGGACTTTGGCAGCTGGTGCTGAGTCAAAGGGCCCTTCATGCAGCAGCTCTGGGAGGAAGGCCTTGAGGCAGGAAGGTGCCCGATGCCAGCTCCCTACACTCCCCCAGGAGGGACAGATGGCAACCCCGGGGGGTCAGGAGCCCAGGCTGGAGCCCAGCGCCGGGACCCGCTGGTTTCCAACCAGACCCCTTCCCCTCTCTCACCCTCGCTGCCTGCTTGGTCCCTGAGCAGAGTCGCAGACTGGGGGAGACCTAGTCATCAACACCCAACACCCGGGATAGGGGGATCAAGGGAATGGCTTTCACAGTGAGCCCCGAAGAACAAAGGCTTGTGGAGGGAATCTGAGTCAGTTGAGCTAAGGTGGAACCTAGAGCCTGTTACAGAGAGCGAAGTCAGTCAGAAGGAGAAAAATAGATCTCATATGTTAACGCACACACGTGGAACCTAGAGAAATGGTACCGATGAGCCTAGCCGCGGGAGGAACAGAGATGCAGACGCAGAGAACGGCCGTGCGGGCGTCCAGGCGGGCTGAGAGCCGCGTCTCCACAGACCCACGACCGTGGGTAGGACTATGGCTCGTGGGAAGCTGCGTCTCGCACCGGGAGCTCAGGCAGCACTGTGTGCCCACCTGGAGGGTGGGCTGGGCTGTAAGGATACCTGTGGCTGATTCATGCTGATGGATGGGGGAACCAGCACAACACTGGAAAGCAGTCATCCGCCGATTAAAACTAAGATTTTCACAAAGGCTGCACAGTGGACGGACAGAGCTAAGCCACTAGCTTCTCTGCTTGCAAAGGACCCGACCCGAGACTGCAGAGGCGGGGCAGCCGTGGGCAGACGGCGCGGGACCGGCCGGGACTTGCCGTAGCTGGTGACCATAGGGAGGCGATGGCCGGGGAACGCGGCCCCGCCCGTGAAGCCGAAGTTGGTGCCTCCGTGGAACATGTAGAAGTTGAGGGAGAACCTGAGCTTCAGCATCTCCCGGACACTCTCCATCAGCACTGCAGGGGGCGGGGAGGGGGGAGCGGAGCCTCGGTGACTTCAGGACTGAAGTGGGTCGTGGGGAGGGGGGAGGGGGAGGGAGGGGCCAGGCAAGAAGGGAGCGGACCCTCGGTGACGTCGTGGGAGGCGGGGTAGGGGGGAAGCGAGGGGGGCGTGGGGGGTGGGCAGGGGAGCGGAGCCTCCCTGACTTCAGGACCGCATGTGGGGGGGCGGGGGAGGGAGGGGGAGGGGGGAGGGATGAGGAGGGGGGGAGGGAGGGGGCGCCCCGCGGTGCCATCAGGGCCCCCCGGGTCTGATCTCCCCAACGTCTCTGTCTCCGGGTGTCCAGCTCGTGCCTCTGAAGCACGGAGCGACCTGTGCGTATTGGTCTAAAGTCACCGCCCCAGGAGCACGACCCTCCAGCCGCCTCCCGCCTGTGGCTCCTCCCGGAAGGCGGGGCTGCCAGAGGATCTGGGGCCCACAGCGCCCGCTCCCGGGTGGAGCCCCACTAGCTGTCCCTGAACTGCCTCCCATAACAGCTGGCTCTCTTGACTTTAGAGCTTCAGTCCAACAAAGACACTCCAGACAGAATAATCACCAGATCACACTGACATGCGGGGAGACCCTCCCGTGTGGCTCAGACACAGCATGCTTACACAGCCCACAGACACAGACACGGACACGGACACACAGACAGACACACAGACAGACACTGAGACACAGAGACAGACACACAGACAGACACAGACACACAGACACAGACACTGCACACAGGATCCGCCCGCCCCGTCAACCTCAGGGACCCTAATCAGTGGGCGGGAGAGTCCCGCCGACACCCACCCTCAGAGACAAACAGCGCGACATGCGACTCACTGTGCAAGTCCAGAGTGTTCCGAGGAGTGCCCCATCCGTCCAGAGACCTGGCGGTGTACACCGTCATCATGACCGGGCCCGGGCCCTGCGGAGGCAGAGAGCGGACGCATTCAAGCCGGCCATCACGCGGCCCGCCTCACCCGCACGCATCCTCACCGCCCCCGACTGCTCTCAGCACAGGCCCAGCCTGGCCTGCCTCTCATGGTCTCACTGTTCCAGCTTTGGAGAAATCTCTTCATCCCCCTGACCAACCCCAGGAGAGGTCTCGTAGGGAAGCACCTGACCCAGAGGAGGCACTGGAGATGTCAAGAACCAAGTGCCAGCAATGCAAGCCCAGCGAGAATCCCACACAATCCCCGGCTCCTGCTCTGCCCTTGCCCAGCCCGAGCCATCCCGAGGCCCTCCACCACCCCAGCCTGAGCCATCCCGAGGCCCGAGGCCCTCCACCATCCCAGCCGAAGCCATCCTGAGGCCCTCCGCCATCCCAGTCCAAGCCATCCCGAGGCCCTCAATTGTCCCAGCCCGAGCCATCCCGAGGCCTGAGGCCCTCTGCCATCCCAGCCTGAGCCATACCAAGGCCCTCAATCGTCCCAGCCCTGAGCCATCCCAAGACCCGAGGCCTTCTAGCGCCCCAGCCCGAGCCATCCAGAGGCCTTCCAGCGCCCCAGCCTGAGCCATCCTGAGGCCAGAGGCCCTCCTCCGTCCCAGGCCTTCAGGACCTACACGCTCCGCATTCAGGCTCACACACTCCATAGTTAAAGTCAACACTGCTCCTTCGAGCTCTGAAAGTTAATGCAGGCTTGGAATGTCTGCTCTCAGCGAGGGGACCCTAGCCCCCAGCCCCCCACAGCATTCACATTCCTGCCTAAGCTGATAAATGCTTCAAAGAAAGTAAGGCAAAAATAAGTAAACTAACAAAACCACTACCAACTTCGTGACCACAAAGTCACGTGACCTTTTCACTCATTTCTGCCTGGCATCCTGTAATTTAACGTTTTAAAAATATTCTACTGAATTCCGGAGATAACGTGCTCTCTCCTTTAAGGCTGATTCAAGCCTCCCAGGTGGTGCTAGAGGAAAAGAACCGCCTGCCAATGCTGGAGAAACAAAAGCCACGGGTTCAATCCCTGGGTCAGGAGGATCCATTGGAGGAGGGCATGGCAACCCACTCCAGTGTTCTTGCCTGGAGAACCACACGGACAGAGGAGCCTGGTGGGCCACAGAGTGGGGCACGACTGAGCGCACGCACACAAATGGAAGCTGTGCGTCTTAAGTCCCTGCAGCTTCCTTCCTCCCAGCCCTACAGGACCCCCACATTACAGATCCTCACGTCGGGAAGGGTCTGTTACATGAGGGCTCTGGCCATCGCCCCATCCTTGGGTGGGCACTGATCCCTGCAGACACCCTGCCTTTTCAGGTGATGGTGAATTCATCACGAGACAGTATATTCCATTTCTGGAGAATTCAGATTGCAAGAAAGTACAACCCCTACATACAGCCAATAAAAGTTTTGTTATTCCTTTTACCCACTGAAATTAATTCTGTTCCCTAGTACCAGAAAGAATTTCCCCTTTTCCATGAAAATGCTCCCAAATTTTGAAGATGCCACCAAATGAATCTTCCCCTAATGTGAGATTCACTCCCAATTCCTTCTTTCACTTGTTTTTTTTTTTTGGTAGGAACATCTATATCATATTCTCTCAACAAACGTCACTTCAGCGATTCAGGGCTGTTTACCACCGGGCTCAGTTGTGCATCCCAGACCGCGTTTGCCCTGTCGGTGCTTGCGCCCTCCTCCAGTGTCTCCCCGTTTCCCTGGCGCCCCGCAGCCGCCGCCGGCCACTCTGCGGCCGCCGTGGGAGTCTGCTGCTTTCTGCCGGGGACTCCACACCAAAGTGCCACCACGGTCGTTATTAGTCTCTCACTGTCTGGCGTATCTGCCAGGCTCAGCGCTGTCCAGGCTCATCCATGGGGTCACAAATGACAGATTTCCTCCTTTTTAAAAGCTGAATGTTTTCCCCTCGATACACGTATCATTGTCTTCATCTGTTCATCCCTCCTTATACAACGGGCTTGCGTGCACACCGTGGCTGCCGTGAGGCGTGGTGCTGTGAACAGGCAGTACACGCAGCTCTTCAGGATGATAACTCTGTTTCCTGCCTGAACACCTACAGGCGAGCCCGCTGCATCAGAGCTGGTCCTATTCCCCACGAACCTCCCCACAGACCTCCACAGTGGCTCTGAGGAGGTGCTTCTTTGCTATGGTCGAGCAGGTCTTAGGGCACAGTCCCCATGAGCCTTCAGAGCCGGGTGTTCGAGAGCCCACTGTTCGGGTAGGAGTCCAGGAGTTAGGCATCGGGGGTGGCAAAGGCTGAGCTGGGGGTCGCCTCTGGTGGCCCAGCACTGTGTCGGGTGGAGTTCTCGGCAAGAGTGCGTCTCAGCCTTTCCAAACCACTCTGATGCATGTTCTCGTTCTTCCGCCCTGACCCTCTCCTCACCGGAGGAGTTCAGAGGGCAGGGAAAGAGCACGGGATCTGGAGGCAGGAGGACTGGGTTTGAACCTGGGTTATTCTGTTAAATGACCGACCACAGATGATCTCAAAGCAGAAATTTTCCCTTTCTGAATCATGGTTTCCTCACAGGCAAGCTAAGGATAGGACCAATAGCTTCTTACACGTAAAGTAAGAGACAAACATTAAAAATGGGGGGGGGGGTGTAAACTAAACGTATATATAAATATTCTCAGAGAATGTTTTCTTAGCTTGCGTTACCAGCTTTCTCCACACTTGCCTTGTTGACCACCTGTCTCTTACCACTAAAATGCAAGCTCCAAAGTGCTGACTTTGTGGGCTCCTCCCCTGCTTTATCCGCAAGGCCTTGACAAATAAACAGCTAACTGGCACATTTGCTGCCCTTGTTTAGTTGCTAAGTCCTGTCCAACTCTTGTGACTCCATGGACTATAATCTCATCCAGGCAAGAAACTGGAGCGGGCGGCCATTTCCTTCCCCAGGGGATCTTCCTGACCTAGGGATCGAACCCACAACTTCTCCTAGGCAGGTAGATTCTTTACCACTGAGCACCTGGGAAGCCCAGCTGGCACACAGAAAGAAAGGAAGTGAAGTCGCTCAGTCATGTCTGACCCTTTGCGACCCCACGGACTGTAGCCCACCAGGCTCCTCCGTCCATGGGGTTTTCCAGCAAGAGTACTGGACTGGGGTGCCATTTCCTTCTCCGGGGATCTTCCCGACCCAGGGATGGAACCTGGATCTTCCGCATTGCAGGCAGACGCTTTAGCATCTGAGCCACCAGGGAGGTGACAACCACCAGGGAAGAACTGGCCCCTAGCAAGTGCTGAAAACATTTACTGGCTGATTTATCTGATGAATAAACGAACTCAGTTTTAGGACGTTATTATAGTTAGGATATCATTTGTAACTGCTGAATCCCCACTTACTATCCCATATTCTTCCTCCACCACCATCACCATCACCACCATCATCACCACCATCATCACCACCATCACCATCACCACCATCACCACCACCATCACCATCACCATCACCACCATCATCACCATCACCACCATCACCACCACCACCATCACCACCATCACTACCATCACCATCACCACCATCATCACCACCAGCATCACCACCACCAGCATCACCACCATCACCACCACCATCACCACCATCACCACCATCACTACCATCACCATCACCACCATCACCACCATCATCACCACCAGCATCACCACCATCACCATCACCATCACCACCATCACCACCATCACTACCATCACCACCATCATCACCATCACCACCATCACCATCACCACCATCACCACCATCATCACCACCATCACCATCACCACCATCACCACCACCATCACCATCACCACCATCACCACCATCACCACCATCATCACCATCACCACCATCACCACCATCACCACCATCACCACCACCATCACCACCATCACCATCACCACCATCACCACCATCATCACCACCATCACCATCACCACCATCACCACCACCATCACCATCACCATCACCATCACCACCATCATCACCATCACCACCATCACCACCATCACCACCATCACCACCACCATCACCACCATCACCATCACCACCATCACCACCATCACCACCACCATCACCACCATCACCACCACCATCACCATCACCACCATCATCACCACCATCATCACCACCATCACCATCACCACCATCACCACCACCATCACCATCACCATCACCACCATCATCACCATCACCACCATCACCACCACCACCATCACCACCATCACTACCATCACCATCACCACCATCATCACCACCAGCATCACCACCACCAGCATCACCACCATCACCACCACCATCACCACCACCATCACCACCATCACCACCATCACCACCATCATCACCACCAGCATCACCACCATCACCATCACCATCACCACCATCACCACCATCACTACCATCACCACCATCATCACCATCACCACCATCACCATCACCACCATCACCACCATCATCACCACCATCACCATCACCACCATCACCACCACCATCACCACCACCATCACCATCACCACCATCACCACCATCACCACCACCATCACCACCATCACCACCATCACCACCACCATCACCACCATCACCATCACCACCATCACCACCATCATCACCACCATCACCATCACCACCATCACCACCACCACCATCACCACCACCATCACCATCACCATCACCATCACCACCATCATCACCATCACCACCATCACCACCATCACCACCATCACCACCACCATCACCACCATCACCACCATCACCACCACCATCACCACCATCACCACCACCACCACCACCACCATCACCATCACCATCACCATCACCACCATCATCACCATCACCACCATCACCACCACCACCATCACCACCATCATCACCACCATCACCATCACCACCATCACCACCACCATCACCATCACCATCACCATCACCACCATCACCATCATCACCATCACCACCATCACCACCATCACCATCACCATCATCACCACCACCATCATCACCATCACCACCATCATCACCACCATCACCATCACCACCATCACCACCATCATCACCATCACCACCATCATCACCATCACCACCATCACCACCATCATCACCATCACCACCATCATCACCACCATCACCATCACCACCATCACCACCACCATCACCATCACCACCATCACCATCACCATCATCACCATCACCACCCTCATCACCATCACCACCATCACCACCATCACCACCATCACCATCATATTCTGAGCGTCTGCTCTGCCCCAAGAGTTACATTCCCTCTCCATGTTCTCTCGGACTCCAGTCCTTGCAAATCTCTGTGCTTCGTGTACCATTTCCCTTGTACCGACCAACAGCCCTTGGTGTTGGCCCAGTTGTTAGGCGGCTGGATACTCAGCCCTTTGTATCTTTGCACTCTTCTCTAAATCTTAGTTCTATCTTAGACTGAAGAAGGACAGAATCAGGGAGATAACTATTTTTTTAGAATTCCAGGCATTGTCTTGTCTTGATGGAAATTAGGAGAGTGTTCCCTTCATTCTAATACTGCAGAGCTTGGACAGGTGCAGAGTGAAGCATTCAGCCACTGATTTCTTTTGGTGGTAGAGATTTGTGCACCCTCTGATTCCCCCTAATGCTTCTATTGGAACCAGCACTTCCTACTGAATTCTGTTTATTTTTGTTTCTTGTCTTTCTCATTGGACCACAGGTAAATGTGAATGAGGCTATTCATTCAAAGGGTAAAAACTTTTGCAAACTGACTTTAGGTCCATTTTGGTTTAGAAATCTCAATAAAGATAGAATGTTACCCATATTATCAGGCAGATTGCTATGGCAAAAAGTGACATCTGCTTAGCAAATTGCACCTGGAATGGGGAACAATGAGTGGTGTATAAACTCCTAGTGGGTGTCATGGCTTCCTGTGTGCAGGGTATCCTGAAACCAGAGGCTCTGTTGGCAGAGCCAGAAGCTCAGGCTATGGAGCCATGACCTGGGGCCCCAGCTGTTTCCTAGTGTTGCTCCCAAACTGGGGGGCAGGGGATGGTGGAGAGGGCATAGCGCCTGGACTGTGGGGGGAGCAGAGCCCCGCCCTTAGTGAGGACACTCAGCGCTGCGGTGCGCTCGCTCTGCCATCCTGAACCCTCCTCGGGGCTGTGGGCCAGGCTTTGTGGGCACTTTGATGCAACTGCACCTCAAACCGCCCTCAGCAGGCATTTCCAGCGTGTAACAGAGCCAAGTTTTAACTGAGCGAATCAGAGCTGAGAAGTTCCTGAACATCTGAGCCAAGTCTTCACCTGAGATGAAGGAAAACACCCCGCGCCTCTGAGCTGTCCTCACCTGAGCTGAGGAGAGGTGTTCGTACGTTTTCTGCCTTATGCTCTTCATGTGGAGGGTGGCAAACACTGTGGAGGGAAGGGGAGACCGAGCCGGGGTCAGCAGCTGGCGCGGTGCCACCGCCGCCCGCAGACGCTGCCTGTGACGCCCCCAGACGCCGCCCGCCGCTGCCCGCAGACACCGCCCGCGACGCCTGCAGACGCTGCTGGTGAAGACGAGGCCGCGTGTGTCCACAGGGGCTCGAGCAGCACCGCTCACGCTCACTGCGCCTCTGCTCAGCCTTCACCGCGAGTGACCCGGCGGACAAGAAGGGCGGAGTCACCCCGTGTGCTGGTGGATAAAGAGCCCGCCGAGAAAGCCGAGCCCGGGCGAGCGGCCGGAGACCTCGGGCCTGACTCCGGTCTCCCGGGCCCAGCGCAGGACGCTCTGTCTCTGCCACCGCGAGGTGAGCGCCACCACGGCGCCGGGAAGAGCGGGCGGAGGGCAAGGCCCGGGCCAGGCCGGCTAGAGAAGCCCACAGCACCGATCTCCAGATCGTTCGCGTGACCCTTCCTCCGTCCTGTGCGCCCACCCATGTTTCCCCCTGTAACTCTCCTGCACGTTTTCTCGTGGCTTTTATGCCCGGACTCTTCGCCCCACGCGCTCCCGGGGCAGGTCTAGGGCTGGACTTTCTCTGGAACCCTGCTCTCTCCCGGAGGTTCGGGCCTGGCCCAGAACAGCGGCAGAGATGCCTCCGCTGCGCCCGGGGGCCGGAGGCCAGCAGGGAGATGCGGGGCCGCGAGCAGGGCCCTGGTTCCTCATGTCGGGGCCGCGGGCGCCTGGACACGGCCTGGCCCGGGAAATGGGGCAACGGGGCCTCAGACAGACCCTCAGACTCAGCGGGCGGGGGAGGCCGGCAAAGCCGCCGTGCATACCGGTCGGTGTGTGCCCCTTCAGGAGTCCCTGGCCCGTGTCCGCCGTCATGAGCATCGTCTTGATCCCTCTGCTCAGCAGTGCCTGTGGGACAGTCGGGAAGATGAACTGTGGTCCACGGCCCTGGGGGGCGCGTCCCAAGGAGAAGGCGAGGGTCGGAGCACCAGAATGAGCTGAGGGGCGGGAAGGAGGCCTCACCACCCCCCACTCCTATTGCTGGTAAGCTGTTCAATGAGAACAGCCAAAAGGGACTTAAATGCAACCATCAGCCAAAAGGGACTTAAATGCAACGGCCTGGAATGGACACCAACCACATTCCAAAGACAAGAATTTTCATAATGGATTAAGGAAAACAAATTCTTCTAATTATATACAGAGTATGTACCTGAAGTCCGTGGATACAGAAAAATCAAAGACGAAAGGGTGGGAAAGCCTGTACTATACGAACACCAACCAAAAAAGATCTGTGATATCCACAGAAGGAAAAATTACTGTGAGTCACTCTGTGCTTACGTCAGAGTCATGCAGGTGTGCAGGCCCCCGTCTGGGGGGAAAGCGTGGAAACACCAGCTGCACTTCCGTCGCCTCATCCAGTGCGGAAGAGCAGCACAACAACAGTGTGCGACTTTGTCTTTTCGCTGCAACCGAGGCATCCTCTGATTTCTCTTTGGTTTTCAAAAACTAAAACTCTGTTCTATTTGGAAGTCAACACTACAAACTCTTTAGAATAAATAACTTTTCTCTGTCCTATATTTTGAAAAAAAAAAAGACAAAGGGAAGCCCCCAGCTGGGCACAGCATTGATTCATGAACTTCAAGGGCGCAGATTTACAGAGTACTCACTGTGAGACTTTGACACTTGAAAGTTCTGCATCCGTTGCTAACAAACACTGCATCCCGAACAGTACCTTGCGAGCTTAGCTGCTCAGGATGTTTGCTCCATGAATCAGCAAAGTGAGAAAAGTATGTAAAGACGGAGGAAAATGATGGGGCACTTACGTTTTTAATATACGGCATGTATCTTTTATCCAGATTATAGGAACCGTACTCATTCTCCATCTGCATGGCAATAATGGGACCCTCTTCTTGGAACTGGGGGTCAAGGAGACGAGAGTCTGAGGATGAGTCAGCTGGTGGGGAAAGGCTGGACTGACTTTCTCAATTTGTTGCTGCACACGCACGTTCAGAGTGGCACAGAAAATAACCCGCTCCTAAACTCGGCCCCGGGGCCACGGCGGTGGGGGCAGTCTCCATCACTGTCAGCAGCCACCTCGTGGGGTCAAAGCCTCCAGCACCCTGCCTTCCCCAGTGCCCCCAGGGAGCAGCGCCCGCCGACTCCCCTAGCCCAACACCTTAAGCACAGGCTTAGACCTCCAGCCAGCCTTCCTCCGGGGCACCAGGGGAGCAGGGGTGCGGCCCTCTCCCATGCGGGCACACGTCACCCCCCCTCGGGGACCCGCTCTGCTTCCATCCCTGCACCCCTGTCTTCACTTGCCCGGTCACCGCCACAGGGCCCCATCCTCCCCTCCCGCGTGGTCTCCCTTCGTGGGCAAACGGTGCAGCAGCTCTGCACGCCCCGCGACAGCCCACCACTCGTGACTCTGTCCTCTACTGTGGTCTCGCGGCCGCCCTTTGCATTCCACCCTGACCTTCTCTTTGCTAAATGCATGCAATCCCTTTTCATCCTGGTCTGATTTCTCTCCACCAACAGTCTCTCCTCCTCCGGGAAACCCTCCCTCCTGCAGCACCACTCCTGGATTCTGCACTGGCCAGCCTCCTCGAGCTCCTCTCCCCCTGCTGCCTCTTCCCCAGTCCCAGGATCATGTGGGATCCAGTCCCTTCTGCCCTCTCAGTTACGCCCTCACGCCCAGCCTCCTCCTCCCCCTTCCCCGCCGACCCCCTTCTGCGATGTTCACAGGCTCCGTCAGCCCTGTCTTTGCAACTCTCGCCAGCCTGGCGGTCGTGTTTTCTCCCTGCCCCTCGCACCTGCCATGTCCTACCCTAGTCAGTTTCACTACACTCAGCTCTGCCCTTTGCAATCTGCCCTTGGAGACACGTGGCCGCCAGAAGGTCTCCTCCTGGCACGCAAGACTAAGAAAAAGAGCGTTGCACCCTCAGAATTAGACAACACACCAACAATGAAAGGAAGAAGCCAGATAGCTCCCAGGACCGTGTGCCAGTGGGTGGAAGCGTCTACACACCAATGCCTGTGCTTGTGGCCTGGGAGGACCTGGGCAGGGAGAGCTGAAGTGGGATAGACTCGGCAAGCAGAGCGGAACCAGCTGCACTAGAGATTAGTGGGCAGAAAAGAGCCTAAAAGTTTCCCAAACCTGTGTGCTTCCCAGGGGCTCAGTGGTAAAGAGTCTGCCTACCAGTGCAAGAGACGTGGATTTGATCCCTGGGTTGGGAAGATCCCCTGCAGTAGGAAATGGCAACCCACCCTAATGTTCTTGCCTGGAAGAGCCCATGAATAGAGGCGCCCGGTGGGCTGCGATCCACAGGATTGCAAGAGAGTTGGACATGACTCAGTGACAGAGCAGCACACACAGGAACAAAGCCGCGATACTGGGAGTTGCCCGGCAGCCTATCGGTTAGGATTCCAGGCTTTCCTTACTGTGGCCCAGGTTCTACCCCTTGGTTCCCCTTGGTGGGGAACCAAGACCCCACAAGCTGTGTGGCACAGCAAAAAATAAGTAACAACTTTTTGGGTGGCTTCCCTGGTGGCTCAAAGGGTAAGATCCCCAACTTCTGCAGCTCCGGGTTTTGTGCTCACCAGGCAACCTTCTGATTACTGATTTTGTCTTGCAAGCGCTCCAAGATGGGGAATGTCCTGATCTGGGGTGCCGAGAGTGTGCTAATTTGTGCTAGAACTTTCTTTGATGATGAAAATGTTCTCTGCTCTCACCGTCCAGTGTGGTAGTGACCATCCACAGGTGGCTACCTAGCACTTGAACTGCGTATGGTATGAATAAAGAACTAAATTCTTTATTTAGTTTTAATAGATTTTAACTGAAATAGCCACTGGTGGCCGAGGCTACCACCCTGGCCAGCACAGCTCCAGGGCCGCAAAGGACCGCCCCTGCATCTCCGTCCCCAGCTGCACACGGATGGCCCTGGAGCCAGCGGCACCTCGTCTGCTGGTCCCAGGGCACGCTCAGAGTCAGGAGCCAGCTCTGCCCCAAGAAGATCCACACGACCCGAAGCCTTGCTGGCCATTTCCAGGCCTGTCGCTACCCCTACAGTAGCATCCCTTTCCAGGGATTGCTGTGAGGATAAAATACGCTCCGTAAACACCAAATGCATGTGTGCCAAGTCACTTCAGTCGTGTCTGACTCTTTGTGACCCCACGGACTCTAGCCCGCCAGGCTCCTCTATCCATGGGATTCTCCAGGCAAGAAGACTGGAGTGGGTTGCCACTTCCTCCTCCAGGGATCAAATCCAAGTCTTCTATGGCTTCTGCATTGCATGGGGATTCTTTACCACTCATCCACCAGGGAAGCCCAATAGAAAGCTCGATACCTAATAGATATCTTTCGTTCCTTCCCTCTGCTCATTTGCTACCTACTTATACAGCCCTTCATGTAGTTTCCAAACCTTGCAGCAATATGGTGGCATACTATTTCTACTGAAATAATGAATGTGTATGACACCATGGTTTTGTTGCAGAGGGAGAGATATTAAAAAAAAAACAAATTGCAGTTTCTACAAAATCACTGACCTAAGGTCATCTGCATCATCTATCACTTGTGAAAGACTGACACGTAGCTATCTTTAGCAGATAAGTTAAGACATTCTGAGGTCTGTCATTAAAAAGAAGACATAAAAATATACAGAGCGTGGTTCCCAGCATCCTGCCAGGAAACGGCATCCCAGTAAGACAGTAGGTGAGGAACAGGCATAAAAGGAAAAGAAGCATATTTCTTAAATAAGGAACTGGAATTAGCTGCTATACATGCTTCCTGCTTATGAGTGAAAGAAAGTAGGCTGAGCCCTGCCCAGGAAGGCAATTCAGGCAAGTACTTCCCTTGGTCACAGAGATGGGGAATCAGGTTTTACCTGGAATCCTCTAATCTTGGGAATCAGGTCATCAAAATAGCGATTCACTGCTGCTGTGAAGCCCTTGTGAGTTGTTCTCAGCTTCATATGAGAATCTTTGAGTAACCAGCTAGGAGGGAGAAGGTGAGACTCAGCCTTGGGGTGGGAGACAGCAGACAGAGACGTTCACGCATCTGAGGCTGGAGAACATGAACAGCCCAGATTCACATGGCCAGACTGGAGCAGCACACTGAGGTGCTAACCCATCTCTAAGAAAAAGTCGTCTGTGTTCTGTCCCACACATCTCAACACCTCAACGGCCACCTCTTGCCCCGAAACGCAACTGAGGCTTGTAGACGTGGAAGCAACCAGGGCAGAGTTGCTGAGCTGCAGCCCACAGGCCAGGTCAGAGCTGCTGACTGTTCCTGTCAATAAAGTTTTATTGGCACGTGGCCCACCCTTCGCTTACACGTCGTCACAGCTGTGCTCCTGAGGCAGCGGCAGAGAAGAACTTCGCAACAGACACTGTCTGTGCTCCCTGAAAGCTGAAAATATTGATCATCTGGCCTTTAAAAAAAAAAAAAAAAAGCTCACCAAACCTTAGTCTGGTATGAGATTTTTTATAAAAATGTTTCAGAGTTTTTTAAAAAATGTTTTTAATGGAATATTATTTGGTCATTAAAAAATGAGGAATTGGTTCATGTTAAAGCATGTACAGATTTGACAACATTATGCCAAGGGAGGGGCTTCCCTGGCAGCCCAGTGGTTAGGGCTCTGTGCTGGGCTCAGTCACTAAAATCCCATAAGCTGCATGGCACAGCAGGAAAAAAAAACTTATGCCAAGAGAAAGAAACCAGGCACAAAGGGTCACATAGGGTATAATTCCATTTATATGAAGTGTGTAGACTAGGCAAATCCACAGAAACTGAGAGGAAAGTAACGGGTGCCAGGGGCTGGGGGTGAGCAGGATGGGGGTGACCGGGCAAGGGCTTTCTCTCTGAGTGGCAAAAAGCGTTCAGGAACAAGATAGTGGTGACATTTTAACACACTCGACTGCCACAAAATTGCATAGTTTTAAATGGTAAATTTCATATAATGTACATTGTACTACCATTTAAAAATGATAAGAAAAAAGACCCTCTTTGAAAAGAAATAATCAATCCAATTTTGTGCTATTATTAGTATCATCACAAAAGTTAGAACTTATAAAGATACTGATTACATGACATCGATTAGCCAGTAGCTTTCATTAAGGAAAAGAAGGATTCTACCTCTGCACCACAAGGATGAGGTGGAGATTTATAAAAAAACAAACACTGTACCATTCTCAGTATTCTAAAGTGCATTTTCTAGGTCCTGAAGCGGGGAAGGGGCGGGAGGTGTGGACCTAGGAAATCTAGAAAACCTAGGAAACTGAGCAAAACCCTCTGCTCCGACTTGCTGGCGAATAGGCTTGGGGCGCGACCATGGCTCACCTGGGCAAGCCTCCGAGGTCCAAGTCGCTCCCGATGTAGGGGCCGACACACAGGATGACCCACAGGTCCACCTCTGACGCCAAGGATATGAAAGCGCTGAGGAGGGGAGCAACAGCAGCAGTCACCGAGAGCGGAGCCTGGAACCGCCGCCCTGCGTCTCCCCGAGGCCTCTTCTCCTGCGGTTAGGACAGGTGGAACCAACTCCCAGCCTGCTCACAGAAGTCCCTGCCGGAGACAGAACCCTGGGACGGGGCCTTCTTCCACACAAAGGCCTCAGTCCAGAGGCCCCAAGGGCAGCTCACAGGAATCCCAGCCAGAGGCTGGCTGCCCCCTGGACCAGCGCTGAGCCTCCTGTCCCCACGAGGGCACCACCAGGACCCTCCCTCACGAACCACGCTGGCTCCTCCTTCCTTATCTCCCACTTTCAGCCTGCCTCTAATCAGGTTTATTCCTTGCAGTTAATATTTCTGAATGTGAGATTCCTCTTAGTTTTCACCGCTACCACCCTGCATAAAGAACTCGCATCCACCTGAGTTATTCCAACGGCTTCCTCCCTCCCTCCTTCTCGCCTCTCTTCCGATGCCGCTCCAGGCACTGTCGGCAGAATAGAATCATCCATGACAAACACTGGAGTAATGTGTACCGAGTATCAGCATCAGCACTCAATACACTCAGCTCTGCAAATGTATTAATTTCTTTGTCAACTCTATCACATAGGTATCAATATCACCTCCATTTTACAGATAAGAAAATGGGCACTTAAGGAGTCAGAGGTCACATTCTTGGGAAACTGAAGAGTTAAAAGACAATCCGCCTCCAGAAAAGAAACCTTAACTATGTTATTCTGCCTCTTAAAAATACCACCAGCATGCAAACATGAGCTTCCTGAATTTCCCGACGTAAAATTCTCCCAGTGACTTACTTCATAGCCCCTTCGGAACAGATTTCAAATTTTGCAGCACAGCACACAAAACGGGCCAAGATAAGCTTGACTATCTCCCCAGCTCTACTTTCTGACGTTTCCTCGACTCAGAACCAGCAGGAGGGTCAGATGGCGTTACTGCCGTTCCAGGAAAATATGAAGTTAGTCCCAGGGCCCGCTCCTTTTCTCCCTGGCACGTGCTCACCTACGCATCCTGCGCCTTGCATTGAGCCGGGCTGATCCCAAGCCACCAGGACAGAAGCAGAAGCGAGTGGTCCTGCTGCCAGAACCCCTCTCCGCCTGCTTCCCGCTGCGGGCGCGGTGTGGGCGGGCTCAGTGTGGGCAGGCGCGGTGGCTTGAAAGCTAGGTGCTGGCGACGCTTAAGCTAGGAAAGGGAAAGACCCAGAAGCCCTGGTTCTCTCTTGGAAGAGCAAGGCACACTCACTGTGAATATCTATTTTAAACCTTCCCTAATGAGAACAGATCTTTATTGACAGATGACGTCGGGGTTCCCTCGCTGCAGCACGAACGTCAGTCTAACTCATGTCACGTCCTCCCACACCTCTGACTGCTCCGATTGTGGCCTTGCTGCACCTTATGCCTGAAATCACGCCTGACCCTCTAACAAACTCCTGCTCAGGGTCCTAATGTACTGGAGCTATCCCTCTGCTGTTACCCGCTCTGGGCTATTCCCCTAGTTTGGGTTACGAGTCCTCAGCTGCTATTTGCCTCCCTCTAATGTCTGAGGAGGCCTTACAAATAGCTATGAAAAGAAAAGAAGCGAAAATCAAAGGAGAAAAGGAAAGATATAAGCATCTGAATGCAGAGTTCCAAAGAATAGCAAGGAGAGATAAGAAAGCCTTCCTCAGCGATCAATGCAAAGAAATAGAGGGAAACAACAGAATGAGAAAGACGAGAGATCTCTTCAAGAAAATTAGAGATTCCAAGGGAACATTTCATGCAAAGATGGGCTCGATAAAGGTCAGAAATGGTATGGACCTAACAGAAGCAGAAGATATTAAGAAGAGGTGGTAAGAATACCCAGAAGAACTGTACAAAAAAGAGCTTCATGACCCAGATAATCACGATGGTGTGATCACTCACCTAGAGCCAGACATCCTGGAATGTGAAGTCAAGTGGGCCTTACAAAGCATCACTACGAACAAAGCTAGTGGAGATGATAGAACTCCAGTTGAGCTATTTCAAATCCTAAAAGATGATGCTGTGAAAGTGCTGCACTCAATATGCCAGCAAGTTTGGAAAACTCAGCAGTGCCCACAGAACTGGAAAAGGTCAGTTTCATTCCAATCCTAAAGAAAGGCAATCCCAAAGAATGCTCAAACTACCACACAATTACACTCATCTCACACGCTAGTAAAGTAATGCTTAAAATTCTCCAAGCCAGGCTTCAGCAATACGTGAACCATGAACTTCCAGATGTTCAAGCTGGTTTTAGAAAAGGCAGAGGATATTTGGCAAAACTAATACAATTATGTAAAGTTTAAAAATAAAATAAAATTAAAAAATAAATAAATAAATAAATAAATAATGAAAAAAATAATAAAAAGAAATTCCATTAAAAAAAAAAAAGAAAAGGCAGAGGAACCATAGATCAAATTGCCAACATCCACTGGATCATCAAAAAAGCAAGAGAGTTCCAGAAAAACAGCTATTTCTGCTTTCTTGACTATGCCAAAGCCTTTGACTGTGTGGATCACAATAAACTGTGGAAAATTCTGAGACAGATGGGAATACCAGACCACCTGACTTACCTCTTGAGAAACCTATATTCAGGTCAGGAAGCAGCAGTTAGAACTGGACATGGAACAACAGACTGGTTCCAAATAGGAAAAGGAGTACGTCAAGGCTGTATATTGTCACCCTGCTTATTTAACTTATATGCAGAGTACATCATGAGAAACGCTGGACTGGAAGAAACACAAGCAGGAATCAAGATTGCTGGGAGAAATATCAATAACCTCAGATTTGCAGATGACACCACCCTTATGGCAGAAAGTGAAGAGGAACTAAAAAGCCTCTTGATGAAAGTGAAAGAGGAGAGTGAAAAAGTTGGCTTAAAGCTCAACATTCAGAAAACTAAGATCATGGCATCTGGTCCCATCACTTCATGGGAAATAGATGGAGAAACAGTGGACATAGTGTCAGACTTAATTTTTCTGGGCTCCAAAATCACTGCAGATGGTGACTGAAGCCATGAAATTAAAAGACGCTTACTCCTTGGAAGAAAAGTTGTGACCAACCTAGATAGCATATTCAAAAGCAGAGACATTACTTTGCCAACAAAGGTCTGTCTGGTCAAGGCTATGGTTTTTCCAGTGGTCATGTATGGATGTGAGAGTTGGACTATAAAGAAAGCTAAGTGCTGAAGAGCTGATGCTTGTGAACTGTGCTGTTGGAGAAGACTCTTGAGAGTCCCTTGGACTGCAAGGAGATCCCACCAGTCCATCCTAAAGGACATCAGTCCTGGGTGTTCATTGGAAGGACTGATGCTAAAGCTGAAACTCCAATACTTTGGCCACTTCATGAGAAGAGTTGACTCATTGGAAAAGACTCTGATGCTGGGAGGGATTGGGGGCAGGAGAAGGGGATGACAGAGGATGAGATGGCAGGATGGCATCACTGACTCAATGGACGTGAGTCTGAGTGAACTCCGGGAGTTGGTGATGGACAGGGAGGCCTGGCGTGCTGCGATTCATGGGGTCGCAAAGAGTCGGACACGACTGAGGACTGAACTGAAGTGCCTGACAGACAGTCTTATTCCATAGCACAGCACATAGTCTGTGTGTCTCCAGCATCAAAGACAGTTATGAACACAGCGGGCGGGAGATACGTAGTTTTGAACAATTACTCTTACTGTCTTACGTCTCACAACTCCTACAAACTATAGTTCAGAAATTTCCTCTTGTAAGTGGAACAGCGGGGTCCCCACGGTAGATTAGAGCTGCAGGGATGCTCTGCGAGCCACACGTGGGTGAAATGCACAGCAGCACTGAGGTCTGGGCTCCACCCATGACGACAGCCTCCCTGCTCAAGGGGCTGCCACTGGGGGATGGAATTATCAGGGCTTCCGGGGGATCCTCAAAGGGAAAGCAAGGTGACTCCTGCTTCATCTGACCCTACAGAGTCAAACTCCTGTCTCTGAGCCAGAGAAACAGCAACTTAAAGAGGAAACATACATCAAATCCAGGTTTCCACTATAGTGAAACTGGCCTCTTCTTGGTTCATGAAGGTTCCAAGGAACATGCCTGAAACAGAAAAAAAAGAGAAATGTAAAAACTTTGTATTTTACTATTATATAATATTAGATTATACAATATTATTTAAATGAATACAAGATGAAATCCAGCAACCAATAGTATAGCATTCACAATACCCAGTATATCCATTTAAAGTTTACTAGGTGTGCCAAACTCACTCTCCAAAACAAACAAACAAAGGAATCCAGAAAAAAAACTGAGCAACAGACATAAAGCCAGAAATGACATATAGGTTGAAACTGGCAAAAAAAAACATTAAAAAGGTATAACAAACATATACCATATCTTTCATAAGTAAATAAAAGCATGACCATAATGAAGAAAATGGAAGATATAAAAAGGATTCCAAAGAACTTCTAAATTTTAAAAAATATAATATCTGAAATCAAAAATACTCTAGATGCAATGAAGAGCAGGAAATGAAAAATATACCACTAATACTAACAACAGAACAGAAATAGGAATAGAATCCCAGGATGTGTTAAGATAGAGCAAAAGAAATTACCCAAACTGGAAAACAGGAAAAAACACTAAGTGTTAAAATGAACAAAGCATCAGTAATATGTGGGATCTTATCAAGAAGTCCAAGTCCCAGGGGGAAAAGGGGGATAAAATTATTGGAAGAAATAGGAAGTTTTACCAAATTTTGGTAAATTGATGGAAACTATAAACCTACAGTCCCAAGAACTCCAATGAACCACAAGTTGGAGGGCAGGGGGATCGACACCGTAATGCATCAGAAGCAAATAGCTAAAAAGCAATGACAAAGAAAAAGTCTTAAAAGCAACCAGAGAGAGGAAAACAAGAAATTACACAAATAATTATTTAAAAAATATAAGAACTACAGAAGACTTGTCATCAGATAATGTGTAAGTCAGAAGATAACAAAGAAACATATTTAAAGTGCTGAAAATGAAGCACCAAACAACAAAAAAATCAGTCTAAAGTGCTTTACCCAGTGACATTATCCCTCAGAATTTAAGATGAAAGAGAAATATTCCTCAAAGAAATGAAATCTAAGATAATTCATGATCAGCTGACTTGGGGAAGTCTCTCAGCAGAAAGAAATGACACCCGGTGGGAACAGTCTTCTGCACCAAGGAATGAAGAGCATCAACAAGAGGTGAACGGACGCGTAAAATGAAGAAGACACTTTTGTCACCTTAAATTTACCTCAAATATAAACAGATGTTCAAACCAGGAAAAGAATGTATCACGAATTTCATAGTTTAAAACAGTAAGACACGTGACACGGCCCGGCACAAAGGGGAGATGTAGATAGATGAGGGTAAGATTCTGTGGGACCGGCGCGTTATTGTTAGAAAAGAGGACAAGTTAGAATTTAGGTAAAGAACTTTCTATAAGAACTTAGGGAACAAATCCAAGATCCTTAAAAAAATGATTCAATATCCCACTTTTAACAGTGGACACATCATCCAGACAGAAAATCAATACGGAAAACTGGACCCGAACTACACGTGAGACCATGTGGTTTTTGATGGAATTACACACAGTGATGGGGATGATAAAATATGGTGGATCATGGAGGAATCTCACAAACAAGATCTTGAGCAGAAGATCAGACACAAGAGTCAAGGCTGTACGACTCCAGGTGCATAAAGTTCAAAAGAGGCCAAAGTGATGCATGTGTTGTAACACAAGCTCCGCCCCTCCTCTGCTGGGTGGCCCTGGCTGCAGGCGATGGGAAAGCTTCTGAGGCCTGACATGGCCAGGCTATAGGAGCGTGTTCATGCGACTGAGCTCATGGAGCGCAGCGCTTATGCATTGGACACAAGCCGAACTTCAAGAAAATGCGACTGTGAAAGTGAAGACGGCAATGAAGTCAGGCTTCAGCAGTACGTGGACCGTGAACTTCCAGATGTTCAAGCTGGATTTAGAAATGGCAGAGGAACCAGAGACCAAATTGCCAACATGTGCTGGATAATCAAAACAGCAAGAGACTTCCAGAAACACATCTACTGCTTTATTGACTCCGCCACAGCCTTTGACTGTATGGATCACAACAAACTGTGGAAAATTCTTCCAGGAGGAGGCAGGAGGAGAAGGGGACAACAGAGGACGAGATGGTTGGATGGCATCACTGACTCGATGGACATGAGTTTGGGTGAACTCTGGGAGTTGGTGATGGACACGGAGACCTGGCGTGCTGCAGTTCATGGGGTCGCAGAGTTGGACAGGACTGAGTGATTGAACTGAACATTACCAGTGAGGGTGTGCTAGGTAACATTCTGCACCCTGTGCCCCCCCACCCCAACAGCACTTGACTGCTGAGCTTGCATTCAGGGCTCACCACCCCTCCCCCAACACCTGCTATCTCTCGGGCTGGAATCTCACCATTCTAGCTCTGGGGCTCCAGTTCGCCAACCGCAGATCCTGGGATTTCTCATTGCACACCCACACACACCGCCCACACCCGCCCTCCACCTGCTGGCCCTGCTTCTCTGAGAAGGCTCCTAACACAGCTGATGACATTCATTCAGAGCAGATGGCCAGGGCTGAAGCTGGCTGCCGGAGCCAGGGTTGGTAGCAGCACTCTCTGTAAGTGATGGCTCACCGGAGGCTCTGTATTGATGAGCTTGAGAGTCAAAACCTGCAGAAGCCCCAGGGTTCTCACTGTGAAGGTCTAAGACAAATCCCTCTCACTTCCCACGGGGTTAGGGGAGAGTGGGTATTTTAAAGCATGTCCAGGCTCTTCTGTCCTTGACAAATGCCCGCCCTCAGCCGAGAGTACCGTTGCCAGAGCTGCAGGGGACGTTCCCGAGACGACCACCAGGAGGAAGAGGAGCACGCAGAGCCGGCCTTGCGCGGTCAGCTCAGGGCAGAGACCCACCGAGGCCGACGGCACTCGGCCTCCGCCCTCCCCTCGCAGCGCGTCTACAGGCTCCCAGACAGAAGGGGTTACAGCCAGAGGCACTCTAGGATTCAGGCCCTGCTTAGGGGGAATCTCCAGGGAAAGCCAAAGGTGGCGGGGAAACAGCAGCAAGGACGCAAGAGGACTTCTGCTGAAACCAGTTACAGAGCAGCCCCGCGCGCCAGACCGACGTAACAGCTCACACACAGGCCTGCTGCGCCAGGCCCTCTCGCCCGCGCCAGCGTGCCTGGCTTTCGACAGAAAGCTGTAAGACAGACAGAAACAAAGAGCACCGCTAAGGAGGCAAAGCAGATGAGAACCAGGCTTCGACATGGGAGACACCGTGGAATTACCAGACCGGGAACTTAAAGCAACTCTGCCTCAGGTGCTAAAGGAAGGAGTGGACAGCGGGCAAGGTGGGCAACATGAGCAGAGACGGAAACGGAGAATAAGAAGGAAGCAGTGGCACACAAGGGCTGGCGCCCGGACGGGCTCAGCTGCCACAGGCCACGGGAAGAAGGCGCGAGCCCGAGACAGGGCAGGAACACCCTGAAACGGAGCTGCAAAGAGCAAAGAACACGGGAGGAAGGAGGAGAGTATCCGAGTCCTGTGGGACAGCACCGGTGTGACAGAAGCACCAGAGGAGCTTCAAGGGAGAAAGGAAAGAAGAAACAGTCTAAGAAGTAACATTCCAACAACTTCCCAAGGGAAGCTGCTGCTGCTAAGTCCCTTCAGTCATGTCCGACTCTGCGTAACCCCAGAGATGGCAGCCCACCAGGCTCCCCGGTCCCTGGGATTCTCCAGGCAGGAACACTGGAGTGGGTTGCCATTTCCTTCTCCAATGCATGAAAGTGAAAAGTGAACGTGAAGTCGCTCAGTCGTCTCTGACTCTTAGCGACCCCACAGAAGGGCAGTTGTCAAACCACAGATCCAGGAAGCTTGGCGAACACAAAGCAGGGCAAACACATTTAGAGACCTGTATGAAAGGGCATCACAAACCACAAGTGCTGTGCTGGTACGAGAAGGAGTGGTTGTCAGTGTGTGTCGCACAGAGTGGAGAAAGTCAAGAGAGAAAAATCAATATGGTCTATTAACACACACATATGGAATCTAGAAAACTGACATTGCGGGGCAGGAACAGAGACACAGATGGTAGAAGGGCCTCGTGGGCACAGGCTGCGTGGGGGGAGGAGAGGCTGGGACGGACTGAGAGGCTGGGACTGACACACTACAGTGAAGAAAGTGAGACTGTTAGTCGCTCAGTCGTGACCCCGTGGACTGTAGCCCGCCAGGCTCCTCCGTCCATGGAATTCTCTAGGTGAGAATACTGGAGGAGGTTGCCATTCCCTTCTCCAGGGGATCTTCCTGACCCAAGGATGGAACCCAGGTCTCCCACATTGCAGGGAGATACTTTACCATCCGAGCCACAAGAAAAACCCCAACATATACATGACTATGTGTTAAACAGACAGCTAGTGGGAAGCTGCGGTATAGCACAGGGAGCTCAGCTTGGGGCTCTGTGATGACCGAGAGGCTGAGATGGAGGGTGGGAGGGAGGCTCAGGAGGGAGGATAAGTGTATACGTATAGCTGATTCACGCTGCTGTACAGCAGAAACTGACACAACATCGTAAAGCGAATATACTCTAATAAAAAAAAGGGGGAGGGAGGAAGAGGGATGAACTGGGACTTTGGGGTTAGTAGATGCAAACTATCACATTTAGAATAGATAAAAATAAGGTCGTGCTCTATAGCACAGGGCTACCCTGGTAGCTCAGTTGGTCAAGAATCTGCCTGCGATGCAGGAGACCCCAGTTTGTTTCCCGGGTCGGGAAGATCCCCTGGAGAAGGGAAAGGCTACCCACTCCAGTGTTCTTAGGCTTCCTTTGTGGCTCAGCTGGTAAAGAATCTGCCTGCAATGTGGGAGACCTGGGTTTGATCCCTGGGTTGGGAAGATCCCCTGGAGAATGGACAGGCTGCCTGCTCCAGGATTCTGGCCTGGAGAATTCCACGGACAGTCCATGGGGTCACAAAGGGTCGGACGTGACTGAGTGACTATAGCACAGGGAACTTTACCCAATCTCCTAGGATAAACCATAATGAAAATGATTTTAAAATTTATGTATGTGTATAACTGAGTCAGTTTGCTGTAGAGTAGCAATTAGCACAACCTTGGTGGTTTAGATAAAAAAGAATCTACCTGCGATATGGGACACCTGGGTTGAATCCCTGGGTGGGGAAGAGCGCCTGGAAAACGGAAATGGCAACCCACTCCAGTATTCTTGCCTGGAGAATCCCATGGACAGAGCATCCTGGCAGGTTACAGTCCATGGGGTTGCAGAGAGTCGGACATGACTGAACGACTAACACTTTCCACAAAAACTTTTGTAGATCAACCATACTTCAATTTAAAAACTGTATATATATATATATGTAAAGACAGTGCAATCTTTTCTACAAAATGCAAGCACTGTGCTGCTGCTTTATTCTGAGATAATGTTCTGCTTTGAGTGACTCAGAGCGTCTTATAGTTTATGAAACAATGGTGATAATTTTTATATTTCTAAACAAGGACACTAAAACAGACAAAACTTGGCGGTCTTATTTCAACCACAAACGTTTTACGATTTTACCAGCTCGTGACACTTTCACTGGCCGTGGCACTGATCGCGGTAGGATATCATTTTCAGGTCTGTAGCACAGTGGTTCCCTGTTTTACAGAATGTAACAGTGCGTGAAGTTTCAGTGTCTGAATCACGCTGTACAAAAGCGCCAGCACAATGAGGAAACAAAGAAGGAAAGTGATGTGTAAAAGGTTTTATGACAATTTGGGGGAAAATGCTTTGAAACCTCATTCCCCATCATTTGCCAAATTAAAATCCAAATATTTAAAATACAGGTTTGTTTGTTTTTTTTCCTAACCTCACACTTTAAAAATCAAGTCACTGAAAAGGACACAAATGGAGCTCTCCAAACAGTAACGGAGGGCGCTTTCTAAGCTTGGAAGGTGGAAAAGAAGTCTGCCATGTTTGTTCTTTCTTCGCTTCAGTGAACACAGTGAGGACAATCCCAGCATTCTCCAGGCCTGATTCTCAGTGAGATGGGATTTCCCTGGCACTCATCACTGGGCCGACTCTGCCCACACGGCAGCTCTCCAAGGAGGGTGGGGCCCGCTGCCTAGACCCCCGGGACCGAGGGGACGCTGGGCTGCAGCCGCCCGGGAGGAGACCGCGGCGTGCAGGCCGGAGCAAGCCTGCTGAGACGCACGGCGCAGGAGCGGGCTCCACTCAGGCGGGGCCGGGAGCCCGCGACGCCCAGCGGAGGCCGGTGCAAGGGCCGCGGCAGCCCGCACTCACGTGGTGACGGTGTTGAAGCCGCAGGCCTTCAGCTTCAGGAGGCTGTCCTTCCAGTAGTCCCGGGGCACGCGGAAGTAGTGGATGGTGCCCGACAGGATGAGGAAAGGCATGTTCCCCAGTGTGAAGTTGGAGCCCCTCACCTGCAGACCCACAAGCCGCTCACTGACGTGTGAGGGCCTCAGGAGAGCCTCGACCACGCTGCAGGGACACAGGAGGCGTGTGACTCCCACAGAGGCGGGCCCGTCGCGAGGGTCTCTCCTCCAGGGCCCTGCCCTCAGACCCACCTCTCTGGGAGGCCTTCTTGCAACGCGGACGTTACCAGGAACCTGGAAGTCAGGCTCAGGAGGCCCGCCAACCTCACCAGGAACAAGAAGGCCTGCATCCTAGACAGACCGGAGGGGCAGAGGTCAGGGCCCGGGGCCGGGAAGGAGTGGCTGCCGGGAGAGGCCAGGCCTTGGAGGCCAGGGGGCTGGGGGCGGGCAGGCCTGCAAAGCTATCCTGGGTTCCAGACACTCCAAGGCCAGGTCTCCTGCTGGGAGGGAGGTGGGCTGCACAGACAGGCTCCTGCTGAACCATGGGGTCTTCAGACACCCCTGACTTTTTAGAGATGACCAAGCCTCAAGGAAGCTTTATAAACAAAATCATCTTGGGTAATTTGCCCGAGACATTTTCCGGCTGACTGACTCTCAGGGCTCAGTGTCCAGCTGAGAACACTGGCTGACCGGGCCTCTGGGCCCCAGTCATCTCCGCCCATCGCCCCCAACCCCTCCCCCACACCGCGGCCCATGACTTTCTTCAGGGAACAGGAGCCGCCGTGGGGGCCCACCTAGCAATGAGGGGTGTCCCTGGGGACCTGACAGGGGGGTGTCAGGGAGGTCATGGGGAAGGTGGACCCAGCTCCAAGTGACAGGCCCCAGACTCACAGTGCAGATGACCCCCACCCTAGACCCGCTCCCCCAACAGGCCGTCCCAGGGCAGCGCATAAGGAGAGGGACCCCAAAACCGCCAGGACCCCGCCCTGGGCCTCCTCTGGAGCTCCCTGTAGACCAATGGCCCACTGAGGCCGCTCTCAGGACCCAAGTGGTGCCCAACCCACTGTGGACTCTGGGCAGCCTGCACCCACCCATCTCCCTCTGAGACCCGCCCCCACTGCCAGAACCCCTGCCCCTTCCTGCACCCCTCCCCTTCCTGCACCTGTCTCCCCTGTCTGCACCCCTCCCCCTCCCGCACCTGTCTCCCCTCCTGCACCCCTCCCCCTCCTGCACCTGTCTCCCCCTCCTGCACCTGTCTCCCCTCCTGCACCCCTCCCCCTCCTGCACCTGTCTCCCCTCCTGCACCCCTCCCCCTCCTGCACCTGTCTCCCCCTCCTGCACCTGTCTCCCCTCCTGCACCCCTCCCCCTCCTGCACCTGTCTCTCCTGTCTGCACCCGTCCCCCTCCCGCACCTGTCTCCCCTCGTGCACCCCTCCCCTCCTGCACCCCTCCCCCTCCTGCACCTGTCTCCCCTCCTGCACCCCTCCCCCTCCCGCACCTGTCTCCCCTCCTGCACCCCTCCCCCTCCCGTACCTGTCTCCCCTCCTGCACCCCTCCCCTCCTGCACCTGTTTCCCCTCCTGCACCCCTCCCCCTCCCGCACCTGTCTCCCTCCTGCACCCCTCCCCCTCCTGCACCTGTCTCCCCCTCCAGCACCTGTCTCCCCTCCTGCACCCCTCCCCCTCCTGCACCTGTCTCCCCTCCTGCACCCCTCCCCCTCCCGCACCTGTCTCCCCTCCTGCACCCCTCCCCCTCCCGTACCTGTCTCCCCTCCTGCACCCCTCCCCCTCCTGCACCTGTTTCCCCTCCTGCACCCCTCCCCCTCCCGCACCTGTCTCCCCTCCTGCACCCCTCCCCCTCCTGCACCTGTCTCCCCCTCCAGCACCTGTCTCCCCTCCTGCACCCCTCCCCCTCCTGCACCTGTCTCCCCTCCTGCACCCCTCCCCCTCCTGCACCTGTCTCCCCCTCCTGTACCTGTCTCCCCTCCTGCACCTGTCTCCCCCTCCTGCACCTGTCTCCCCTCCTGCACCCCTCCCCCTCCTGCACCTGTCTCTCCTGTCTGCACCCCTCCCCCTCCCGCACCCCTCCTGCATCTGTCTCCCCTCTCCTGCACCCTCTCCTCCGTCTGCACCATTCCCCCAGGACCCCGCGCAGTAGCAGCCATCCCCTTGGCACGGTCGTCTCACATCCCTGCCCGAGGCTCTGAGAGCAGGATGGTCCTTTCCTGGACTTCGGGTCCAGCTGGAGCGCCTCTCAGGCCCGGCGACATCCCCGGGGCAGGTCAGGCTCTTGCCAGACCGACCCTGAAACTGCCAAGTCCCAGGCCGCGCCAGCGAACCTGAAGCCCAGAGCTCTTCTGGCTCCAGACCAGCCGGACCGGCAAGGCGGACGCCAAAGTGGAGTCGGGAGTGGGGCCAGCGGGGCGGGGCGAGGCCGTGGGGGTGGGGCTGAGGCCTCACTTGGGCGGACACGCCCCTCCCCCCGCGGGGCCACCGGCTTGGCTACAGCCCTCCAGGCTGGTCTGTGCAAATCCGGATTCAGGCTCTGAGAGCAGCTTTGTTATTCAGTCGCTCAGCATGCCCCTGCCGACTCTTTGGGACCCCATGGACTGCAGCACGCCAGGCCTCCCTGTCCATCACCAACTCCCGGAGCTCACTCAAACTCATGTCCATCGAGTCGGTGATGCCATCCAACCATCTCATCCTGTGTCGTCCCCGTCTCTCCTGCCCTCAATCTTTCCCAGCGTCAGGGTCTTTTCAAATGAGTCAGCTCTTCGCATCAGGTGGCCAAAGTATTGAAGTTTCAGCTTCAGCATCAGTCCTTCCAATGAATATTCAGGACTGATTTCCTTTAGGACGGACTGGTTGGATCTCCTTGCAGTCCAAGGGACTCTCAAGAGTCTTCTCCAACACCACAGTTCAAAAGCATCAATTCTTCGGAGCTCAGCTTTCTTTATAGTCCAACTCTCACATCCATACATGACTACTGGAAAAACCATACATTGCTTTCTCTAGATGGACCTTTGTTGGCAAAGTGATGTCTCTGCTTTTTAAAATGTTGTCTAGGTTGGTCATAGCTTTTTTTCCAAGGAGGAAGCATCTTTTAATTTCATGGCTGCAGTCACCATCTGCAGTGATTTTGGAGTCCAAGAAAATAAACTCATGTTTTCATTTTCCCCCCATCTATTTGCCATGAACTGGTGGGACCAGATGCCATGATCTTAGTTTTCTGAATGTTGAGTTTTAGGCCAGCTTTTTCATTCTCCTCTTTCACTTCCATCAAGAGGTATTGGGGGCCAGAGTGAGGCACTCAGCCCGTGGCAAATTAATATCCTATTAATTTTAATTATACCTTCAGGGGATTAATAGACGATCTTCCTGTTTGCTTTAACTTCCCCAATAATCCAAGGAGTTTTATTACACCCACTAAAGAAGGGTGCATTGGGGCCTCTACAAAAACAATTATAACAGATTCCTCAAAAATAGATTCCCAGTCTTTACGTCATCGGGTAGTTTGGGTATTAGTGGCCCGCTTGCCCAGGATCCATGACCCTTATGTGACCCTGCGCTTTACACCCCCTCCCGGTTATCCAAAGTGTTATAAGGTTGCTCCTTCAGATGAAGTGTGGAAGACCATAGATGGCTGTACTGGGTATCCGACTTGGACAACTTGTACTTATAGTTCAAGGATTGATTATAGGATACAAGGCGGTGGGAATTATACTATTCAGGACTGGAGCAACCCGAATCCAGGTGAGGATCCATTGATCAAGATAACATTTAAAGGCAGATTTGAGAATTGGAATAGGATTCCTCTTCCTTGGCCTACACAAGCCAGTAGATGGCATATTAACCAATTTGTTCCTCCTATGCTGTCGTATACAGCTAAAAGCAAAACCTATTGGCAGCCTGAGATTTGGAGAGCCCTTGCTGCTACTGCCCCTGTTTCTTTCTCTCGCCCAGATAACGATTCCACTTATTCTGTTTTAGCTTGTTTACCCTCGCCTTATGTTTTCCTTTTTACTAATGACTCCAACAAACTTAATGTACGCATGAATTATTCAGGTGGACCTAACGTGGTAACTTGTGAACAATGTATGCTTTCATCCTGTTTGACCCCTCAATATAATGTTTGCTCTTTTGTGGTGTTGCGATGCCCACCCTATCTCATGATACCCGTGACGATGACCTCCCACTGATATGACAATTACGGTCTCCCTGTGTTACAACAACTACAGGATTTAACACGACTGCGACGGTTTGTGGGGTTACTTATTTTAGGAACAGCAGCTTTAATAGCAGCAATTAGTTCTGTTACTGCGGCAGCAATATCATTGACTCAACAAGTGCATACTGCCCAATATGTTGATACCATGTCTAAAAATGTTTCTTTAACTCTAGCAACTCAGGAAGCTATAGATAGGAAATTAGAGATGAGAGTAGACGCCTTAGAAGAGTCAATTATGCATATTGGGACTGAGTTACAGGCTTTAAAGGTGAAGATGGCTTTGACATGCCACGCTGATTACAGGTAGATATGCCTGACATCTTTGAAGGTAAACGAGACAGATTTTGAACGGGAAAAGATTAAAAATCATATCTCAGGTGTTTGGAATAGTTCTGATATTGGCCTGGACTTAGGGAAACTTCATAATCAAATACAGACCTTGGAACACTTTCGACTGGATTTTACCGCCGCTGGAGCAGCTAATGACTTTTTTCATACCTTCTCTAACTTTATTTCTGGAAAAAATATTCTGTCTAATATCCCTAGTTACGCTGTCGTTGGTGCTCTAATCCTACTTCTCATAATCATTCTTCCTTGTATTGTCAGGATTCTTCGGCAGAGCATTCAGAAGCTCACGACTGAGCTGCATCTGGCTGTTTTAAGAAATAAAAACAGGGAAGATGTTGGGGGCCAGAGTGAGGCACTCGGCCCGTGGCAAAAGTCATGAGGAAGGAGGCTCGACATACGCAAAGGCGGGATCGAGCCTCAGGAGTCCCCCTGGAAATCCTCGAGCATCTACCCCCATAACCAGAGCCTGCCTACTTCACTACTTTGTGCTCACCTACACCTCTGACTTTACGGGGGGCTGTCCCCCACCACCTCTTTCGGAGAAGGAATTAACTTAGAGCTCCAGTTAATAAAAACTCCTGGGCAGGACAAGAGTGTTTTAACCTACAAACTCCTCTGAAGGTTCTCTAGCCTGCCTGACAGGCTCGTCCGGCCACATGTGATTGCTCACAGCCTCCCAACCATGAGAGGCACGAGATGCTTTAAACCTTCTAAAAACAGGTTCCTTAGAAAAGTTAGAAAACCATTAGTATAAGTATAGTGGGCTGATTAGAAATTGTATTGGTGAAGGGTTTTTCATTTGTTGAGCCTATGTTTGTTGCTAAGTCTCCACATCCCCTGCCCTTACACACATTAATGAATATATAGAAGAAATAGGTATTAACCTTTGATATTAATCACGTTAGACCTTAGGCTAAGTAAATTCTTTCCTTAACTAAAACCCACTATACCCTCACCCTATAGGAATGTAACTTTATTTGGGTGGCGTCTGTTTTAAGAATAATCACCCCTGGAGAAATAAGTGTCCTGGTTGGCTGACTGCTGTCACAAGGAGAGGGTCATAAATTGTCAGCAGGCCCCCTGGCCAGAAGATATGTAACACCCCTAAGACCTCTGTATACATTTGTATGAAGCACCTGACTTTGATAAAAGTCAGGACTGCTGACCCCACGTGACTTTTGCATAACATCTCAGTGTATAAAAGTAGACCATGGAAAATAAAGAATTGGGATCAGTTTCTCGAAATACTGGTCTCCCCATGTTGCACTCTCTCACTCACACTGGCTGAGTCTCCATCTGGAGCACGGAACCCACCACGCTTACTAATTTTGCCTGGGCTTCTAAGATCCGACTGGGGAGGCCTCAGTGTCTCCTGTCCTTCAGGAGAACGGAAGGACGCCTGTGGCCTATGTAAGTGGTGCAAACTTCTTGTCTTGAAGTTTTATTGGTCTCCTGCGTAAACCAAGCTACTCAGCCTCTTTTCTCCACTGAATTTTCCTACTGAGCTATCCTCATTCTATTACTCTTTACATCTCTAATTAATATCTAATTGAAGCTATTGTATCCTGATCCTCGCCAACGCCATCCCTGCTTCAAACTCCCTGGATCAGCCGGGGCTGGACCCGGCAAAGAGTCTCTTTAGTTCTTCACTTTCTGCCATAAGGGTGGTGTCATGTGCAAATCTGAGACTACTGATATTTCTCCCAGGAATCTTGATTCCAGCCTGTGCTTCATCCAGCCCAGGGTTTCTCATGATGTACTCTGCATATGAGTTAAATAAGCGGGGTGACAGTACACAGTCTTGTTCCCAATTTGGAACCAGTCTGTTGCTCCATGTCCAGTTCTAACTGTTGCTTCTTGATCTGCATACAGATTTCTCAAGAGGCAGGTCATGTGGTCTGGTATTCCCGTCTCTTTAAGAATGTTCTGCAGTTTCTTGTGATTCACATAGTCAAACGCTTTAGTCGATGAAGCAGAAGTAGATATTTTTCTGGAATTCTCTTGCTTCTTATATGATCCAGTGGATGTTGGCAATTTGATCTCTGGTTTTTCTGCCTTTTCTAAATCCACTTGTATATCTGGAATTTCTTAGTTCACATACTGTTGAAGCCTGACTGGAAGGAGTTTGACCATTACCTTGCTAGCAAGTGAAATGAGCACAATTGTACGGGAGTTGGAATATTCTTTGGCATTGCCTTTCTTTGGGATTGGAATGAAAACTGACCTTTTCCAATCCTGTGGCCACTGCTGAGTTTTCCAAATGTGCTGGCATATTGAGGGCAGCACTTTAACCCATCATCTTTTAGGATTTGAAATAATTCAGCTGGAATTCCATCACCTCCGCTAGCTTTGTTGGTAGTCAGGCTTCGCTAACCCCCTTACATGTCGCACATTGCTCTGGAAGTGAAAGCGAATAAGCAGCTGTGAGCTCCGTGCAGGCTGCCTACAGAGTGGACGCAGCTGTTTGCCCAGCTGTGTTCTTCCCGTGTCTTGGAGTACATTTCATGCCCATCACTTCACAGTCTGACTGCAAGTTCCACATCTGGGGATACGGAGGACTGACGGTGAGGGCCCTGAGTACCTGTGGGCTTGGGTGTCTTAGGAGGTTCTAGAATCAGTCCCCTGGGTTCTGAAGGATGTGTATCATTTTGTATGTGCTCCTGCAAAACGTCTATTGTTGCTTGTATGGATATATTAAATGTTAATATTTACCCACTTGATATTGATTTTAGCTCTTATTATATAGTTCTGCCATTTAAGATCTAAACATCTTCTATGGCAGTAATTCTGTAGATTACTCCATGGTGCCTATGTTTTCTTCTAATGTTTCTACAGCTTGTTTCTTCATTTAAATCTCTGGTTCATCAAAAATTGATGTTAATATAAGATGTTAATTTATATTAACATAATCAAATTTATGTTAATATAATATGTTAATATAAGTTATCCCAAAGGCCAAGGAACAGAAAGGCTTACAGATCAAACTGAAAGGTAGATGAACCTTTCCATTTTTTTCCAAATGGCTAACAGATTTCTCCCAAATATAATTCTTCCCTCATTAGTTTGCAAAGACCTTTATCATATACTAAATTCTCATATACTTTTATCTGCTTTTGATTCTGTATTTTATTCCATTTATTCCACTGGGTCTGTCTGACCAGATCCAACTTGCAAAAAGAACTTACACGGGGCCACGCACAGTTCTAAACTCACTACCTGTGAACTCATCTATCAGCTTTATCAGCTAATGCTCTTTTTATTCCTATTTCACAGATTTAGGAACTCAGGCAGGAAATTCCCTGGCAGCCCAGTGGTTAGGACTGCTCGCTATCACTGCCAAAGGTGAGGGTTTGATCCCTGGTTAAGGAACAAAGATCCCAAAAGATGTGCAGCACAATTGAAACAAAAAAGGAGCTGATGCAGAGTGAGCTGAGGTAACTGGCCCAAGGTGACGCAGCGGTCAGCGGCAGGCCCAGGTCTCGGTCCCTGCGGCAGAGTTCCAAAGCCTGTGCTACTAACCTCTGGGCCAGGCGGCGTGTACCTTAACATTTCAACGAGTTTTGTTCGGGAACTTCCTTTGATGCAATATTGGCATCGAAGGGTACTACCAACAAATTATCCCAAAGGGCAAGGAACAGAAAGTCTTACAGATCACATTGACTCAGACCACACGGTTTAGGAAATAAATTTAAAACACAGAGTGAGAAGTGAGAGATGAAGTGGTAACGCTCTTAGGATAGAGTGCCAGTGGACAGACGGACCCCGCCGGAGCCCTGTAAAGGTGTGGTTGGGAGCACACAGCGCCCCCTCCCCCAGAGACGGCTGATGGCTGCAGCTCTCCGTTCAGTCTGCAGGGCGGCCATGGGACTCATCTGCGCTCTGCAGCCAAGGACCCTGTGGGCAGCATGAGTATCCCCGGTGGGTACAGGAATTAGACCTCATGAGTCCCAAGGGCCTCACAGGGTTCATGGACACTTAGTATGTTGCAGACTGTCAGGCCTATGCACAGGGCTGGGACTAATGTGGGGTGAGCAGGGCAGAAGTTAAGGAGGGATCATAAATGTTCAGTCCAAACTTGGTCCTTCCGTCCCTCTCTGTGTTCACAAGCATGTGATCTACCTACGTCACACAAGTCTGACACATCCTGCAGGAGCTTGCCTATGCCTCACACATCTTATGAGTCTTATCCTCTCTATTTGCTTCCTACAGATCTGAATGTTATTACACAACACAGCATATTTCATAGCTTGAGTCTGTGGCTTTGTTATTCTCTTTAAGGAGGCTTCCTGTTTATTCATGTGCTACTCCAGATTAATTTTAGAATCATTTCATCAAGTTCATCAAGTTATAATTAGATCCCACTTAAACACAAGGTATTTCAATTATTGTTCACTCTCTCTCTTCGGGGGCCTGAAAAAACTAGAGAATTTTCCTTTCTGGACAATACTGTACTTTCATTTTTATTTATTCATTAAGTTAAAGGATATTTATTGAGAACCCACTGCATTCCAGTATAGTAGCTTCCCTATAGTGGCTCAGATGGTGAAGAGACTGCCTGCAACGCAGGAGATCTGGGTTCAGTCCCTGGATTGGGAAGATCCCCTGGAGAAGGGAATGGCAACTCACTCCAATATTCTTGCCTGGAGAATTCCATGGACAGAGGAGCCTGCTGGGCTACAGTCCATGGGGTCACATAGAGTTGGACAGAACTGAGTGAGTAACACACACCCACTGTATTCCAAACACTGTCCTGTGTTACACAAGTAACTCCCATAAGATAAAAGCTGTTTTTTTTTAACATGCACCCCCATGTCCACTGCAGCACTATTGACAACACAACATGGAAGCAACTAGACGCCCACTGACGAGATGGATAGAGAGGATGTGGTACATACAGACAATGGAATATTACTTGGCCATATAAAGGACAAAGCTGGGTCATTTGCAGAGATGTGTATAGACCTGGAATCTGACACAGGGTGGTCAGAAGGAGAAAAACACACATCATGTATTAACATCATATCCATATATGTGGACTCTAGAAAACAAATGGTACAGATGAACCTATCTGCAGGGCAGGAATAGAGACACAGTCATAGAGAGTGGGCACGTGGACACGGGAGGGAGGGGACGGTGGGGTGAGCGGGAGGTTGGGACTGACACACACACGTGACTGCGTGTTGAATGGCGGCGGGGGGCAGCTGCTGCACGCACGGGGAGCTCCGAGACGCGCTGCAGGCGGGACGGGGCTGGGGGGAGGGAGACTCGAGGGAGGGGTGTGTGCACACTTACAGCTGACTCACTTTGTCGTGCAGCAGAAACTAGCACAAGCCTGGAAAGCAATTACACTCCAATAGAAACATTATGTTTTTAAAAAGGTAACCAGTTGCCACAGGCAGTTCTGAACCATCTGTCCTCGGGCCACTGATGTGAAGGACAGTGGCTACTCAAGCTTTTTTATCGGGAACATGGACTGGGACTTAAAAGTGGCTACCAGACCGAGGAAGGCTCAGCTCCCACACCACTGACCCCCCGCCCCCTGCAGGCCCAGAGCCCAGACCCGGACAGGTGGAGGTCCCCACACAGTGGCACCAATGTCAGGCCCGGCTGGAGGGGCAAGCGGCCACCACAGGCCTGGTGACGCTAGAAAAGGCCCAGGGCGGGGCGGGGGGGGGGGTTGTCAGATCTGCTCACGAGGAGCGAGCAAACCTTCACACGGCTGTACCCATGTTTAGAGGGAATGGACTCAGTTACTGCCGAGGCTGACATGGGTTCTGAGAGCTGGTGGGCTGGGGGGTTGGCTCTGGCAGGGATGCCCGCTGCCATTCAGAAAGGGGTGGGAGCTGGGCCGGCTCAGGGAGGGCAGGTGATGGGGGGCATCTCTGCTGGGGGACGGCTCCCCCCGAAGCCCGTGGTCCTCCCAGCGGGGCCCCGTGGGCAGCAGGCCAGGCAGGCCTCTGGGCCAGCACAGGGCACTCACACCGGAGGTTCCGGTCCCAGCCCGACTAGCTGACCCTCAGTGGAGGCAGGTGATTGATAAGCGAGTGCTTTCCCGCAGGAACAGTCATTTGAGTGAACCTGTGTCCTGGGCCCAGCTCTTGGCCATGCCATGACCAGTGCACCCAGCACTTGTTCAACCATCAGCAAGGGACTAGACTTAGTTGAAGATGCAAGCATTAGTCTCCCTGGACAACAGTTTGTATGTGACAGAAAACCCTATTCTCAATCAACTTGCCATCGGGGGAAAATAAGTGCTTGTAATGAAGGAATTGTTAGGTCAGGAGGAGTCTATGCAAAAACCCTTTTTTCTTTTTCTTACAAAGACACTCATTTTATGACAGGCACTTAGTGTTTGTTGAGTGGACACATAATTTAGGGAGCCATCTGATGAAGGAGAGTCCTCCTGAATCAAGGGAAACAGCAGCATTAGTGATGAAGACGAGGAGAATCCAGGGTGTCTGGAGCATGGGTGCAGCTTGGGGACCAGTGAGTGGCCAGGGGCTGTCTTCAATGCCTTAAAGAAAGTAGTCATTTACAAAGACAAACTTTGATCCTTGTGAAATGAATCCTCTTCCCTTAGGCGAAATGAGCAGAACCGCTTTAATGGGACATTGACGTCAACTGCATTCAGCTTAGTCGTGCCCTTTTCTTGTCGAAAGGTGCCCAAGAGGAGGTCAATTCAGTTCAGTCGCTCAGTTGTGTCCAACATTGCAACCAGACGGACCTTAGTTGGCAAAGCAATGTCTCTTTTTAATATGCTGTCTAGGTTGGTCATAACTTTCCTTCCAAGGAGCAAGCGCCTTTTAATTTCGTGTCTGCCGTCATCATCTGCAGTGATTTTGGATCCCCCCAAAATAAAGTCTGTCACTGTTTCCTCATTTGCCATAAAGTGATGGGACCAGATGCCATGATCTTAGTTTTCTGAATATTGAATTTTAAGCCAGCTTTTTCACACTCCTCTTTCACTTTCATCAAGAGGCTTGTTAGTTCCTCTTCACTCTCTGTCATAAGTGTGGTATCAGCTGCATATCTGAGGTTATTGATATTTCTCCTGGCAATCTTGATTCCAGCTTGTGCTTCATCCAGCCCAGTGATTCTCATGATGTACTCTGCATATAAGTTAAATAAGCAGGGTGACAATATACAGCCTTGATGTACTCCTTTCCCGATTTGGAACCAGTCTGTTGTTCCATTGGAGAAGGCAATGGCACCCCACTCCAGTACTCTTGCCTGGAAAATCCCATGGACGGAGGGGCCTGGTGGGCTGCAGTCCATGGGGTCGCTAGGAGTCAGACGCGACTGAGCGACTTCACTTTATTTTTTCACTTTCATACATTGGAGAAGGAAATGGCAACCCACTCCAGTGTTCTTGCCTGGAGAATCCCAGGGACGGGGGAGCCTGGTGGGCTGCCGTCTACAGGGTCACACAGAGTCGGACACGACTGAAGCGGCTTAGCAGCAGCAGCTGTTGTTCCATGTCCAGTTCTAACTGTTGCTTCTTGACCTGCATACAGATTTCTCAGGAGGCAGGTCAGTGGTCTGGTATTTCCATCTCTTTAAAAATTTTCCACAGTTTGTTGTGATCCACACAGTCAAAGGCTTTGGCATAGTCAATAGAGCAGAAGTAGATGTTTTTCTGAAACTCTCTTGCTTTTTAGATGATCCAGCAGATGTTGGCAATTTGATCTCTGGTTCCTCTGCCTTTTCTAAATCTGGCTTGAACATCTGGAAGTTCATGGTTCAGTGAACTTGAATATATGCAAGTTCAGTTACTGTTGAAGGCTGGCTTGGAGAATTTTGAGCATTACTTTGCCAGCGTGTGAGATGAGTGCAATTGTGTGGTAGTTTGAGCATTCTTTGGCATTGGAATGAAAACTGACCTTTTCCAGTCCTGTGGGCACTGCTGAGTTTTCCAAATTTGCTGGCATATTGAGTGCAGCACTTTCACAGCATCATCTTTTAGGATTTGAAATAGCTCAACTAGAATTCCATCACCTCCACTAGCTTTGTTTGTAGTGATGGTTCCTAAGGCCCACTTGACTTCGCATTCCAGGATGTCTGGCTCTAGGTGAGTGATCACACCATCATGGTTATCTGGGTCATGAAGATCTTTTTTGTACAGTTTTCTGTGTATTCTTGCCACTTTTTCTTAATAGCTTCTGTTAGGTCCATACCATTTCTGTCCTTTATTGTTCCCATCTTTGCATGAAACGTTCCCTTGGTATCTCTAATTTTTTTGATGAGATCTCTAGTCTTTCCCATTCTGTTGTTTTCCTCTCTTTCTTTGCACTGATCACTGAGGAAGGCTTTCTTGTCTCTCCTGGCTATTCTCTGGAACTCTGCATTCAAATGAGTATATCTTTCCTTTTTTCCTTTGCCTTTCGCATCTCTTCTTTCCTCAGCTATTTGTAAGACCTCCTCAGACAGCCATGTTTCCTTTTCGCATTTTTTTTCTTGCGGGTGGTCTTGATCACTGCCTCCTGTACAATGTCACAAACCTCTGTCCATAGGTCTTCAGGCACTCTATCAGATCTAATCCCCTGAATCTATTTCTCACTTCCACTGTATAATTATTATGGATTTGATTTAGGTCATACCTGAATGGTCTAGTGGTTTTTCCTCCTTTCTTCAATGTAAGTTTGAATTTAGCAATACGGAATTCATGATCTGAGCCACAGTCAGCTCCTGGTCTTGTTTTTGCTGACTGTATAGAGCTTCTCCATCTTTGGCTGCAAAGAATATAATCAATCTGATTTCAGTATTGACCATCTGGTGATGTCCATCTGTAGAGTCTTCTCTTGTGTTGTTGGAAGAGGGTGTTTGCTATGACCAGTATGTTCTCTTGGCAAAACTCTATTAGCCTTTGCCCTGCTTCATTCTGTACTCCAAGGCCAAATCTACCTGTTACTCCAGGCAAATTATTATGTATTTTTTGACTTCCTACTTTTGCATTCGAGTCCCCTATGCTGAAAAGGACATCTTTTTTGGGTGTCAGTTCTAGGTCTTGTAGGTCTTCATAGAACCATCCAACTTCAGCTTCTTCAGCATTACTGGTTGGGGCACAGACTTAGACTACTGTGATGTTGGATGGTTTGCCTTGGAAACAAACAGAGATCATTCTGTCATTTTTGAGATTACATCTAACTACTGCATTTTGGACTCTTTTGTTGACTATGATGGCTACTCCATTTCTTCTAAGGGATTCTTGCCCACAGTAGTAGATATAATGGTCATCTAAGTTAAATTTACCCATTCCAGTCCATTTTAGTTCACTGATTCCTAAAATGTCGATTTTCACTCTTGCCATCTCCTGTTTGACCACTTCCAATTTGCCTCGATTCATGGACCTAACATTCAAGGTTCCTATGCACTATTGCTCTTTACAGCATCAGACTTTACTTCCATCACCAGTCACATCCACAACTGGGTGTTGTTTTTGCTTTGGCTCCATCTCTTTATTCTTCATGGAGCTATTTTTCCACTGATCTCCAGTAGCATATTGGGCACCTACCAACCTGGGCAGTTCATCTTTCAGGGTTCTATCTTTTGCCTTTTCCTACTGTTCATGGGGTTCTCAAAGCAAGAATACTGAAATGGTTTGCCATTCCCTTCTCCAGTGGACCATGTTTTGTCAGAACTCTCCACCATGACCCATCTTTCTTGGGTGGCCTTACACGGCATGGCTCATAGTTTCATTGAGTTAGACAAGGCTGTGGTCCATGTGATCAGATTGGTTAGTTTTCTGTGATTATGGTTTTCATTCTGTCTGCCCTCTGATGGAGAAGGATAAGAAGCTTATGGAAGCTTCCTGATGGGAGAGAGACGGAGGGGGAAACTGGGTCTTGTTCTGATGGGTGGGCCCGTGCTCAGTAAATCTTTAACCCAATTTTCTGTTGATGGCTGGGGCTCTTTCCCTCCCTGTTATTTACCTGGGGCCAAACTATGGTGGAGATAATGATAATGGCAATCTCCTTCAAAAGGTTCCACGCATGCACTGCTGTACTCAGTGTCCCCAGCTCTGCAGCAGGCCACCACCAACCCACACCTCCACCGGAGTCTCCTGGACACTCCTGGGCAAGTCTGGGTCAGTCTCTTGTGGGGTCACTGCTCCTTTCCCCTGGATCCTGGTGCACACAAGGTTCTGTTTGTGCCCTCCAGGAGTCTGTTTTCCCATCCTGTGTAAGTTCTGGCAGCTCTATGGCGGGGTTAATGGCGACCTCCTCCAAGAGGGCTCATACCCGGAGACCCCAGAGACTGAGACAGAACTGTGGGTGAGTGTCTCCTGTGGAGGTGCCAGTCAGCAGTGGACTGCGCAGGGGCAGGGGCTCTGGGTGCCGCAGCCTTGGGCGTGGCAGGGTTTTAGATTCATCTAATCTCTCAAGGAGGCCTTGTCAACAGGTGGCCAAAACCTTCCTCTGCATAAACATCCACACACGGGAGTGGCTGGGCTTCCTTCCCTTGGGACAGGGGCTCAGAGGGCCAGAGCGGGGCAGCCTGAGGGGCCATGGAAGGGCTCAGACCACTGGGAGAGGCGGCTGTGACTGAAGCCACTGTGTCACCCGCTAAGGAACCCAAAGGCCCGGCGCTCCGTGCAGGCTTTGGTGCCCCAGCCACAGCCCGAGCGCCTCCCAGCCTGGCAGGTATGGCCAAGGTGGGGCGCGTGGTCCCGTGTGCCTCGCGCACCCCCCAGAGCCCATGGCAGCACAGATCCTCAGGACATCTGTTCTGCCCTGTTGGTTCCACTTATGGCCCAGATGAAAGGACACTGGCAGAGGTGAGCTCCCAGTTCACTGTGTTCTCACCACAGAGCCCACAGCCAGGCTGCTGGGAGGCTGACAGTGATAGTCAAAGTTGCTCAGTCGTGTCCGACTCTTTGTCATGCCATGGACTATACAGTCCATGAGGATTCTCTAGGCCAGAATACTGGAGTGGGTAGCCTTTCCCTTCTCCAGGGATCTTCCCAACCCAGGGATCGAGCCCAGGTCTCCCACACTGCAGGCGGATTCTTCACCAGCTGAGCCACCAGGGAAGCCCTGGTGGGAGGCTGGACTCCAGAAAACAACAGGAGGGACAGCACAAGTCACCTGTGAGACCCCAGCAGCTCACCCCCGCGCAGAAACTGCCAGATCCTCACAACACCTCCTCTGGCCTCGGGTCAGAACTGAGTGCCAGCAAGCAGTGCACCACCCACGAGGCTGTCTAAGCCCCACGGCGGCAGCACACTCTGTCTCCATCTGCCAAGTTCAGCCTCAGCACCGCTTGGATGGCTTCAAGAGCCCAGACTGCCATGCCCCATGCCCCATCTTGCCCTACTTCAATTCCTTCCCAAAATGTTCCTCTAATGGGTCAATCTCATCAGATCTTCCCTGATAAAACCCTCCTTCACTCTCCATTGCTTGCAAAATAAAACCTACTCTGGGCCTTCACTTGTGGCTCAACTGGTAAAGAATCCGCCTGCAATGTGGGAGACCTGGGTTCCATCCCTGGGTGGGGAAGATGCACTGGACAAGGGAAAGGCAACCCACTCCAGTATTCTGACCTGGAGAAGTCCATGGGGTCACAGAGAGTTGGACACGACTGAGCCACTTTCACTTGGCTTACATAACGCTGCATCCAAATTCAACTTACGCCTTCTTTCCATCCCGCTGAAACAAGTATAAACAGCTCCCACACAAAGCCCACACCTTTCCTGCCTGAAGCTGACTTCCTTGGCTATCTTTAAGTACCACACACATCACCCAAGTTTAACTTGAATTCCTACCTTCTCCACAAATTCTGAAGCACCTGTGGCAGACTGCTCTCTCTTCCGCAGCCTGTGCTACAGTTGCAGAATCAGGCTTCTGGAGGCTGAAGCTTCAACTCTGCAGACCACCTGCACTCTGCTCCCCAGCTGTACTCAGCGCAGGCCTCGGAGGACACATTCAAAACTCGGCGTAGCGGACGGTACGTATGTTGCTTTCTCGAAATGCTGACATGCAGTTAAAAATGTTCTGGCTATTTTGTTATGTAGGGATGAAATGAATTAATGTGATGATCATTTATAACAGCATTCTCTAAAAAGCCTACATCTTTAGGAATGTAAATCTGCTGTCATAAGTCATAAACAGTACTTAGTTTACAAAGCTATTAGAAATTTAAGGGACCTTTTTTTTTAAAGTTTTTGTTTTTCAGTATTTACTTGGCCGCACCTGGTCCTAGCTGTGGTGCGCAGGCTCTTCGGCTGGAGCACATGGGCTCAGCTCCCTGCCCAGGACTGAAACCAGGGCCCCGGCGCTGGGAGCAGACAGTCAGAGCCACCGGACCCCAGGGAAGTTCCAAGTAACCGATTTTCAAAAAGTCAACTTGGTCAAGCAGTGTTTTTGTTTATAATCCCCAATTCTAAATAAATGTTTAATTACATATAATAAAATTATAAAAAATAGTTGTGAAGGATTTGTTTGAAAGAAAAAAACCAACAGACCCAGAAAAGGTAGACAGTGGTAGATTTATCAATGTAGTGATTAAAAACATTTAAAAAGAGTGAAAAAGAGAAACAAAAACTCAGAAAAGAAACCTACTCAAAGCATTTATCAGGAAAGGTTGTAGGAGCTTTGAGGACCATTCCCAGACCACGTGCTTCTAAACAACCAGTCCCAGACCACCTGAGCCCATGACACTTGAGTGGCGGAGGTACAGGCGCGCCCCACTTGTGGCTCGGGAGGAGGCCTCGCACATCCCTCTCATCGTGACTTGCATTCAGAGGAGCTGCTTGAGGGTGGCTACAGGACGGTCTTGTCTTCAAGGGGCAGGCAGAGCAGAACTGACAGGAACCATCTCAGCCCCGCTCCTTCCCCACACCTCTGCTGCGGTTGGGAAGCCCTCCTCGGGGCGTCCAGGGCCCTGGGGACGGATTCAGGCCACCACCAGGACTCTGTGGGCCGGGTGAGAAGCTCCCCGCCACCGAGCGCCAGGAAGACTAGGCAGCATGTCCTCTCGGCAGCTCCAGTCCTGTGGCCCTGCCATCCTCCAGCTGACGCCGTGAAGCCGCCGTGGAGATGTCGGCCCCTCCAGCAGCCCGACTCACTCATCACCTGTTGAGGTCCTTTAATGGACCGGAACCTGGTAGTCTGGAGTAGACGATAAGAAAGTAAAAGAGAGAGAGAAACGGAGAGAGAGAGGGAGAAAGAAAGACACAGGGGCCAAAGCTCTGATGCAGCAAAGGTGTTTTATTCAACATTGTGTGTATTTATTTATACTGTCTTACAAGGTAGCTATTTTCAGCCGAGATAAAATCAAAATTTACAAGTTATCAAGGAAACATGAGGTCACCCATATGAAAGAGAGAGGATTGTAAATAATCACTTTTCATAAAAAGGAAGAGGGTCGTAAATAGTTACTTATCACCATATGGAAAAGCTAGAAGGAAATGCATACATTCCTCAGTCCCAGGGAGCAGTTTGCTGCTCCACTTAATTCCTGAATATTCAGCAATTAATAAGGGACAGAGGATTCATGACAGATCCAGAGCAGCACACAGGAAGCCTCCTGTTCAATGCTTCCTGACAGTCACCGTGCCTCCACGGGGGCGCCCACCACCGACCTGCTGTCGGAGTCCGGGGCGGGCTACTCCTGCAGCAGGCTCCTCGAGATCAGCATCCGCATCACTTCGTTGCTGCCTGCGAGAGGGAGAGGGCGGGCTGGGCCTCAGGGTCAGGGACCAGTCTGACCAGGACTGTAAACAGCAGTGCTTTTCATCTCGACAGATGTCAGGAAGAAGGAAAAACTGACTTGTAAAAAACCTCTCCTGATGGCAAAAATGCTTTTATTAGGTAAAAACAGAATAAAACAGCAGAATATACACGTAGTATAATTCTGTTCTTTAAAAGTGTATCTACAAGCACAGAAAAGGTCCAAAAAGAGTACTTCCGGTCTAAAACATAAAAGGAACCCAAAATATTAACTCAGATGTCAAAACCTGAGTGATCTTTTTAAACTTTCCTTGTGTTTTGTAATTTTTCAACAATAAATACACCAACATCGTTGGTAATCAGAAAACTGAATTTTAAAAGAACAAAAACATTTTCCCTGAAAGGGGGTGGAATCAGTTGCTGGGGGAGGAGAGGAGTTGCTTGCTTCATTTTTACATTCTTTCTGATGCAAAAAATGCTCTAGAACCCGGGAGTCACAGCTGCCAAGCCTGTGCACTGGAACCCAGGAGCCATGGCCGCTGAGTCTGCGCCCTAGAACCCGGGAGCCACAGCCACTGATCCTGCACCCTAGAACCCAGGAGCCACAGCAGCTGAGTCGGCGCTGTAGAACCTGGGAGCCATGCCACTGAGCCTGGGCCCTAGAACCCGGAGACACAGCCGCCGAGTCTGCACTCTAGAACCTGGGAGCCACAGCCTCTTAGCCCATGTGCTCCAACGACTGAAACCTGTGCTCTGCAATAAGAGAAGCCACTGCCATGAGAAGCCGGAGCATGGTGAAGAAGAGTAGCCCCTGCTTGCTGCAACTAGAGAAAAGTTATGCAGCAACAAAGACCCAGCACAATCAAAAATAATAAATAAAAAATAAAACTGACATAGGTCAAGAGCAGGGGGAGGGTGACCTCAGAGGGGACAGAGCAGAACTTCCTGATCCCCAGGCCAGTGCCCTCCCCTCCAAAGGGGCCAGGAGGGAGGAGGAAGGCAAGCGGGGCCCAGGCGGCACAGGGACAGATGCCGGGCTGAACACTCCGCCAGGGAGGAAACCATCTTGGGCACGTTTACCTTCAAGGATCTGATGGACCCGGGAGTCCCGCACATACTGCTGGACGGCATAGTCTTTCAGGTAGCCATAGCCACCATGCATTTGTAGGGCCTGGTTGCAGATCTGCAGGGAGATGGGGGTGAGGACCCTCAGGTCCCGGGAAGGCGCTCCTCCCCATGAGCACCCACATGGGCCTCTCCTGAGTAACTGGTGCCTCAAGGAGCACCCCGGGAGTGAACAGAAGGCCCACCACATCCTGGGCATCCAGGAGAGCTAGAGCACCAGCACTCACCGCAAAGCATTCGTCCGTAGCGAAGAGTTTGGCCATGGAGCACAGGACTATCGCGTCCTCTCGCTCCTCCTGCAGAGCTGTGGCCGCAGTGCGGATCATCAGCCGTGAGGCCACCAGCCTGGCCGCCATGTCGGCCAGCTGAAACTGCAGGTACTGCAGCGAGAGGGGAGAGAACCACACACACAGATGGCTCAGCACTGCCGGGGGCCCTGAGAGTCCCCTCCAAGGAAAAGCCTCAGCCACGGGCCCCTGGGCCCCACCCAGAATGTGCCTGGTAAGCTCCAAGTCCTCTCCACTGCCGCACTGCAGTCACCACCTCCTCAAGGAGATGCCCCCTGTCTACCCCTTCAACCTATAGCCAGTAAAACGCCCATAGCTCCACACAGGTGCCTCTGCGCAGCACACCAAGGTGCCCTGGTGGCCCACACCTCTGCACCTCATGGTGGTGGGCTGGGACCTGGAGGAACAGGACCCGAGGACCTGAGACCCCAGACCTTGGCCCCTGGCCTGGCAGCTGAGCCCACAGCAGCGCCCAGGACCCAAGAAGTCAAGACAGGCGAGGCACTCGAGACCCCAGCTCCACCCCTACTCCCCTACCGCAGGTGACCCTGGACAAGGCGGAGGCACCCACTATCCAGGTGCCTCCAGTGGGATACCAGCCACAGCCAGAAGCCTGGGTGCAGGGAGCAGCAGGGAGCCCGGGCAACACTCCAGGGAGAGGCCACACAGGCAAGAGGAATCACAGCCTGGGCTGCTGAACCATCCACTGGAAACCAGAAGAAAAGCCTCCGGCTTCCAGCCTGCAGGGCTGTTAGGATCAGGCAGAAAAAAGCTCTACCTAAGAACAGACTGGCTGCTTCTAACGAGCCAGCTGAAGAGGAGTAACTCACCAGTAACACAGGATATCACAAAAAAATGACAATTCTCCAGAAACCAAACCAGTCATGGATACTGGCTCTAACTGGTGGAGAATTCAAAAGAGCCATCATGAGGAAATTCAACGAGCTACGAGATAACTCAGGAATAAAAGTAATGCACAGAAGGACTATTTTGCCAAGAACACTGACATTTCAAGAAAGAATCAAACCAAAATCCTGGAGCTGAAGAACTCAATAAACGTGATGGAGAATGCATTAGAAAGCTATGGAAATATAGCAGACCATATAATTAGAGAGCCTGAAGACAGAAACCTGGAAATGATTCGGGTGGAAGAGGAAAGCTAAGATTAAAACACAATCAACCCTACCAGAGCTGTCCCACTCCATCAGAAAGAGCAGTGTAAGGATGGTAAGCATCCCAGAAGGAGAAGACAGCGGATGGGGGTACAGAGCTCATTTACAGAAGATCTGAGAACGTCCCCTGTCTGGGGAAGGAACTGGATATACATGTCCAGCAGGCTAACAGACGACCGCAAGGCAAACAGACCGTCTCCCAGACATATATTAAACCTGTCCAAAGTCAAAGACAAAGATTCTTAAAGTCAGTCAGAAAAAAGACCATAACCTACAAAGGGACCCCAACAAGCTAAGAGCTGAACAGAACTATCCCACGATCCAGCTATTCCACTTATGGTATTTTTCCAAAAAATATGAAAACACTAATTCAAAAAGATACATGCGTCCTTAAGTTCACTGCAGCATTATTTGCAACAGCTAAGACGTGGAAGCAACCTAAGTGTCCAACAAGAGAAAGGACAAAGACGATGGAATGTGTGTACACGAGGGACTACTACTTAGCCATGAAAAGGAAGGAATTCTTCGATTTGTGAAACATGGATGGACCTAGAGTGTTGCGTTAAATGAAGTCAGACAGAAAAAGACAAATACCACATGACTTCACTCACACGAAGAATCTAAAAAACACACAGTAAATGAAAACACCCAACAACCTCACAGGTACAGAGAACAGACTGGGGGTCACGAGAGGAAGAGGGCAGGACGAAATGTGCAAAGGGGGTCAGCTGAACGTGATGCATGGGATCAGACTTCTGGTGGTGAGCTCGCTATGGTGGGCAAGAAGCCCAGTTATAATGTATGCAGGAAACTTTAATGATGTTGAAAACCAGTGTTACCTCAATAAAGAAAAAAGAATGAAACACAAACAAGCAATCACTCCAATCCCACTCCCCTGAAATAACTACTTTTTGCATTTTCAGAGGTATCTTTGAAAACGTTTTATTAGTGTTTACATGTATCTATTTCATAAACAAAATAGCACATGCTCCTAAAATATCATGTTTCTTTTGCCATGTAATCCATCACGAATCTTCCTGCGACTATAAACAAAAACTATCATAAACGGGACAGAAAAAAGGCACAAGTTCTGGCTGCAGTGAGGGCAGAACCAATAGAGACAGCAGGGCCCCACTGCTCCAGAAGACATTTTGGAGACAAGAGCAAAGGAAGGGACACGCGGGGAGTTACCTGGCTATTGGCCAGAGGCTCTCCAAACTGCTTCCGGACCTTGAGGTAGTCTCGAGCGAGGACGATCGAGGCGTGAGCGGCGCCCAGGGAGCAGGAGGCTGGGAGGGAGGGGATCAAGGCGGCCAGTGAGTTGGGGGCCGTCGCGCCCGCCCCCCGCCCCCAACCCCCGCGGTCCTCACCAACATTGATCCTCCCGCCATTCAGGCCCTTCATGGCGATGAGGAAGCCCTGGCCCTCGTCCCCGATCCTGTTGGCCACCGGGACGGCACAGTCTTCAAAGATCACTGCTTGGGTCGGCTGTGAGTTCCACCCCACCTGGCAAAAATCAGGGGCTGTGTGGCGGCCCGGCAGTCACCACACAGCGCGATGTCTGCTGTCCACCCGGGCCCGAGATGGGTGCTCCACCGTCCCGGGACTCAGGCTCCCGAGAACTCAGCTGAGGAGAAACAGGAAGGCCACACTTCAGTATGTCAGCTCTGACAGACTTCCCTTTCAGCACAACGTTTAAACATACCGAGGACACCTACTTCCAAGCATCTGCTCACCACACCAACCTGGTGCGGGACGGGCTCCAGAGCGGGGGAGCCACTCACACACCTTGCCCAGCGGGGCTTCCGGCGGCGTCACGCCGGCGACATCACACTGGTGACGTCACGCTGGCGGCCGGAAGTGGGAGTATTCACGCCACAGACGCCGACAAAGGCCGCACAGGAGGAGCTCTTGCTCTCTGCTTTTCCTAGGGAGCTGGTTTAGCAAGACACCCCTCAGTATGTCAGTCTCGAGCCCAGGGACGGTTTTCCACCCCTAGGACGCAGCCCATGCCCTCTAACTAGCCGACGGGCAGCCCGCGCGCCTTCTGGGGCCACGGTGTCCCCAGGGACAGCTTCACTGGGAGGCCGGCTGAGCCCCCTTCCTCACGAAGAGCTGGATTTAGGTGCCCCACAGACATAGACTGGCCTCCTTCCTCTCCGCTCCAGGAGACGCACGCTGTCAGATCCTGCGGGCATGGGGTCGGACGAGCCCTCGGCTCAGGGGCTGGCAGCCCTTCCTGCACCGCCCCCTTCAGGGCGCCCTGCCTGGGAAGCGGCCCCACCTATGGCCTTTCCTCTGAAGCCTCTGTCCAACCCTTCCTCAGCCCCTCCTATCCCTCACCTGTGCCCTCTCTCCTATCCCGCCCCCTTCAGGGCTTCTGCTGCCTCTGCCCCTCCCTGGGAACCCCACCCCCACCCCCACCTCCCCGTGGAGCCTCCCAAGGCCCCTCTGGTCAGCAGGGCCGGCCCTGACATCTTGTCTTCCAGACCCCGAGTCTGAACCCTCCCACCCTGGCTGTGGGTCTCCCTGGACACTCACCTCCCGTTCAGGACACACACCCCTGGCTGGGGAAGCTCCGGGGACCTTAACATTGAGTTGTAAGAGAACCACAGACACATGGCCGCCACCTCCCAGCCCCTTCTGGTGAAAAAGTCTCCCTCCTCCCTAGGGCAGAGAAGCCCGCTCCTCACCGCCTAGAGTCCCTGTGAAGCTGCAGCCAGAAAGATATTCCCCAGTCCCAGCCCAGAACAAGGAGTCCCTGCCTGTCCGTCGGTCTTTCATTCCAAAGACCACCTTCCCACTGCCATAGAGGAGTCCTCCCCGCTACCCGTACAAAATCTTTTCACGACTAAATCCAAGCTAAAGCAATTCCACACTCCTTTTCTGTTTCAAGTTCTCAGCTACAGAAGGTGCTCAGTACACCAAGTGGAAGCATGTACTTGTAAGAAAGATGAGCAGGAGAGAAAGCCAGCTGCTCAGGCCACAAGAGCAGCCAGATCAAGCGAGGCGGTCAGCAGGTGACCCCTCACCTGGCCGGCAAGCTCTCCGACCTCACCCCACACGGAGCCCTCTGCTCATGACCCTCCGGCCACACTGAGAAATTCTGGCTTCTTCAAACACACTAACCTTGTTTCCATATCAGGCTCTTTGCAACCACTGCTGCCTCTGCCCAGATCCCTCCTCAGGGGTGGCTGGCAGCCGGCTCCTGACCTGGCAGACTGCATCAAGTGACACCTTATCTTCGGCTGTCCCTACACGAGCAGCTCTCCTCCGCCTGTGTCACACCCGGCTCGTTCCCCTCCCTCGCACTGACCCACCCGCTGCTCACAGGCAGCCCTACACCCTGGCGCACCGTTCTGGCCGGTCTGGCCTTCCGAATTTCCCATTTGTCGAGAGAGACGCAAAGCACAACTAATAATAAAGAGGAAAACCAAAAAGCAAAAGAAAAAATAATGTATGCTTGCAAGTGAGAGGAGACAGAGCATAAGGAGAAAAAGAGAAACTTTTTGTATAAGGAATTTATTTTACAATTTTTTTCCAAGCCCCAAGCTAGCTAGGTTTCGTAATACTGCCAACAGATATCAGAAATACAAATGTGTTGAATCAGCCAACACTAGCTTTATAAGAGCAGAAACACCAGAATCAGTATAACCTGGTTCTATAATACAACGTGTCAGACTCCATGTCAGTCCATCTCAAAACCAGCCTGTCTCCCAAGCCACGTGAACACAGCTCAGCGTGTACAGAGCCAAGAGGGCACGTGTCTTACAAGTGCAGGCAGGCGAGAGCATAAGGCTTTGCACACCCAGTGCTGAGAGGGTCCGGCTTTGCTGCACGAGGGGCACGGAGCCTCTCAGGCCCTGGCAGCTGCAGAGAGTCAGGATCAGGGACGGCACGGAGCAGCCTGGGGGCCTGGGGAGCCAGCAGAGGCGGCGAGAGGCAGACTTGGGGCCATCTCTTCGCGGACTGCTGCCCGGGCCCGACTCTAAGGGCACCTGCTGGAGCTGAGGACTCACCGGGCCAGCCCACCTGAGCAGACCCTAGCTCAGGGCCAGGGGCAGGGACGTAATCACAGGCCTACGGCTCACAGCCTGGCTGTGGGATCTGTCCATCCTGGAGATGTCTTCTCGAGGCCCAGGGAAACACCCTCCTCTTATGTTACTGAGGGACCCACGGTTACCTCCAGTAAGCTTTGCTGAGCTAAAGAAGAAAAGTGGGCCAAAAGCATTTCACTCCTGAGATCTCTAGTCTCCTGTCAGCATTTCTTCCTGGGTAACAAGTGGGCGCAGAGATAGGAAGTAAGAAATATAGGCCAGAAGTGGCAGCAGGAGCCGGTGGAGAAATCCCTCTGTTGATGTAAGCCACTGGCAGGCGCGGTGCCCTGCCAGCAGCACCACATGATGCAGTGAGGCCTGCCCCCACTCCCCGCTGTCGAAACCCTCAATGAAGCAACAGCCTGCAAAGCCAGGGCGGCAGGGCGGACCACTTGCTGGGGCGGGGTTCCCACCTGAGGCTCCCTGGCGAACCGCACTCACCTTTTTCTCCTTCTTGCCAAAGCTGAGGCCGGGGGTCCCCTTCTCCACCACTACGCAGGAGATGCCTCTGGGGCCTGGCCCTCCTGTGCGGCACATGACTACATAGATGTCAGCTTCGCCGCCACCACTGATGAAGGCCTGTGGGGTTGCAGCAGGAAGACAGCAGGTGCCCCGGTGACGGGGCAGTGGGAGGTGAGGGGCAGCGGGAAGGGGTCCCAGGACGGGCCTAAATGGGCTCAGGCCAGAGGAGAAACAGTGATGGTGAGCACTGGGACGTAGGTCTGAGGTCCTCGCCCCAGACACGGTTCACCTGCAAACATGCGGGCCAGGCCGGGCGGGTGGTGAGGGGAAGGGCTGCCACCCTGCCTGGGAGGGCCGCGGCTGCTGGCCGTGTACCTTGGAGCCATTGAGGATGTAATGATCGTGTTGTCGCACGGCAGAGGTCATGAGGGAGGCAGCGTCGCTCCCACTCCCTAGGGCGGGAGGAAGGGGAGCTGAGAGGTGGGGGTGCTGGGGAGCGGAGGGAGCCCCCGCGAGGTCCCAGCTCCCGAGAGACCGTCCCTAACGACAGACGCCTTCGATCCAGACCTGGAGAAGATCCAGACCTGGAGAAGCGCAACGTGCTCAGGGAGAGCCCCCCGCTCCCCCTCCGCACTCCCGCTCCGGGGAGCCCTGAGCCTTGTGACCTGTGAGCGTGTGAGAATGCTCAGTCGGGATGGAGACACGAGCCGAGCCAGGGCAGGCGGCCGAGGCTCCGCAGGCCCGCGGGCCGCACGCACACCCACCTGGCTCTGTGAGGCAGTAGGAGGCGAACTTCTCCATGGTGCAGAGGGGCGGGCACAGCCGGTGCCGCTGCTCCTCGCTCCCGAAGCGGTCGATAATCCAGACACACATGCTGAGCACACCCAGGAGGCCAGGGCAGAGACCGAAGGGAAAGGCAGCTGAAGGGAGGGCACGCACGCAGGGAGGGGAGCAGAGCACAGGAGCGTGGCGGGGAGAAGCCACAGCTGAGAAGGCTCACGTTTCAAGCAAAGGCCTGGATTAGCACATAGTCCGGGAGCACAGCACCCAGAGGGACCCAGGGCCAAGGTCACCTGGGCGCTGGCTACACTATCTCCGGTTAGGTTAACGGAGCTCCCTGAAAATCAAGCCGTCCTATGTACTCTCCCAAATTAGTGGAGGCTTCATCTCTGGGTTGAGGAAAAGGGAAGTGAGGCCATTTCCTAATGCAGAACTCTTGTCTGGAACCAGGGCAGCTGGCATTTGGGAGAAGGCCAGCATTCTCTAAGCAACACACAAGATGACAGATCCGAGCCAAGAGGTGGCCGCAGACCTCGCGCGAGCTGTTGACACACTGGCTCCTCGGGCGGGGGCAGGCACTACACAGCGAAACCCTCTCCTGTCCACACAGAAGGTGCCCACCGACCAACGCCAGCACACGCTGCGTCCACCGGGCTGGCACTCACTTGTGGATGCTCATGTAGGCCGTGGTGCTGGTGCAGCCTGTGGCCAAGGCTTCAAAGATGATGGAGGTGTCCAGCCGCGAGAGGCCCGCCCCTCCGACATCTGTTTGAACATACACCCCCCCGAAGCCCAGCTGCGCTGCCTTCCGCATCGTGTCCACAGGGAACAGCTCCTGTGGAGAAAAGGGCAGGGTCATCGGAGAGGGACTCACAGGCGGGCTTCTCATCCAGGGGCGTGAGGAGGGGCCCAGACGTGTGCACGCAGGAGGGGACAGAGCCCCTCGACTCAGCGCCGCTTTTGTCGCCCACACAGCGGGCCAGTTAAAATGCATTCTATGTGGACTGCTTTCTGGCACTGAAGTTTCTTTTTATCATTCCAGTACTGCCTGGGTTTTAAGAGTGCCCAAATCTTAATTTTCATCTACGAATTAAAGCGGTGGCATCTGCAGAAGGAGGCCTCGCGCCCCTACAGGACTCGCATTTGCTGTGAGTTTTGCAAGCTGGGTGCTTGGGAGGAGGCAGGCTCTTGGTGGGAGGCACCGTGCAGCTGAACGCCCTCACCTTCTGGTCCCACTCTGCCATGTGCGGCGCCATCTCCCGGGCAGCAAAGTTGAAGGCCACTTTCTGGAACTCTTTCTGCTCTTCACTTAGTCCCATGGAAGCTGTGGGCAAGGCAGCATTTACTCTGAACCAGGTCGGGGCTCAGGGGAGAGGACAGCAGGCCAGAAGCCCCATGCAGCGTGGCGGGCAGACGACTTCGAGAGCACCCCTACATGGAGCTCCGCCGCGCGCCCCCGTGAACCCGCACCTCCCTTCGGCACTCCCGAACACACTAGCCGACTTCTTTCACCCTGTTACTACTTCTTCCATTACTCATCTTTCGCTTTTCCTCCTTGTAAAACCACATTAAAAGAATAATAAACACACAGAGACCCTCACATTATGGTAAAACGTTTTTTTTCCTTTAGGATGCCCTACCTTTTCTGTATCGGAATCTGTGCCTATTTGTCTATATGCATCAACAGAGTCATTCTACAAGCTCAATCAGGAAAGGAAAACAGGTGTACTTTGGCTTCTTTCCAAACTGAGGATAAAGGCCCTGCAGCAAAGCTGTGCATTTGACAGTCACTGAACATGGATACTGAGTCTTCCAGCGCTGAGAACAAGGCTAAGGGCCTCCTAAATCTGTCTTTACCAAATGCATTCAGAAATTTTAGTGTTTTCTTCCCCGACTATTAGTGCTTTGCGTAATTCCTTCACTTCCAGCTCTAAGCTACTTAAGAGCTAAGGAACTGACTGAGCGATACCATCAGTCCAGTTTCATCAGGATAAGTTTTTCTAGAACCACAAACGTTTTCAAAGAGATGGTACTACTCCAGTATCTCACGACAGGTGACACTCTTTAGAAGAAAGATCCCTGCATCAGCCTGACACACTGACCACCCAGTTCAGTGTCATTACTTTGCAGCTGTTCTCTAAATAGCCAGTTCTCCGAATGACGTGAACACTGTTCTTTTTCTATGTACTTTTTTTTTACCCCCAAACACTGTGTAGAGTGAATGCAGAACAGGAGTGAAATGTCAAACACAGCGACAGGCCCACTGGCCAGTCCTGTGCCTCAAACACTTATCATTTTCCCCACTTTGCAAGGTGACAGACGTTCTGCTCAGGGCAGGCCGGAAGCTAAAAGGAAAGAACCTAAGCACAGCTTGCGTGAGAAGACCACAACCTGTTGGGAATGGTGTAGAGAATGTGCAAAAGACAGGACCATGAATCCTGGGAGCCATGCCACAGAATCGTCAGCAACCTGCACAGGGCGAATCCCATTTATTTCTCCTTTGTTTTCTTGGTGCCCCTTGGAAAGGAGCCCCTGCCTCAGATGTGCTAAGAAGCCTCAAGGAGTGTCTCTTACTGCGGGAGGCACAGTGGTGGCTGTCAAAATGTCGAGGGCAAAGTGGAAGGTGCAGGCTCTTCATGGCCTCCTAAGACTCCATCCTTCCATGTCAGACCAGGTCCTGGGGGCAACGGTACAGAGCACAGGGGGCGTGGAGTCTCAGGGACAACCCCCTCCAGCACCCAACTGCCCTGCAGCCATCCTCTCAGAGAACCTGGCAAGCCCAGGCCTCAGGAGCAGCCGCCTGTGAGCCAGGAGAGAGCTGTGTGTCCCCGCCTGGACTCTCAGTCAGATGGGAGTTGTGAGGATTAAAGGTGGCATTACCTTCAGAAGTCCAAGGCAGAAACGACACTGGGCGGTGTTTTCAGAAATGTGGTTAGGGATAAACAACTCAAGGTTCCCTACTCAGGACTCAGGCCATTTTCCACTCCAGAAGAATTCGGACCGGAGGTCTACCACGGGGCAGTGCTGGGACAGGATGTTGTGAGTGCTAAGGAAACGAACAGCTGAGTGTATATGCGCTACAGAACTTCAGGCTGAGCAACAGCTCAGTACATGTTTTCAGACGCTATTAGTACTGACAGATACAAACAAGTAGTTCAAGGTGTAAAAGGTCTGAGTGCATCTAAACTGCAAGGAGATCCAACCAGTCCATCCTGAAGGATCAGTCCTGGGTGTTCACTGGAAGGACTGACGTTGAAGCTGCAACTCCAGTACTTTGGCCACCTCTTGCGAAGAGCTGACTCATTGGAAAAGACCCTGATGCTGGGAAAGACTGAAGGTGGGAGGAGAAGGGGACGACAGAGGATGACATGGTTGGATGGCATCACTGACTCAATGGACATGAGTTTGAGTAAACTCTGGGAATTGGTGATGGACAGGGAGGCCTGGTGTGCTGCAGTCCATGGGGCAGCAAAGAGGTGGACACAACTGAACAATAACAACAACAAAAGGAGAACACTGCTTGGAGTAAACAAGCAAAAAGTCAAGTTAAAAAGTAAATAATACACAAGAAAGTGTGCCCAGTTTCCAGAAAACATGAGCCAGAAAAACACAACAAAAACCAGGCCACATGAAGTTTGCTGGAGCTATTGGCAGAGTTCAAGAAGCCAGTACATAGACGCCAAGACACACACACACAAATGCACACAGAAGTAGTAAAGCTAAAGAGAACAAGAACCCACATCAGAGGAGGAAAACCTTGATTGTACAGTAGTTCAAGGGTGAACAAGAGCCCAAAAAACCGAACACAGGAATCTCTGAATGCATCAAAGCCCACACCTAACCAGATCTCAACAGTTCCGAGAATCCTGGCGCCAAGAGAGCACGTGGGAAGCTGCAGCAAATTGCAATGGACAAGCAAGCAGGCGTCTGCAGGGTCTGCAACTATTAATTACACAGCTTTCAGGAGGGAAGGCTTCTCTCTCAGCCTCAGGTCCCCACTGTAAAATGAGAGGGCTGCACTAGACCCTAAGCAAGTTTCTTCATCTGTAAAATGATACATAAGATATAAGGAAACTCAGAACCCTCTTAAAAATTACTTTTCACATTAAAATGCACCAAGAAACAATGAGAAACGTTTGTTGATCACTTCCATTAACTTGATATTAGAATATGCAGAATGATACACTGAAAGGACAACTTTATTTCACTAAAGTTTCTTTTAAAAAGCTGATAAAGCAATTCATGTGTTGAAGCTACACCTCTAGCCACAGGAAATATTCTTATTTAACCTATTTGCTGCCAACCAACAAAGGTAATCCTGCTTACCAAATCCTAAGTGCAAGGACGGGGCGGGACCCTGTGAAGGTGCTTTAAAACCCTGGGAAGAAAACTGTCCTGTTCCTTAGTGTCCTTCAACTCTAGATATTGAGCTGAGGCACTCGGAAGCTGCTCTATTTGCTTACAAAAGTGTCATTTACTTTAGATTTTTTAAAAGAAAGATTTCAAAAGAAAAAAGTGTTTTTCTTTTTTGACAGCATCACAGGGTCTGGTTACCCCCTAGTCGGCCTAGGTCTCCCCTACTCCGTTGTGGGTGTGTGTCCAGTAGTGTCCGATTCTTTGCAACCCCAAAGACTTTTCTGTCTCCATGGGATTCTCCAGGCAAGAACACTGGAGTGTTACCATTTCTCCCTCCAGGGGACCTTCCGGACCCAGGGAAGCTCTGCTGCGCTGCAGGCGGGCTCTTTACCGCCCGGCCACCAGGGAAGCCCCGCTCGGTGACTCGCATGGAAATTATTTGCTAGGAGACACTCCACTCAGGTCTATAAGCTCTGGTAGTTTCCCACTTGCTACAAGTTACTTTTCTGCAGGAGTTTCAATAACTGTTTTGTAACCATAGATGTTGTTACGTAATTTATTTATATGAGCGAGTCTTGGATCACCGGAGGTTTGTTCACCGATCACAACCACCAGCTGGCTTTGCACGTCCTCACGACCTTTAGGACTTAAGTTTATGATTAACAACAGCAAAGCTCACGAGTCCCTGCGGCGAAGCCCGCCCTTACAGCAAGCAGAGGTAACAAGGCAGCTCCGAGTGCTGGGAGAGAAGGGAACCGCAGCCCCAGGCCGCCTCGCCAGTCCCCCACCGCAAAGCGCCGGGACGGACCGGCGGCGGCCGCCGAGGGCCCCCGCCCACCAGAGCGCCCCCGGGCTCCGCACGCGCCGACCCGGGGCCGAAGCCTACCCCCGGCGGGACTTACGGTCGATGCAGGAGACCACGCCCCGCCGGGCGCCGTCGGCGGGGCCCCGGGGCCCGCGGCGCAGCCCCCTCAGCCGCGCCCCGACGCGCTGGCAGCCTCCTCGCAGCATCATCGCCGAGCGACCTCTCCCAGCAGCTCCGGCTGCTGTCTGAGCTCCCGCGACCTCGGCCGGCAGACAGGCCGCGGGGTCGCGCCGCACTGTACGTCGGGAGCTGTAGTGCGCGCCGCGGCCCCGACGGCGTGCTCGGGGCGCCTGTGGGAGGAGCCGGGACTACAATTCCCTGAGGCCCGCGGGGCCGCGGCGCGCGTGCCAAGACTGGAGAGCGCCGCGGGCGGGGGCGGGGCTCGCGGGGCCGGGCCTGAGCGTGAGGCGCGGACTGAGAGAGGGGAGCTACGGAGGCTCGTGCCGGGGGCTTCGCGGGGCGCAGAGGCTTCGCGGGACTCCGCGGAGGGGTCCAGTGAGCGCCCGAGGCTGCGGCCGTCCCGACCCGCGGGACAGCATGCCGCGAGCCCGGAGGAGGCCGGCGGGGCCGGGTGAGCGCGCCGGGCCGCTCAGCGCGAACGGGGAGGCCGCGAGGCTGGTTCTGTGATTCGGGGCCCCGAGCCGCCCCCAGGCTTCTGTCCTGGGCCCTTCTCTGCCACTCGTCCGTCCGAGCGCTGACTGTCCGGGGAAGGCGGTGGGACGAGGGCCGGCGCGCGCGGCCCCCACTCCCAAGGGAGCCACACGCCGAAGGGAAAGGGTCGGGGGGCCGGGGGCTTTGGTCTAGCGTCGAGAATGGGTAGGAAAGCGGGGCGTCTCTCGTGTTCACAGGGTGACGGGCATTCTCAGTGGAAGGGCAGCAGCAGCAGAGCACTCAGAGGCAGAGGAAGTGCTTCCCGGAGACGGGCGAGGGTTTCGGGTTGTTGAGTATCAGTGCGCCCGGTGCTTACCGAGTCCCGCTCACTGTCCAAGGGGGCCACCGGCAGAGCAGGAGGGTGCCGCGTGTCAGACGGCCGTCAGGAGGGCTCACGTGGGAGCTTCCACTTAGTCCAGAGGCCGTGCAGGAGGGTCAGGCGGGTTCAGGCCAGCGTGGCAGGCTGGCGCAGAATCTGGCGCATACCCTCCAGGTGGATGGTGTGGACTGACTGCAGGTTGAGCGTGACCACGAGCACAGGTAAAAACTCAACAGTTCTTAATTACCAGGCACCCACTCTGCTTCAGGCACATTTCCTTCGCTGGAGGGCAAAAGTCTCATCCATGCCGGCAGACTCCTCAGTGGTGGTTTTATCCATCTTCTCTGAGCACCTTCAAGGAGAGGAAAGGAGGCAGGCTCAGAGCACAGTGAGCAAGGAAGGAGTCTGCGTGACATAGAAGCTCATGTTCCTGAACACTGATGATGACGCCAGGCTTTTGTATTGTGCTTGTGCTCAGTTGCTTCACTCTGTGACCCCATGGACTGTAGCCCGCCAGGCTCCTCTGTCCATGGGGTCCTCCAGGCAAGGATACTCGAGTGGGTTGCCATGCCCTCCTCCAGGGCATCTTCCCAACCCTGGGGACTGAACGCCATAGCTTTAAGTTTCCTATGTTGGCAGGTGGGTTCTTTATCACTAGCACCACCTGGGAAACTCTGACTCCAGAGCAGCTGTTTTTCCTGCATCAGAACTTTCTCAGCAGGTAAGAAAGTTTTCTTTTTGTTTCTCTTGCAGACATGAAGGGGCCAGAAGAAAAACGCACCAAAACTAAGAACCTAGGGAGGGCATCAGCCCAAGTGGAGAACTCCAGCCTCCAGAAGACTCCAGTCTCTGAAGACAGTGGGGAGGCTCTCAGCAGCTACTGGCTGATGAAGTCAGAGCCAGAAAGTCGACTGGAGAAAGGTGTGGACGTGAAGGTGAGGTGCTGCGCCCACCTCCACGGTGCACAGGGGACGCCACAGGGCCCATCACCTACTTCTTGCCTCTGAGGAGCAGGGAGACGGTGGTGTGGAGTAGGACCAGCAGGGTTTATTGCCATCTGCGCTGTGACCCTCCAGCTTTTCTCTAGAGGGCCGGGCGGTCGTGGTCGCAGTGCTGCTGCCATCACCAGAAGGGGCCACGCAGCGTGCGTGGGAGGGGAGTTTGGGGGAGAACGGGTTCATGTGGTCCTATGGCTGAGTCCCTTCACTGTCCACCTGAAACTCACCACGTTGTCAGTCAGCTATACGCCCGGGCAAGATAACAACAAAAAAAACTGGCCATAGGCCACCTGTCTGTGCTCCAGTGAAACTGTCTGCGAGTCAGGCGTGGGCCAGATGCAGCCCAAAGGCTGGTCCACCAGCCCCATGCCAGGCAGCACTTGGCCTCAGGCTGCCTTTCTCTGGCCACCCACTGTGCCCTTAGGTATCTCCCTGCCAACAGCTGGTAACCAGGGGGTGAGTGTGACTCAGTTCTCACACAGCCCAGAGACAACACAGTTGGAGATGCTATAGAAGGGATATGTATTTTAATAATAGAGAAATAGAGATAACGGGATTAGCAGATTAATTACCCACTCCCCTAATCCTCTGGACTGTGAGGAATGACAGGGGGGCACAGGGCTGCCGTCTGCGTGCCTGGCATGCGCAGCTCTGGGGTACTATCCCCAGAGGCTCCTGGGCCCAGATGACAGGGTGGACAGGGCTGCTGTCTGCGTGCGTGGCACGCACGGCTGTGGGGTACTTTCCCAGAGGCTCCTGGGCCCTGCTGCCAGCAGTGCTCACACTAAACGGGGAAGAACATGTCTGCTTCCAAACGTCCTGACCTGCTGGCCCAGGAGAGTTCACCAAATGACCTTGTTTCTGGCCCAGTTCAGCATCGAGGATCTCCAGGCACAGCCCAGGCAGACGACGTGCTGGGATGGTGTTCGCAACTACCAGGTAGGTGGGCTGGCAGGACCGTGAGGCTTGGGGGGAGAAGCCTGCTTCCCTCTGACTACTCAGGAGTGAAGCTGTCTCGGCCAAGGCTGCTTTTTCCCTGAACCCAAACCTGAGGATACACAATAAATACCTGAATTTCTCTGGCTGCCTGCAGTTTGAAACTGCCTGTGTTCCAGCCAGTGTCCTGATACACATCTGGGCAAAAGGCAAGGATGGAACTGAAGCGGGGGGTAGGCTGCAGAAAGGAGTCTCAGCTAACAAAGGCAGACTCGATTTCCGCTGGCTGGTGCTTCCCGCCAGTGGGAGGACAGCGCTTGTTCCTTGTCTGCTGCAACAGGCCCGAAACTTCCTGAGGGCCATGAGGCTGGACGAGGAGGCCTTCTTCTACCACAGCAACTGCAGAGAGCCGGGCATCGCGGGCCTTGTGAAGGTCAGGCATCCAGGCTGAGGGCTGATCCGGCTCCCTTCATGTGGGTCTGGGGACACAGCTTAGGTGGGTCATCGACGCCCCCCGACCCTGGTCAGGAGTAGGTGGCAGGCCTACAGCAAGGTGGGCCTGCATCCCAGGCCCCGCAGGCACAGGCTTCTCGTGGTCCTGCGCTCAGGCAGGCCGGCAGCCAGCGGACACGCGACTGTGGGTGGGGAAACCGGTGCCAGCAGCGAGCTCTGCTTGGTTGGGAGCCCACTGTCAGGGTTGCCTCAGACTGCAATATTCCCACACGTCTAAGCCCTCGCTGGCTCTGTGGCAGACAGACGGGGTGAGACCATGTAGGCCAAGAAATGGAAGCTGGACTCGGACTGAAGTCTGGCTGTGGAGCTGACTGGACAAATGACTTGAGACTCGGATCTGATTTCAGATTGTGAAGGAGGCTTACCCAGACCACACACAGTTTGAGAAAAACAATCCCTACTATGATGCATCCAGCAAGGAAGACAACCCCAAGTGGTCCATGGTAAAGTTACTCCTCTCTTTCCCAGCTCACGGATGGACAGAGGGCGGAGGCTCTGGGGTCTCTAGGGCAGGGCACAGAGCCCCGCTTGTCAGTGAGGCCACTCTGCCACTGGGGTGGAGGACGGGCGCGGGCACCCTGCCGCGGGGCCTCCTACACTCAGCTGACGCAGCTGGGTGTGCTTCCTGCCCCGCACGCCGCTGTCCTGTAGGTGGACGTACAGTTTGTGCGGACGATGAAGCGTTTCATTCCCCTGGCCGAGCTCAGAGCCCATCACCAAGCACACAGAGCCTCTGGCGGCCCTTTGAAAAACATGGCTCTCTTCACTCACCAGAGACTGTCCGTCCAGCGCCTGACCCGAGGTGAGGATGGCCCTTGTCTTTGGACCACATGCCAGAACGACCGTGAGTTCTCTCGTACTCGCTGGGGAAGCCTAAGCACAGCGGTTAAGGGCTGTGTCCCCGCCCCTGTAACTCCCACAAGAGGCGCTCCCTGGGCTGCCCAGGGTGCCGTGTGTGGCAGCAGCCAGAGCCCCGTGCCCCGTTCCCGAGGGAGCGGCTGCTGGCCTCGCACCGGAGACGACCTGCTGGACCGCTCCGTTCAGAGTGGAGGCTCCACAGACCATATCCCCCCAGGCTCCTCTGTCCGTGGGACTGTCTAGGCAAGAACATAGGCAAAAACACTGGACTGGGCTGCCATGCCCTCCAGGGGATCTTCCCGACCCAGGGATCGAACCCGTGTCTCTTAGGCCTCCTGCATTGGCAGAGGGGTTTGTTACCACTGACGCCACCTGGGAAGCCCATTCAAGGGGTGATACAGACCTAATTCTTCCTCTTCGTGCCCTTTTCGGCAGAGGAGTTTGATTTTATCCTGAGCCTGGAGGAAAAGGAACCGAGTTAATGGAGACGCGGCTGCTGAAATTGACAAGATGTTGCCCCAAAGTCAAGCTACCGCAAGACGAGAGGCAGTGTGGGGAGCACGCCGGTTGTGAGCAGTGGGGCCTGGTCCTTTCTAATAAACACCCATGCTTAAGTTGGAAGCGTTTCTTTCAGTCAGCATCGTGGGTAGAACAGGTTTCACAGCCCCTTGGCCTGATGCAGGGCCCAGTCTGCTGACACGGCTGTCTCTACCCTTCCCTGCCAGCCCCTCAAGCTTCTGGTCCCACGGAGATTAAACCAGCAGTTTCAGGACAAGTTGCCAAGCTGGAATCAATCCGAAATTCCTTTCTCAGCCACGTGCTTGTCTGAAACTGGCATTAACAACGTGGGCATCACTGTTCACCAGGGCCCGCAGGCATGGGGAGGGCAGGAGTCGTTGGCCGGAGTGGCGCGTGCAGCGGGGCAATAAAGACAGCACAGAGCCTGGTGGGCCATGGGCACGACCCTGGGCCTCCGAGCCCAGGGGCTTGCTTTAATCAGACACACAGCTCACACAGAGCTTGGTTTAAAACACAGCCACTGTAAGACACACATCAAGAAACCTGTGAACGCGCAGCGGCCCAACCGCAGGCCACACTGCCTGTCCGGCCCCTCCGCTCTGCCGGCGTCCCGGCCGCCGCCTCGCACTTGTCTGGCGCAGAGGCAGACAACGGGCAGGCAGAGAATGGAAGCGGCTGCGCTCTGGCTCCCTCAGAGGACGGGCATCGGGTGCAGCTGGCTGGGGGCAGAGGGTGGGCGGGCGGTCCTCACGGTCACGGTGCAGGCTGCCCTGGGGGGCCAGGGCTCAGCTCACGCTCTGGAAAAGCCCAGGGGCGCTGTTCTGCCCTCCGGAACCGTGGTCCACCCGAGGGACCACCTGCCCTTGCCTGGCTCTCCTGCCCCAGTGCCGGCGCTCTTCCCGACGCTGCCGCCCAAACGCCCCTCTCTCCAGTCTAGCTCTGACCCACAAGCCCTGCCCAGTCCGAGGCCCACAGTTGCCCAGATTTCCGAGGAAAAGAGGGGTCCCTCTAAAGACGACACAGAACAAACCTCCCAGAAGACAAAGATCCCAGACCCCCGGGTGCATGGTACCTGCTGACCCCAGGGTCTGCCTAGTCTTTTTAGAAGAGATGAGAGACCAGGACGGACAGCCACACCCTTAACATGACAGGCCCAGGCGTGGTGGGGCCGTGGAAGACCCCCTCAGCGTGGCAAGCACCCACATACACAGAACACCCCTGGTCCCAAGCTGTGGGGGAAGGACAGCTTCCAGGCGTCAGACTAAGCGCTGGTCCCCGGGAATGAGACGGACAGCAGGGACCAAGCACCTCGGCTCCTGGGCGCCCAAGGCCACCGTGCTGCAAACGACCACTGAGTTTTCCCCATTGCCATCCATGTGCCACACGGACCCTGGTGTCTCTGTGCCCGGGGACGGTGGCCAGAGGCGCCCCACACCCTGTCCAGTCCAGGACCATGCTTGGGAGTCGGAGGAGGACGATGGCGGCCTGTGGAAGCGCCAAAGCACCACGTCCAGACTCCCGCGGCAGCTCCTGGCCTGAGCCCCGTCCTCGGGCCGCGCCCTCTGCAGCCCCACAGACAGCTCTCAGGGTATACCCCTCCTCCCCGCGCCCCCGTTGGGCACAGGGTCCTGGACACCCTGCCTCCCAACCCCAGCCCCTCAGGTTCTTCAGGAAAAAGGTTTACGTCAAAGACATGGTTTGTTTTCAGGCTGCGAGCGCGGGTTAGCAGCGGATCTCCCGCCCCAGCCACTTCCCCGCCCTGGGCCTACTGTCTGTTGCCGCTGTCGGACAGTGGGCCGGGGGTCCGTGCCTCCCCCAGGGGTGTCGTGCCCTCGAAGCGCTGGGAGGCGATGGCTGCCTGGTGCGACATGCTCTTCCGGACGATGTCTCCCTTCCGCCACAGCACCACCTCCTGCGGGGTGGCAGGAACGGCACGTGAGAGGGGCCTGGGGAGTCTTAGGGGGCAGGCGGCACATGGGGAGGGGCACATGAGGGGAAGCCTGGGGAGGGTACCAGGGACTCTTGGGCAAAGGCCTCCCTGGTCTCCCGCCAACGCAGCTGTCCATCCCCTGGGGCCCGGAGGGCGGAGCAGCCACGGGGGCTGGGCCTGACGAGGCCGGCTCTGGTGTCAACTGGGAGCCCGTCCCAGCCGCCGGCCGCGGGGCTCGGGGTGAACCAGGCATCACAGACCCTTTCCCCGCCGCTTGGGGTGAACCAAGCAGCACAGACACCCACCAGCTCGCCCCCGGCCCCGCCCCCCAGCGCGCCTCCGCCCGCGGCCCCGCCCCGCCCCCCACGGCCCCACCTGCTGCTTGAAGTAGCGCCGCTCCTCGTCATCGATGAGCACCAGGTTGAGGTAGTAGCGCACCGAGAACTTCTTGTTGATGTCCCGCATGGTGGGCGTGAGCTCGTAGCCCGCCAGGAAGAGGCGGATGGGGATGGACTCTCCTGCAGGGCCGGGAGGGGTCAGAGGGGCAGGGCAGGCGCCCCGCCCGCAGCCCGCTTCTGTGAGGCCTGCCGCCCACTGATGGGCTAGGCCCGCTCCGTCTCCTCCTGGCTGAGCCCGCCAGGACCGGGGTGGCAGAGTGCTAACCACAGGAGGCCAGATGAGCAGCTCTGACTCTTACCAGTGAGAGAGTCCAATGGCTGGGCTGTGAGAGCCAGCTGTCCCACCTTAGCTAGCGCACTGTCTTCCCCAGCGATTCCAGTGTCAGCTCCCCACCCCAATTGGCACGGCCCACCCCATGCCCCCGGACTGGCGGGCCCCAGCTCTCTCCACTGAACTCTGGTGGGTCTGCTGCTGTCCCTGGACTCTCCTGTTCTTGCGTGGAAAGTGAGGGAATGAGGCTATATGGCATCTCAGATCCCTTCTACCTCTAACACGGTGCCTTCCTCAGCTAAGCAGAACAAACTCAGGACAGAGCTCCACTGAGCAAGCACAAAGACACGGAGCAGCCCAAAGCCATGCACGGAGCCCACGCACGCCACCCTGCATGGCTCACAGGCCCCACGGTGCCCCAGGGAGGGCAAGCCTGGCCCGGCTGCGTGGCTGGGGATACAATGAAGCCAGCGGGCAGGATGGCCCAGTCCTGCCCCGAAGACCCTGCTCGGGAGGCCAAGGACCTGAGAAGCCACGACACCCTCCTCCCGCATGGTGTGGACTGGGGAGAGCTGCGTGAGGCCTGGCGGCACCGAGCGCGTCCACGGGAAAATGTGCATCGTGGGCATCTGCAGCACCGATAAAGAATCAGAACAATCGCTCCTCCCAGGAACCACCAGGGTCCCACCAGCTCACGCTCCACTCATCCTAGAGGTCATGCCAGCACCGTGCACAGCAGCAGGGAGTGTCCACTTGGCCAGGCAGTCCAGAGCCTGGCTTGTCAGCCTGGTGCAGGAACTAGCAGGAAGGACCATTTCGCTCCCCCAGCAGCAAGGACGGTGCAAGTGAAGACAGCACAGGCTCATGGCCACTGACTGCGACAGCGGCCCCGACGCCCCCAGCCTGGCGGGCTCACCTCTCACGGGCGCGCCGTCCATGATCTCGTACTTGGCGATGGTGTCGTTCTCATGGTACACGTTGGGGCCCGTGCCGGTTGTCTCCCGCTTGATGATGTCGATCTCCATGTGCTTGATCTTGATCCGCACCAGCAGGAAGTAGATCTTCCCTACGATGACGTCCTTCAGGTGGTACCTGCAGAGAGGAACCAAGAGGTGCGGCTGCAGACGGAATAGGCCTCCTGGATCCGGGGAGGGTGCCGCCCGCCCGGGGGTGGTGGGCCAGGAGAGCCGAGGCCACACGGGCCCATGTTGCCCCCAGGTCGCCCTGCGGAGCAAATCCCAACGCCCTGCACTGGAACCAGCATCACTCCCACTGCCATCCCACACACGCCGCAGAGAGCAGGTCCCTGTCACCCCTGCCCTTGCTGTCACCAGCATGTACTTTAGAGGCTCTGGGGTGAGAGGCTGACCCACCGGGGGTGGTGACCAGGTCCCACCAGCATGTACTTTAGAGGCTCTGGGGTGAGAGGCTGACCCACCGGGGGTGGTGACCAGGTCCCACCAGCATGTACTTTAGAGGCTCTGGGGTGAGAGGCTGACCCACCGGGGGTGGTGACCAGGTCCCACCAGCATGTACTTTAGAGGCTCTGGGGTGAGAGGCTGGCCCACCGGGAGTGGTGACCAGGTCCGTCTTCCTCCAGCGCCTGGGAGCGAGGCCCTCCCCGGTCGGGGCTGGGCTGCACCCGCTGTGGCCACTGAGAGCAAACGTCCTGAGTGAAGTTCAGGAAGGGGATGGGAGCTGGGGGCGGGGGCTGAGGACGCAGGCCCTGACCACTGGGGAGGACAGACCGCTGACAGAGGCAGGGTGTGCGCCTGGGCCTGGCCCCAGGCTGGGGACTGCCCCCATCCAGCCCCGTCTGCGCCCCCTTCCTGGGGGGGATGGCGAGCACTGAAGTGCAGCCTCCGGGAGGGATGCTGGAGCGCACGCTCTCCCGGCTCTCATGGGTCTGCAACCCAGGCGCCCCTCCATGCTCAGTGGACTCTTACCCACAAGAGACACAAAGGAGCTCTTCTGGGGGCCTGGGCTCTTCCTCCTTCCCGGCACCTTTCCACTTACCTGACCCAAGCCCCTCATTTTCGGATGGGACACCCAGGTACAGGAGCTGAAGTGCCGGTAAGCCCAGCCTGAGCCCTTGTGGGCAGAACGGGATGCCGCCGCAGCCACGGGCTCCCCCTGTGGGCAGGACAGCGGGCGCGCGTTCTGGGCGCAGCCTGCTCTGCGGGCAGGGCCCGGTGTGCCCGTCCAGCCTCAGACAGGCCTGTCTCCTGCTCAGCTTGGTCTTCACTGCACTGCTGGCTGGAGGCTGCTTGTCTTTCTACGAGGTGGCTCCTCCTACACCAGGTGGCTGGGGTGCTGGTGGGCAGCACTGTGGGGGCTCTGTCCTGGGAAGGCCTGCGAGCCCCGGACTGCAAGGAGAAGGCAAAGGGCCCCTCCCAGGGGCGGGGCCGCTCCCACAGGTGGGGCCCATGGGGCTGGGCTGGCTCCAGGCCAGTGATGGGGGGAAGTGCAGCTGTCGGTCACCAGTCCTAGGAGGCCGCGTGTCCCCAGTCCCTCAGGAGGGCTGCCCAGGCAGCCCCCGCCCTGAGCCTCTGGAGGCCAGCAGGTCTGAGGCGAGGCCACCGCACCCAGAGACCCTCCTTAGCGAGGCGGGGGCTTTTTTAGTTCTGTGAGTCGAATATACATTTACTTTGCATATTTGATTTTCCAGCATTTTCAGGAATGTACTATATTAAAAAGAAAGATGCTTGTGGTAGTTTTTGAATGGTCAGTAAGTTCTGCAATTTACAAGCCCTGAGGTATTTTGACGCTGTAATAGCTGGCGTCTAAATAGCAATCTAAAGCGCTCTGGCCAGTTAAGATCGCGTCCTGCGCCCTCCCCTCAGGCGCCCGCCCGCCACTCACTTGGACTTGTTGTACTCGAACTCGATGTGCAGGCAGTCCTCGATGCCCACCTCCATCTTGATGGAGGAGTTCAGCTCGGGGTACGTGCTCAGCGTGTGCACCACGATGTCCATCTCCTTGACAACGTCGTTGAGGCGGCGGCTGATGGTGGCCCGGAGGAAGTACCTGTGGGAGGCGGGCGAGCAGTGAAGGGACCTAGGTTTACTCACCCACCGCCGCCCCAAGGACCCCTGGCTGAGTCGGCCTCTGCGGCTTTGATTCTTCTGAGCAGTCGCCTCTGGGCACCCCCTCCCAGCAGAGACGAGACACACTCCTGCCATTATAGCTGCAGGGAGTTCAAAGGCCCTTCCCCAGCTGCTCCCCGAGCCTGGCCCGGGGACCAGGGGGGCTGTACCCCAACAGCAGCCTCAAGGCCACCTGCCAGGCACTGTGTGCCACTTTTATTTCTGCAGCTCCTCCTGGCTCTTCGGACACAGGGACCATGTACTCATAGGTCTGCATGCTATCTGACAGTACTCCATGAGTGAGCATGTTTCAAGTCCCCCACAGTTAAGTGACAGGAAGATGTGATGGAGAAACCAGGTCAGCGAGTCCCCACAGCGTTTATTACCGGACCTAGGATGCAGAGATGGAGTCGCAGGCGACTTGCAGTCCCCCCAACCCCCTGCCCGGGGAGACGACCAATCGACGGGAAACTAGAGCGCTTATAGAGTGTCAGCCAGAAGCGGCAACCTGGTGCTGAGGGGAGAGGGGCCTTCAGGGAGAGCCGGCCTCAGAAGTAGAGCAGCAGAGGAGGAGAGGTCTGAATCTCTCACGCCCAGCGTGGGAGAGAGGAGACACGGCCGTGAAGGGCTGTGCCGGGCCATGGGCCAGCCCTGCAGGGAGGACTCCCCAGCACTGCAGCCCTGGGACATGAGGGCAGGCGGTCAGTCGGTCTACATTTTAGGACGACATTTCGGGACGCCGGGCGGCAGCCTCAGGAGACAGGCCGTCCTGGGTGGCTCTCACCGCTCCCTGCAGGGAGGCCTCCCCGGTGCCCCAGCCCCGGGACATGAGGGCAGGCAGGCAGTCGGTCTGCATGGCATCTTGGGACGCAGAGCAGCAGCCTCGCTGGAAATAGGCCGTCCTGAGCAGCTCTCACGGCTCTCCGCCTGCCCTCCTGCCTCCCGCACCCGCGCGGCCCCCACTAAGCCCAGGCCCCCAAGCCCCGCCCCTGTGGGCGAGGCCTCAGAGCACCTGTCAGAGGTGGAAGCCAGCAGCCCTTGGCCTCCTCTCTGCCCGCCAGAGGCCGGCGACTCCTGCTCCAGCGTCTGGAGGCGCCCGGGACTCACCCTGGGCATGAAACTGACATGAAACTGCCCTGGAGGAGGACACGGGAACCTGCACTTTTTTTTTTTTTTAAATAATTCCCACCCCGACCAGTGAATCTAACACAGGACCCTTGGTAGAGAACCACTGTCCTGACATCTCGATCCTGCAACTTCCCACCTTTCTCCACACATCCAGTCTTTCTCCTGCTACGCTTTCCTCCTGAGCTTCTAACCAGTCCCGGAGTCGTCAGTACCCAGAGCATGCCCCAGAGACTGCTATTCAGGGGTCCTGCTCGAGCCTGCAGCTTCCTCCCCAGCCCCTGGCCTCGCCTGGACGTCTTCACCACCTCGCAGGAGCTGCCTGTCAAGGGAACACAGGCGCCTTTCCCTGCGAACGAGGTTCTCCAGGCTCTGCCGGGCCGTAGCAGGGGTCAGGGTCTGCGTCCCCTTCGAGGCCCAGCACCACTCCACCACGTGGACACACATGGTGCCCAACCACTCAGCATGGACGCTGGGGTCATGTCCACCCTGGGGCTACTGGGAACGCTGCTGCAAACGTGAGAGCACTTGCATTTGAGTCCTGCTTTCACTGCTTTTGGATTTACACACAGAAGTGGAATTGATGCATCATTTGGTAGTTTTAATATTTTGAGGAACTGCCATACTATTTTCAACATCTTTCTGACATAGGAACATCTATGAGGAATCTACTGCAGAGCATCACATTAAATCACAATAAGACCCCGGCCCAGCTTAACTGACAGTTAACTAGACAGTGCTTGCTGGTGCTGCCTCCTCCGAGAGCAGTCACAGAGCGCTGCTGAATGGGGCACCTTCGGCGCTTGGACGTCCCTGCAAAGGCTGGAATAAAAGAGCCTGCAGTCCGTCTTCTGACGGGAGAGGGGAGACCTCCCCAGAGCCCATGTGGTCCCCCACGCAGGCCCCAGGCAGGTGATGACCACAACTTGGAGCCAGAAGTCCGGGTGACATCACACAGCCCAGAGGCCCTGGGATCACTGCCCGCCTTGGGTTTTCAAGACTGAAACAAGGAAGACAATCCCCTGTACTTAAAAGGTGTGTATCCCTGTTCTAAAGCTTCTCACACTGTGCTACATTTTATCCTCTCCTGTCCCAAAAGATGCAGAGGATGGGTCTGGGATCAGAATCCAAATCTGGGACTGCCCTGGTGGTCCAGTGGTTAACAATCTGCCTGCCACTGCAGGGGATATGGGTTCGATTCCTGGTCCAGGAAGAGTCCACACGCCTCAGGGCAACTAATCCCGTGCGTCACAACAAGAGAAGTCACTGCAATGAGAAGCCCCCGCTCCCCGCAGCTAGAGAAAGCCCGCTGGCAACAGTGAAGCCCTGGCGCAGTCAAACACAAATTTAAAAAAGAATCCAAATCTGTGACCCCCTTCTCACGTAACAGGACGCAGGTCCACGTCCCGGCGTGTGCGGAACCCGAGGAGGAGGAGTCACGTCACTTACCGAAGCTTCACGTTCTGCCCGGTGTAGGACTCGTAGGGCTTCTCCACGTGCGTGAACTCGAAGTCAAAGGCCTGTGACTGCGTGACCTCTCCGGGCCGGGCCAGGTCCTTCACCAGGGACACGAACTCGTGGTGGTTGCCGCGGTCGTAGTAGAGCTCTGCGGGGAGAGCGGAGACCTCCCTACTGGAGCCTGGCCCACGGAGGGCGGCGGGGGCCCGCTGCGGAAGTGGCCCTCCCAGCCGCGGAGCCGCACGGCGGTTAGCGACCCCCTCTTCCCGCCCCGCACGGCAGCCCTGCACCCAAAGACCCTGCGCTCTGTGGAGACCCTGTCCAGGGAAGCACCCAGGGGACACAGCGGGGGGACTGCCATCGAAACACCGCATCTCTTTACACAGTTATAGCGATTCCTAAGTGTGGGAAGCGTGCTCGACTCCGTCACTCAGTCACACCATCCTCACGGCAACCTGAGAGGCTGGGTGGGCCCGTCACGCGTTTAACAGACAAGGAAACTTAGGCGCGGTGGGGCGGGGCGGGGCCGGGCCCAGCGCCCCAGGTTTCCTGCCCGGCCGTGTCTGCTCCTGGGCCCCGGGAGATCAGGGGTGAACACGAGGCAAGAGGCAGGTGAGGACTTGGAGACGGGTCCACGCGGCCCCGCTGACGGAGGGGCTGTCAGGCTACCCCAGTCTAGGCCACAGTCCCCAGACTCGTGTCAGCACCAGGACCTCCGAGGCTGTGCTGAGGCACAGATGGCTGGCACTCCCCCCCCAATATCTCCAATTCTGGGGCCTGGGTGGGACTCAGGATGGACATCCTAACAGACTCCTGCTTGTCCCGAGACCACCCTCTGAGAAGACCTCCTGCACACCCACCCTCCTCTCACACAGTCCTGCTGGCTGTCTGTGCCCACGTCACACTGCTGCTGAAGTGGTGAACTGTGCTCCAGATGGCTGCTGGAGACAAGGCCCCGGACCCCAGCGCCCCCCGTCCCCAGCTGTGCAACGGGGACACTTATTACCGACCAACTCCACGTGGCCCCAGCGCAGTCAAGAACTGCCCACCCCCCACCACAGTGGCTGAGCAGGACAGGACGGGAGCCCTGGGCCCTGGCCCTGACAGACTGGCCTCCGGCGGGAGGACGCGGGAGGCAGCGTGCTCTCACTGCATCTGCTGCTGGCTGCCTGGACAGGGGGGCCAGGACCACCCCCTGCCAGGCCTGGCCCGCACCTCTCGGCTGCCTCTCTCAGGGACAGCCTGAGCATGAGGGGCTGGGCAGACCCCAGACAGCAAAGGCCTGAAGCCCCTGACGATCAAAGCCTTCTTGGAGTCGAGAAGCCAGATCTCCTGCCTCCCAGAGCCAACACAGCAACCAGGCCTGCCACAGGGGCGCTTGGGGGGAAAGCACAGCTTCCAGGGAGCTCTCGGGCCAGCTGCCCTGGGCCCTGACAGACCGGCCCCGGGGAGCCTGTTCTCCCAAGCGGCAGGGCAGCGTCCACGTCACGGGAGCTGCAGTGAGGTCAGGCCCAGCCTGGAGCACTGCTCCCGCACGGAGCGCCCTGTGATCACAGTTTGCTGCTAATCCCCCGTTACACATGGAGCCACCTTAGGTCACCGACAACTCACCTGCCTCCCCAGGCCAGGTGGTGTCAGCAGCAGGCAGCAAGCCCACCACATGGGGGTCAACACAGACCATCAGGGCGCGGCTGCGGGGGCAGGGTGCCCTCTCGGGGGCGGGGGTGGGGGTCGAGAGTACGCACAGGGGCCAAGGGGAGAGGGGCCACCAGCCAGCCCAGACAGGGGCCTGTCCTCTGCCTCGTGCTGGTCCTTGGCTACAGGAGCCTCTGCTGACCGGAACAGGTGGAGCCCTTAACTGGGTACCTGGGTGTCTTGGGTGCCAAGCTCTGAGCTCTGCCGTGGTTTCAGGGGACAGCAGCAGGTGGAGCAAAGCCCAGTGTCTGAGGACCGTAAGTGGGAAATGCTGGGCTGATGGGTTCCGGCTCACCTGGGGGCTTAGATCCCGAGGCTAGCTCTCTACTTTGGAGTGCAATATTCCTTAAAAACATTAAAGACACCAAGGGAACATTTCATGTAAAGATGGACTCAATAAAGGACAGAAACAGAGTCCTGTGGACCCAACAGAGTGAGAAGAGATTAAGAAGAGGTGGCAACAATACACAGAAGAACTAAACAAAAAAGGTCTTCATGACCCAGATAACCACGACAGTGTGATCACTCACCTAGAGCCAGACATCCTGAAGTGTGAAGTCAAGTGGGCCTTTGGAAGCACTGCTACCAGAGAAGCTAGTGCAGGTGATGAAGTTCAGGCTGAACTACTTCAGATCCTAAATGCTGTTGATGATGATGCTGTTAAAGAGCTGCACTCAATATGTCCATAAATTTGGAACACTCAGCAGTGACCACAGGACTGAAAAAGGTCTGTGTTCATGCCAATCCCAAAGAAGGGCATTCTTCCCAAAGAATGTTCAAACTACTGGACAACTGTGCTCATTTCCCATACTAGTAAAGTTATGCTTAAAATCCTTCAAGCTAGGCTTTAGTGGTACTTGAATTGAAATCTTCCAGATATACAAGATATACAAGGTTTAGAAAAGGTAGAGGAACCAAAGATCAAACTGTCAACATTCACTGGATCATAGAGAAAGCAAAAGAGTTCCAGAAAAACGTCTACTTCTGTTGGGGGCCAGAGTGAGGCACTTGGCCCGTGGCAAAGGTCATGAGGAAGGAGGCTCAACATACGCAAAGGCGGGATCGAGCCTCAGGAGTCCCCCTGGAACTCCTCGAGCATCTACCCCCATAACCAGAGCCTGCCTACTTTACTACTTTGTGCTCTCACCTACACCTCTGACTTTATGGGGGGCTGTCCCCCACAACCTCTTTCGGAGAAGGAGTTAATTTAGAGCTCCAGTTAATAAAAACTCCTGGGCGGGACAAGAGTGTTTTAACCTACAAACTCCTCTGAAGGTTCTCTAGCCTGCCTGACAGGCTCGTCCGGCCACATGTGATTGCTCACAGCCTCCCAACCATGAGAGGCACGAGATGCTTTAAACCTTCTAAAAACAGGTTCCTTAGAAAAGTTAGAAAACCATTAGTATAAGTATAGTGGGCTGATTAGAAATTGTATTGGTGAAGGGTTTTTCATTTGTTGAGCCAATGTTTGTTGCTAAGTCTCCACATCCCCTGCCCTTACACACATTAATGAATATATAGAAGAAATAAGTATTAACCTTTGATATAAATCACATTAGACCTTAGGCTAAGTAAATTCTTTCCTTAACTAAAACCCACTATACCCTCACCCTATAGGAATGTAACTTTATTTGGGTGGCATCTGTTTTGAGAATAATCACCCCTGGAGAAATAAGTGTCCTGGTTGACTGACCGTTGTCACAAGGAGAGGGTCATAAATTGTCAGCAGGCCCCCTGGCCAGAAGATATGTAACACCCCTAAGACCTCTGTATACATTTGTATGAAGCACCTGACTTTGATAAAAGTCAGGACTGCTGACCCCATGTGACTTTTGCATAACATCTCAGTGTATAAAAGTAGACCATGGAAAATAAAGAATTGGGATCAGTTTCTCGAAATACTGGTCTCCCCATGTTGCACTCTCTTACTCACACTGGCTGCGTCTCCATCTGGAGCGCGGAACCCGCCATGCTTACTAATTATGCCTGGGCTTCTAAGATCCGACCGGGGAGGCCTCAGTGTCTCCTCTCCTTCGGGAGAATGGAAGGATGCCTGTGGCCTACGTAAGTGGTGTAAGCTTCTTGTCTTGAAGTTTTATTGGTCTCCTGCGTAAACCAAGCTACTCAGCCTCTTTTCTCCACTGAATTTTCCTACTGAGCTATCCTCATTCTATTACTCTTTACATCTTTAATTAATATCTAACTGAAGCTATTGTATCCTGGTCCTCGCCGATGCCATCCCTGCTTTGAACTCCCTGGATCAGCCGGGGCTGGACCCCGGCATACTTCTGCTTCACTGACTATGCTAAAGCCTCTGGACCGTGTGGATCACGTGAACTGGAAAAATCTTTGAGAGACAGGAACACCAAACCACCTTACCTGCCTCCTAAGAAACCTGTATGCAGGTCAAGAAACAACAGTAAGAACCAGACATGGAACAACAGACTGGTTCCAAATTGGGAGAGGAGTTGCGTCAAGGCTGTATATTGTCACCCTGCTTATTTAACTTCTATGCAGAGTACATCATGCGAAATGCGAGGCTGGCTGAATCACAAGCTGGAATCAAGACTTCCAGGAGAAATATCAATACCCTCAGATATGCAGATGACATCACCCTTATGGCAGAAAGTGAAGAACTAAAGAGCCTCTTGATGAAAGTGAAAGAGAGTGAAAAAGCTGGCTTAAAGCTCAACTTTCAAAAAACTAAGATCATGGCATCCAGTCCCATCACTTCATGGCAAATAGACGGGGAAACAGTGGAAATAGTGACAGATTTTCTCTTCATGTGCTCCAAAATCACTGCGGATGGTGACTGCAGCCATGAAAACAGAAAACACTTGCTCCTTGGAAGAAAAGTTATGACAGTCCTAGACAGCATATAAAAAAGCAAAGACATCATTTTGCTGACAAAGATTCATCTAGTCAAAGCTATGGTCTTCGCAGTAGTCATGTAGAGATTTGAGAGTTTGACCATAAAGAAAGCTGAGTGCCAAAGAACTGATGCTTTTGAATTGTGATGCTAGAGAAGACTCTTGAGAGTTCCTGGACTGCAAGGAGATCAAACTAATCCATCCTTAAGGAAATCAGTCCTGAATATTCATTGGAAGGACTGATGCTGAAGCTGAAACTCCAATACTTTGGCCACCTGATGTGAACAGCCAACTCATTGGAAAAGACCCTGATGCTGGGAAAGGTAGAAGGCAAGAGGAGAAGGGGACGACAGAGAATGAGATGGTTGCATAGCATCACCGACTCAATGGAAATGAACTTGGGCAACCTCCAGGAGGTGGTGAAGGACACGGAAGCCTGGCATGCTGTAGTTTATGGGGTCACAAAGAGTTGGACATGACTGAGCGACTGAGTCATAAAAATAAGAGCAAAAATATTTGACGGTCCCTCTTCAGTAAGGTTCTCTCTGTGCAGATCAGAGTGGGGCTCACACTGGACCAGTCCTGGCAGGTGTCAGGGGGACAAGATGCCACAGAACTTCTTGTGTGGTGACAGTGTGAACCCAGCCTCTTGGATGGAAAGTCACGGACTTCCCAACAAAGTGCATCTCAGCCCCACGAACCACAGGGGACACTTATTCACGCCTGTCTTTGCCCCCTCTTCTTCCAGAAGGTGCAGAGTATCGCAGCCATCAGATAGGCACAGTCGACAATGCACACCTGGGTGAAGGGTTAGAGAGACATGTCTGGAGAAAACCAGGGGCAGCTCAGGGAAGAGCTGGAGGGAGTCAAGGAGAAGTTTACAGAAGGGACTGAGAGCGTCAGAACTGCCTTTTAGGAAGTTCGCTCTTACAGAAACTAAACTGAAAGAAAAGGCAAACAGAGGCAGGAAGGCCAGTCAGGAGACTGCTCCACACAGAGGCGTCAGGGGCAGCGGCACTGAGGAGGGTGAGGGAGCACTGAGGCGAGCCGCCCCCCGAGCCACTGGGGGCACCGGGGGAGGCAGGACCGCTCCGGGGCCTCCCCGGTTCCAGAGGCTGAGGCAACCCAGGGGGCGTGCAGAGCAGGGGAGACGGGAGGAGTGGCAGCGCGGGGCTGGGGCAGGGAGAGAGAGGAGCGACCTGGTTCGGATGTGTCCTTGGGCAACCCGCAGAGACCCCGCGGGTGTTCAGCAGGCAGTCAGAGACCCAGGCACGGAACTCTGGGGTGAGCTCAGGCGAGGAGAAAGGCTCGGGAGACGTGAGTCCAAGCAGACAGGGCAGTGGTGGGTGTGCAGACGGGGCTGCCGGAGCGGGCCGCAGCGCAAACAGGCTGGCCTGCCCTGAGGACTGCGGTCTGAACAGGACCCATGCAGCGGCCACCAGAAAGCCGTCCCTGCGAGAACTCGGGCGATGCCTCCCGCTGGGAGGAGACGCAGGGCACACAGCAGGCAAGGCTGGTCTGGCACGGAGACCCCGGGGGCAGTCAGCAAGGCAACCAGAGCTGACTCTTCAAAGGTCCAGCCCCCGGATCCAGTCTAACAGGGGTTATGAGCGTCTGGTTGACAAGTGGCAGAGCCTGCACTTCACACACATGGATGATCTCTAGTCCTCACAAGACCCTAGTGACGTCTGCCCGTTACAGAGCCTTATGTAACCCAAGTAACCCTCTGCTTCAGCCTTGGTCACACACCAGGCTGTCCTACTGAATGCACAGGCAGAATGTACACACTTCCAAACGGGACAATGGTTTACGAGAAGAAAAATTCTGAGTGAAACAAACGAGGAAGGTGGCTGGAGCACAACATCAGCATTCTCACAGGCGGCCAGGGCAGGACCACCACCCGGCATGTCACCGGTACCGCAGACCTCAGAGCCGGAACGAAGCCCCGCCCGCTGCGTGCATCGTCAGGAACGCAAGGAAGCAGAAACCACACGACCGCGGTGTGGGGACCTCACTCACCAGCCTCGCTCCAGTGCCTGGAGGCTGGGTCACAAAAGTCTCTCGGGTCCAGCACACACCCCACACTGCACAAAGCCTGGGCCCTAGACCCCTCACCGTTCTGCCAAGGGGATTCGGTTGCTGTCCCTGCCTTACAGGTGAGAGCGCCGAGGCCTAGGGAGTGGACAGCTTCCCCAAGGCCACAGGGTGGACTCAGGGGCCCAGGAAGAGCTGTTGATGGAAGTAGAAGAGGCTCTGAGAAATCTGAGAAGGGATGCTGTCCTGGGATGCGAGCAGACAGGAAACCAGGCAGGGCAGCCAACTCCCTTTCAGTCGGGCTGGAGTGAGACCTTGCCAAGCGTCCCTCAACAGCCCATTCCACAACTGCTGGGGCAGGGGGTGCTCTGGTTACCTTTCACAGACGGGGAGGTGTCACCCCCGGGAATGATGGCACGGCTGCTGGCTAGACGTGCCCATCTGCACTCCTAATGCAGAGCCGCGGAATCCAGTGACAACCTTAAAGCTATCATGTGAAAACACTAAATCTAAGGAGGCCTGAACTTCATCACCTTACTCACGCCCAGCACAGAATGCTGTGGGTTCATCCTGTGTCCCCAGGAGCTCTTTGCTAGGAGTGATTTTAGCGTCCACGGATGTAAGACATTTCTGTGGTTCTGGCATCTGGCTGGTAGAGGCTGGGGAGGCTGTGAAATGCACCCCCGACAACAGAGAACGCGCAGGCCCCCTGTGTGGACAGCACTGCTGCTGAGGAGCACTATCTACGCTGGAGGCATGTGAGCAAAGGGTCTGAAACCCACTCTTCGGCTTCAGGCCACGCTTACTCTGGATTTAAAATAACAAGGGATGGGTTCCTATAGGATTAGCCAGCCTTCGGTCTGATTTCCGTTAACTTAAATAGCAGAAGCCAATACTTCAGGCTGGACACTGAAGTGCTGAGCACACAGCCTTTCCCCAGGGCTCCTGTGTTTTCTGTCTCTGCAAAATAGAGAACAGATTCTGTGCTGGGATCTCAGGGAGCAACAGACAGCCTCTGAGGAGCGTTCCCAGGAAACCCCCCACACAGGGCCAGCGCAGGCGGGGGCGGGGCACGATGTCTCTGCTTGATGTCTTTTCAGCCAGCTGTGGCATTTACTGTGACCCTACTCCTGAACTACTGACACAAACTATTTCAGAAACACCTGTGCGTTTTAATAAACAGGAGAGGCCAAACAGAACTGGAGACAGCCCTGTGCTGACTGGCAGCTCCCAAATCTTCTGTATTGCTACTGTCTTTTATTGTCTAGCTGTAGCTGCTAACAATCGTGTTTGAAAACTGTTAGAGCCTTGGGAAATTCTGACCACTTAGTTCTGGGGCTTAGGAGTACCCATTCTTTAAGGAGAAGAGTGCCGCAGACTCTTCTAATCAAGAAGTCTTAGGAATGCAGCTTGTGTGGACACAGGGCTGATGCTGGAGCCCGCGGGGATGCTTTCTCAAACAGCTCCCAGCGAAGGTGCGGTAAGAGGCTGGTGGGTCACAGACACTAGAGAGAAGTGGGCGGGCCACGCGGGGCTCGGAGTGGTTGTCACGACCTGCAGGCTGGCCTAGCTGGCATGGAAGCCGAGGCAGGCCCGCGGAGCTCCGACCCAGGGCGGCTGGCAACAGAACACAGGGCCTGGGGCGGAGTGGGGGACAGAGGGTCTGGAATTGCAGCCGTGAGTGCGGGGGTTAGGGGACAGGGGTTCGGGTCGCGCCAGGAGCTGGAGGAGGGGCAGGGGTCTGGAATTGTAGCAGGGGGTGCGGGGGCTAGGGGGCGGGGACAGGGGTTCGGGTCGCGCCGGGGGTCTGGAGAGGAAGGTCAGAGGCTGGGTCAGGGGTCAAGGGTCGAGGGCGGGAGGGGGGTGGGCCCGGGCGGGGCGGACCCCGCACTCACCGATCTGCCCGATGAACTCAACCTTGATGCCCTGGTGCTCCAGCCGCTTGTTGGGGTTCTTGAGCGCCAGGCTCACCTTCCCGGACACCGTCTCGCCGTCGTAGAAGAGGAAGTACTTGTCCTTCTTCCCATCCTCGGTCTTGTGCTCGGCCCGCCGCCTGCTATCCGCGTCGTTCAGCAGGATGTCCACATCCACGCTCTGCCCGAAGCCAAAGAAGCTCATGGCCCCGCCGGGCCGGCCGGGCCTGGGGAGGCCGGCGGGCTGGGCACGACGCCGACGCCCGCGTTCGGCGGGCCGGTGCGGTCCCGAGGGCAGGGCAGAGCGGGCGCGCGAGGCACCCGCCGGCCGCGGCCTGCGGAGCCCACCTCAGAGGCAGCGGCCCGGCCCCGGAGCAGCCCGCAGCGCGTCCGCCGCTCAGCCGGACGCGCCGGAGTGGCTGCGCGCATGCGCACGGCCCGCCCCCAGCGCGGCCACCGCCCCCCCCCCCCCCCACCCCGGGGAGCTCGCACTGCGCCTGCGCGCCGCGAGCACCGCCCCACGCTCGGCAGACAGCGGGGCGGCGGCGGCTCCTTCCGGTCTCCTGCCAGACCTGTCAAACACCAGTCCAGTAAAACTCAGACCTAACGGTATCCTTTCTAAAAAAAAGAGTCCTATCTGACTGCCTTTCCTGCCTTTAACCCGTTGACCGGTAGGCAGCTCCCCAACTCGGACGTGTACGCCTCCGCTTGCTGACTGACGGGTAAACGCGGCCCTTCGACAGGCCGGCGACAGGCCGCCTGACAGGCGGCAGAAGTGACAGTTACAACAGGAAGTGCCCTGCTTCAGCTTCTCTTCAGTGCGTCCGCCACGTAGGGAAAAGGAGCCAGAAGGCAGTATACTTGGCTCGTTTCTTTAGCCCTATATTGAAGCGACAGCTGAAAACCACCCCCAACTGCAGTTGCGTGGGCGGTGCTCTCTCCCTTTGCTCATCCGGCGGAAGGCCCTGCTGATTGGCTGCGGTCCTGCCGGCGGGGCGCGGTGGTTGGTCGGTGCTGACCCTTGACGTCATCGGGGCCTTCTGGGCGCGCGCGCCGGAGCAACTTTGAAAGTGAGGCGAGCGGCCGTCATGGAGGCTTGCGGGAACCTGGCGTGCGCCCTGCAGACCTGGTGCCCACTGGACCTCAGCCAAGGTGAGGAAGCGCCCGGGGTCCGGGTGCTCCGAGGGGTGCTGGGCAAGGGCCGCGTCCTCCTTCCGCTCTGTACTCCTGTTTTTCGGCCTTGTCCCCGGGTCTGCGCGGAAGCCTCGCAGGTGCCGTGGCTTCGGCCGCGCGGCTGTTTGTTGGCCCGAACTGACCTTCTGAACTTGGGTCCCAGGGTGCGGCTGCAGCCTCCGGGTGCCCGTCGTCACTGAACGGCAGTGGGTGTCCCCACCCGCCGCAGTCGCTGCTGGCCGCTGTCTCGAGGCTGCGTGCCCTCCCGAGTCATCTCTGTAGCCGGCAGTCTTTTTTTTTTTTTTTGACTCATATGTTTTTGAGTCATTTCATTTTGTTTGCCTCACCTGTCCCTTTCTACTGTACACTTTATTTGGGTTTATTAGCTAGTGATTTAGACGGTAAAGAATCTGCCTGCCATGTAGAAGACACGGGTTCGATTCCTGAGTAGCCAAGATCCTTTGGAGAAGGGAACGGCAACCCACTCCAGTATTCTTGTCTGGAGAATCCCACAGACAGAGGAGCCTGGCGGGCTACAGTCCGTGGGGTCACAGAGAGTCGGACGCGACTGAGCGACTTCAGCTTGGTTATAAGACTTTCACAAAGGGACAGCTGAGACAGCTTTTTATTATCTCTTCTCTAGCTTGAAATATGCAGAGGCTGGGTCTTCCCCCAAACTGTTAACATCTGTAAAGTGTTTTCCTACTTCATGTTTTTAGAGGATGGCCAACCTAATAGCCAGCTGTCAGTGTAATGAGTAACAGATTTTTCTAACCCTTTCTGCTTCTCTCTTCATTCTGCCTCACCTGTGTAGTATGACTTGTGCCCAGAAAACTGTTCTCTTCTTGAATGTATTTAGAGTCTAAAGCTAATTGCTACAGAACATTAGTTGACTGTGGTTGCACTTTCCTACTAGAATGGGTGGATGGAGTATGGGAACTGGAATTCACGGAGACCGAGCCTCTGGATGCCAGCATAGAAGCAGAGATTGTGCAGACTGGACTGAGCGCATTCACAGAGCTTTACAGCGCAATGTTACCTTTTGCTACTGAAAAACGTGAAGCTGCTGAGGTAAAAGAGAAAAAAACCAAGCTAGCCCTTTCGTTGTTAGAAGTGTCAGGTAAAAACCCGGTATCATCTAGAGCTTGGTCTCTGGTGTGCAGCGCAGAAGGGAGAGCGGTGTAAAGATTGTGGTTCACTTACTGGGATGGCCTCATAACCATCCTCCCAACTTACTAGTCTGTGATTCCTTTCGTGTCATGAGCATTGTTAACAAGAGCAAATTAAAGGATAAGAGTAAAGGCCAAGGTAAGGATGAAAACCAGTAAGCAAAATAAGAAAAGGTGGCGGAGGACAATGCAGTGACAACTCAGGATGCATTTGCTTTAAGGAATTGGATGTTAATCTGAGAAGTGATTAGTTGAACTAAGAAAGGAAAAAAAGAGTTGCTTTAAATGGAGTTCTACATAGTGTGACTGTTACTCTTTAGGTCATAAACTTCTTTTCAAAAAACTAAAGAACTAGAAAGCAGAACAAAGAATACTTAGGTATTAATATCTCTGAAAGATTTAAATTAACAAAAAATATTTCTGTTATTAGTTTCAGATAGCTGTTCAAAAATTAAATCAATCTGTTAACTACTCGTTAAGCATAATGCTGAGTACCACGTGCAGTACCCAGGAGGGTAACATGGTGAGGGTACGGAGCCTCTCCCTACAGGGGCATGCGGGAGAGGGAGAATGAAGCTCTGGGAGCGTGCACGGTCATTGCTCTGGCCAGAGCCTGTGCAGTGACCACATCCACGGGCGTGAAGAAGCACGGGCCACCAGCTCTATGTGTTAGAAACTGCTGTAGGACACGTTAAATGCCATCTTGGCATGGAGAAGGCATCTTGGCTTGCCTGGAAAAGGCAGCTTGCTGAGGTTGAGGTTGGGAAGGTCCCAGAAAGAAGGTAGCTGGCTGGAGGCACATCTCCACAAACGGCTGGAATGCTGACCAGTAATGAGGATTCTAGGGCAGCCTTGAGAGGGATCCTCACAATGGGGACGCACAGCAAGTCTAAGGGGATGGGGCAGGGTGGGGGCCACAGGACAGCTGTGAATGGGGTCCGTGGTAGGCTTCCAGAGTGAGGTGTTTGCTGTCCACAAGGTTCGGGTCTAAGCGTCATCCCTAGACTAAACCGCTTGTCCTCACATCTGCCTCTCGGAAGAAAGGGTTCTAGTGAGCAGTAGACCCAGGAACGTGAAGAGCGCTGTTTCAGATGGGTGTTCTTAACCAAACACGGACTTAAGGGGGGAATGCTGTCCCCAGGGAGCTGGGGACATTATGACTGACCCCTGAATCACATGGGTTTTGGCTGCACAGGCCCACTTATACACAGAGTTTTCAGCAGTACCTGCAGGACTGCATGGTCCCGGGTGTTTCAGTCCCTGGATGCAGAACCATAGATGTGAAGGAACTGTGTCTACGGAGGGCCGGCTGTGAATTACATGAGGACTTTCTACTCGCCCCATGTTGTTCAACAGTCAATTGTGTTTTGGTCATTGATTTTTTAAAAAATGTGTGTTGTGGTGTGGTCTGAGTTATGGTTGTGGAAATTGGGGTGGAGGGCTAGAAACTGGGGACTCTTTTTTCAAAAAGAGTTAATAGAGTTTTGTGTACTGGGTCTTTGTCAGGTATGAAATGCTGCTAAGGTGATTGGGTCCCCCAGGGCCACAGTTCCAGGCAGTGGGAGGGGAGCTGAGGTGGCCTTAGAAATGAAAATGTAACTGCTTTCTTCCACAAGTTTCGTGGTGAAGGAAAGAGGTTGTAGAGGTCTAATTTCTTGAACTTTTGTGGGCTTATGTTTTTTTAAGGTGGCCCATAGTAAACCATGTTTCGTTCCTACTGTTTGCTTTATACAAATAACCTATTTTCTTATCATGTCTATAAGAGAAGAAAGCATAGAACAGTGATCAGATTAATGAAATTATGGTGTGTGCTCTAGGATTTACTTCCTCTCCTACCGAGGCTGTTTCTGCAGTCTGTTGAGCGAGACACTTTCAGGTTTTCCTCTTCTGTTCCCATTGCCCACAGAACATTTTGACTTAAAAAAAGTTTCTCTGATTTTTTTAGTTAGTAATTAGAGTAATAAATGGATTGAGGTACATTTAACATAGATGGAGGGGTGACTTGTCCGAGTAATCACTGATACAGGTGTCCCCAGAATCTTAGTGTAGCTTTCAGGTGTAGTAATTTCAGAAATACATATGCTTCAAATTTACCCAAAGTTATTTTGCAAGTTTAATTAAGGTTCTTGTATAGTTTCTTATCTTTGTGACTTTGATTTTATTTTTTCTTTTATTGGCTGAGCCACTCAGCTTGTGGGATCTTAGTTCCCAACCAGTAATGGAACCCAGACTCTCCCCCGTGAAAGCATGGAGTCCTAACCACTGGACCACCAGGAAACTCAACTTTGTAAATTTTGAATAATATGCTTTAAAATTTTCTGTTGTAGTCCCTTTGAAAATGACAGACGTTTATAATTAGGAGGCAGAATGGTCTATTCGTTTTTTATAGAGCACTAAGCATTCAGAAGAATCAGATACAGCAAGAGGAGACTCACGGTGCTCTAACCACTGGCGCTCACTGTTTGCCCTCCCCTAGAGCATTTGGACCTTCTTCTTGGAGAACAGAATTTCCCACAATGCGCTGATGGCCTTGTTTCACCACTTCGTGTATAAGGTCCTTAAGAAAAATGTCAGTGCTCAGCAGCAGGAATTCGGCCTTCACGCTGCCGGGCTGTATTTTCTGCTGTTGGAAGTGCCAGGTATGCACGTTTGGTGTGATGGGGCAGGCCTTCTGTTTGTAATTTGTCTGCTTGGTTTTGAACTGTTGTATCAATGCTTTGTCCTCACTGGCAGATTAGGTGACAGTGAATCCATGAAGCACATGGTCTGTCACAGGTGTTCAGAAAGCTGTCCTGTTTTCCTGTAAATGTGGTTTCGGATGTTACTATGCTAAGTTTATAACCCAGCACACAGTCCCAGAGGGGTAAGGCTGGAGGGGGCGTGCCACGTGCCATCGTGACATCCCTGCCCTCTGACTCCTGTCCAGCCTGAGAACAGTGCCGGTTGGAGGGATGCTGTTGCTTCCGCTGTGTGGCGTGGATGGTCGGTGGACTGCTCTCACCTGCAGGGCTGAGCACAGCTGCTCACAGTGAGGGAGCACAGCGGGGAGTGTGTCTGTGCTGCTGCCCCACCTCCTTCAGGTGGGAGCCACCCTGGGCTCAGGGCGGGAGACGGTGTGGCTGAGGAGTCAGCCGCAGCTGTGGGACTGCGAGTTCACTAGGAAGAGAAAATCAAGATCAGTCCACCTGCTGCTTGTCGTTGCTTATGTCAGTGCCTTTGTAGTAAATGTTAGGGACCTACTCCATATGATTTGAGAATTGGAAGAAAAGCTATGACCAACTTAGACAGCATATTAAACAGCAGAGACATTACTCTGCTGACAAAGATCCGTCTAGTCATAGCTGTGGTTTTTCCACTGGTCATGTATGGATGTGAGAGTTGGACTATAACGAAAGCTGACCACTGAAGAATTGATGCTGTGCTGCTGGAGAAGACTCTTGAGAGTCCCTTGGACTGTAAGGATATCCAACCAGTCCATCCTAAAGGAAGTCAGTCCTGAATATTCATTGGAAGGACTGATGCTGAAGCTGAAACTCCAGTACTTTGGCCACCTGATGTGAAGAACTGACTCATTGGAAAAGACCCTGATGCTGGGAAAGATTGAAGGTGGGAGGAGAAGGGGATGACAGAGGATGAGATGGTTGGATGGCATCACCGACCCGATGGACGTGAGTTTGAGCAAGCTCCAGGAGTTGGTGATGGACAGGGAGGACTGGCGTGCTGCAGTCCATGGGGTCGCAAAGAGTCGGACACAACTGAGTGACTGAACTGAACTGACTGCTCATTGCCTCGGGTGGAAGTTGAATGAAACTTTTTTGCTAAAGGTTGCTGTTAGTTAAGGAAAAGCCTGTGTTTGTTTTTTAATATTTCATTGTTGTAGCAGATATATTTCAAAGCAGTTAAACCTACCTTGCTTACTCTTCATTCTTTACGAATAGGCAGCGTAGTCAATCAAGTTTTCCATCCAGTGATATTTGACAAATGCATTCAGATTCTAAAGAAGTGCTGGCCTCAGGAATCCAGCTCGAATCAGAAAAGAAAGAAAGAGCAACCAAAGAACACTCAGGGCAGCTCACAGGAGAGCAGTAAGAGAGCAAGGCCCCACAGGAGAGAGGAAGTGGAGGTAAGAAGGGGTGTGGTCATAAGGCGTGTCTGATTCGTGTAAGAATTTATATCAAGTTAGGGTGTCGGGGGTCATGATTATGCCAAAGCCCTAGCGTGCCGTCCGCCTTCCCTCCCCTAGGAGTGGCCTCGTGGCCTGCTGAGCCTCTGTTCCCCATGCCGTCTCCCCAGCCTCCCTGTCACCTCCCTCCAGTCTGTTCCCAGGGGTGCCTTGCCGCAGGCCAGCAGGTGTTACCTTATTTTCATTAGAGACCATGGTTGAAGTGTCCAGAGGACTCATGTCCACAAGAACATCATAGAATAACATTAATTCCAAATTCTCGTGTGACTGGGGTAGAGGTTCATTGACACCAGAACCGGTAAGAAACCCAGGCAGTCTCCCTGACGTGCAAATCCAGACCCAGAAGCTGTGGTAGCCTTCATCTGGTCCAGACTGAGCTTGCAGCTATGGGGCCCAGCGTGGCTACCTAGAGTTCCACTGGCCTTCTCGGGGACATTGCAACCTCGGGACAAGCTACGAGGCGGTGCCGCACAGTCAGCTGTGTATTTCTCCATAATCTAGATGGATGAAATTACTCAAGAAGAAGAGGATGAAGAGAATATTTTTTTTTCTTCTGAAGATCGTCGTCAAATTCGAAATGTCATCTTTCAAGTTTTGAAGAACTTTATAAGGCTTCTCTCTAAATTCTCCTTAAAAGAAAAGCCAGAGTGTATACAGAATTGTGTGGAGGTAAGTGAGAATGCCAGAGACCTTGGGCAAGTTCAAAGAGTGAGGACAATGGCCAAGATTTAAAGAGTGAAAAAAACCAGGCCTTTTTTTGGTATCTGTTTTCCAGGTCTTTGTTGCGTTAACTAGTTCTGAACCAGTTCGTTATGAATTCCAGGCTACGCAAGCCCGGTGAGCAATTAAATCTTCCAGTGCTAACATTTAATTAGGGTATGATGTTTTGCTCAAGCAGAGGTGTAAATGTCATTTTATTCTAATTGGCACACAGGTAGAATTTATTCATTTAAATATGGCTGATAGGGTTAGGAGTTTATCCTAGTGAAATCACATCCATTAACTAGTCTTTTGCCTTTTTCTTAGAATTCTCAGAGAAATGAAATGTATACCAGAACTGGCCTATCACGGATTGTATTTGCTTTGTTCCCCTCTTCACAGAGAAGGAGACAAGGTAAAGGGGACGGGAGCTGAGTTACAGGGAACTGAAAGCACAGGGTCGTGCGACTAGAAACGCTGGAAGGACTCAGCGAGACGCGGTGTGAACTTGCTGGGCCGTTGGTGTCTGTGACGAGAAGCGCCCGTCAGCACGTGGCGGCCACTGCTCGCTCCAGGCTCACATCCAGGCCCCTCGTGCCGCAGGACGCTCCTGTTGAGCTCAGGTGTAAAGCAGGCTCCAGTGGGGCCTGTAGAGGAGCAGGAAAGCTGCTGAGCAGTGCTGTCACTCGAGTGCTCACCAGAGGCCTCTGGGGGAGGGTAGACAGCCACGGGGCCTTGCAGCTCCCTCGCAGGCGCCTGTGCCCCTGTGTTCCTGTTAGCGTCTGTGCCTTAGTGGATAATTCTGCTGACACTCCTGGTCAGCATTCATATCTAGATTTGCCCGCTGCTGCTACTAAGTCACTTCAGTTGTGTCCGACTCTGCGACCCCATAGACGGCAGCCCACCAGGCTCCGATGTCCCTGGGATTCTCCAGGCAAGGATACTGGAGTGGATTGCCATTTCCTTCTCCAATGCGTGAAAGAGAAAAGTGAAAGTGAAGTCTCTCAGTCGTGTCTTAGTCTTGGCGACCCCATGGACTGCAGCCTACCAGGCTCCTCCATCCATGGATTTTCCAGGCAAGAGTACTGGAGTGGGGTGCCATTGCCTTCTCCAAGATTTGCCTGCAGTGACCTTCAAAGCCACACAGCCCTAGACACTGGGGTTAGGGCTTTTTAAGCCCTAAGGTGTTACTCAACCTGAATGTCGTTAGTGCAGCAGGAGTTTGCAGAAAACATGGCGGACCAAGGCCCTTGCCTTCGGTGCCTGCAGTGCCCTGGTTTCCAGGGGCAGCGGGGTGAGGAGGCCCTGGGCACTTGGGCTCTGCACTTGGGTCCTACCCCTCGCTGCTGTGTGTCTCCCTTTGAAAAGAAAAGAAATTATTACTTATTTTTGGCTGTGCTGGGTCTTTGTGGCTGCGAGCAGGCTTTCTCTCAGTTGCTGCAAGTGGGGGGTACTCGCTGATTATGGTGCAGGGGCTTCTCGTTGTGGAGCACGGGCTTAGTTGCTCTGAGGCACGTGGGATCCTCCCGGACCAGGGCTTGAACTGGTGTCCCCTGCATTGGCAGAGGGATTCCTTACCACCGAGCCACGGGAGAAGCCCTGTGTGTCCTCCGTGAGTCCTTGGTGTCCTCACCTGGACAAGGAGGATGAGGGGCTTCCCTTCCTGTGGATTTCTCAGGAGGACTGCAGGGAAGAGTGCCTCGGCGTAATGCCTGCTGTTTAGAAAACACCCCATATTTCTCTAATATTTGATGTCGTTATCTCTTCCCTGTGTTTGGAATATGTGATAACATTCACATTAAGATTTTTAATTTCTGTGCCCTTTTTAACATTGTAGAAAGTGCAGAGGATAGGAAATTACCCTTTCAGGCAGCAGCGTCTCTAAGGACAGGGTGTTTTTCATTGCAAAAGTGTTGGCCTGATGTTGGGTGACGGGTTGTAGCCTGACCTTTGATTACTTGACTCGGGACTACTCATTTTCAAAGTCTTTTATTAAGTATAAAGTGGAGATAATAATAGTATCAAGTATAAAATGGAAATGTCTTGCTGACCTCATTGAGTTGAGAGATTTCAGAGTAAGTATGGTCAAATCTCGTAATACAGAGACATGCTTAATGCAGTACCTGCCACATCCTTGGTTTCCAGTAAATTATTTTATTCACTGGATGCATGAGTTAACTTCTTGAGTAGATTATGTGAGATGATATATGGGAAGGTGTTCTCTAAGCTTCAGGTGTAATATAGGTAGAGAATCATCACCTTCCTCTTTCCTCTGAGGGGTAATCCGTTGCATTCTTTGCCCTTGCTCAGTTGCGGCTGATTCTCTGAGCCCTGATTTCTGGGCTGGAGTATAAGGCAAGCAGAGAAACTGGGTGGAATCCGGCTCATCAATCTGTAGGCAGCACCTCCACACTGTTCATTTTGTGCAGGTATGACACCTGGTCATCAACCAAAACCTGTGTCAACCTCCTTTACCTGCTGGCACTTGAAATAGCTCACTGTGGTCTGCCTCAGTTTCCAAGGCCCTGGGATTCTCTGTCATGCCTTAAGTTGCATTTCCTTTCCTCTTCCAGGTTCTCAGATACGTTTTGCATCAAATGCTCTGCATAATACTGATGGTAGAAGTGGGTAAAGGCTCCCATCACACCCCCCTTGCCATCACGCCTCCGGTTGTCAGCAGTAGGAAGCTGGCTGTCCAGTTTGTAAGGTAAAGTGCACACAGCTCAGGTCTCTCTCTCTGTCACTCACCCTCAGTCGCCTGGGCCCTGTGCTAGCCAGGACCTCTGACCCCTGTGGAACTGACACATGTCTGGGCTGTGTGTGGTTTGTGGTTCAGAATAAAGCGTATAGCAGCTCGTCTGGCTTGTGTGGTAGGGGTGGTGTTGGGAGCGGTGAGGAGTGCACGGTCCGTGGGCCCGCCTTTGAGGCCAGCTCTGAGTCCCGACTGCGGTCTCAGTGTCTGCTGCTCCAAGTCTGTCTCTGCCTTTTTGACTCTCCTCTGAGTCTCTTTCGTTAGGTTCCTTGCCACTTTTTTTTTTAACTTCTTTATCAATAATTGATAGACTAATCTTCCCCTCATGAGTCAGTAGGCTTTGCCTACAGAGTCCCACGTCTGGGCTTTACTGGAAAGATGCTGCTGCATCACAAGCTGTTCTGTCTTCAGTTTTGTCTGTCTGACAGCAGCACGGGGGTGGTGGGGACAGTGGAGAGCGTGCTCGTGAGCAGATGCGGTGCCTGGGCAGGTGCAGGTGTGGGTGCGGGCGCGGGGTGCGGGTGCAGGTGTGGGGTAAGGGCGCGGGGTGTGGGTGCGGGCATGGGTGCGGGCGCGGGGTGTGGGTGCGGGTGTGGGTGCGGGTGTGGGTGTGGGCACGGGGTGTGGGTGCAGGTTGCGGGTGCGGGTGCTGGCATCCAGGTACAGGCACTGTCTGACCCCTGAGCGAGCCTTTCTCCTTAAGGATTTTTTTTTAAACAGCAAATAAGAGGTTTTAAGTAGAAGCACTTGTTTAAATTTTCCACGTATTCATGATGTCAGCAGTTGTAGTACTGTTTCTATAATGGCGTAAATAAACTTGAAAATGGGTTGAATCTGGGCACTTGAATAGCTTCCTTGAGGGTTGACTTTGGAGAAGTACTGTTAGATACTCATTTTGCTGACCTACCACAGGGTGGTACCATGTCTCAGTCTGTCATTTACTTCAAAAGGCTATATTGGAGCCTTTTTTTAAAAAGTATTATCAAGCTCTTCACAGAGAAAGTTGCCAATTTTTTTTTTAAGTTATTCATTTATTTATGGCTGTTCTGGGTCTTAACTGCTGCACGGGCCTCTCTCTAGCTGTGATGACTGGGGGCTACTCTGATCGCAGTGTGCAGGTGTCTTGCTGCCGAGCGTGGACTCGAGGGCTCCCAGGCTTCAGGGGTTGAGGCACATGGGCTCAGGAGGTGTGGCTCACGGGCTTACTTGCGCCTCTGCCTGTGGGTTCTTCCTGGATCTGGGATTGAATCTGCATTTACTGCATTGGGAGGTGGATTCTTTACCACTGAGCCACCAGGGAAGCCTTATTTCAGCCTTGATAAGAACCATGGTAAGCAGTCCAAGGATCTTGGAAGGTCTGGGCCCTGCCCCTCCCTGACTGGCTGCTGGAAGCAGTTTGGAGACCACCCGGGCTTGGGGAACGGTGTCCACTGTGACGCTCTTTTCACACTCCACACACTCAGACCTTGCTGCCAGCACAGGCAGATTGTTCTTAGTAGTTACGGTTTCTAAAATGTAGAAATGTCACTATTTTTGAGAATAGGTTCAGGGAAAGTTGTTGTTTTACTTTTATTATAGGTATAAACAGTGACTGTTTCTTTTCTTTTTAAAGTTTGCTGGTGGATGAGCTTAAAGAAAGCATGTACCCAGTCCTTCGTACTCTACTGCAGCACATCTGTGTCAAGGTACTGTTTGCTGTATTATCAAGAGTATGAAAAACATGTGAAAGTAAATGCCTGTGTGTGTTCTTAGAAATGAGTCTATATCATTACCAAGCACTGTATTTTTTATTTAGTATGTTCACTGTTCTTTTTGAGTATTTGGGGAGGATAAAACGACTTTTTTTCCTTCTTTAGAAAACTTCAAATATATAAAGATACAGAACAGAGTAATGAACAGAATGTTAAGTGATTTTGTATAAGGAGAAACTCTACCAGCACATAGGCACACTGGATTTTCTTAGGAAGCAGATTTCATCATATCTCTTCAGACATAAATATTGCATGCGTCTCTACAGCATAAGAACTCTTTAAAAACATATCCACAAAATATTAACACACCTAAAAAACTCACAGTAATGCCTTAATATCATCCAATGTCCGGTTAGTATTCAAAATTCTGTGAATATCTCTTAAAACTTTTAACAGTTTGGACAGATGATGCTTCACTTGAACTCTGTGGATCCTAGAGATCTGTAAACTCTGAAATTGGGCTTGGAGATCTCTTCTAGACTAGTCCCCAGTAGGTCTGAGACGTAGAACTGGGTAGTCATTTCTGTAACATGTAGACAGTTGGCACTGTTGCCAAGCTGGGTGCACTCAGTGCTTGTCTGCTTGCACCAATGCATGTGTCTCTGTCGTTGTGCGTGGGGCCTGGCGGGGCAGCTTCTCAGGGTCTGTGTTTCAGGTGGTCGACAAATCTGAGTACCGGACTTATGCAGCTCAGTCCCTGGTCCAGCTGCTCAACAAGCTTCCCTGTGCAGAATATGCCTCTTTCATGGCCTGGCTTTATGGATTAACACGCAATGCCAAGGTAGGCACTACGCCTGCGTGAGCTCCTGGCTCAAGGCTCTGCAGCTCTGTGCCTGCAGGCTGCAGCTACAGCGGCACTGTGCCTGCTTCCTCTGTGATGGGGACGTGTGCGGCTCTGCTTCACCAGGTCTCCCACCGGGTCTTCACTCTTGATGTGGCCTTGGCCCTCCTGGAGCTGCCTGAACGAGAGGTGGATGGCCCGCTGGCCCCGGAGCATGAGAAGTTCCTAAAGCATAAGTTCTTGGTTCAGGAAATCCTGGTTGCCCGCTGTAAAGACAAGGCCCCGACGGTGCGCAGCAAGGCGCTCTCCAGTTTTGCACTCTGCCTGGAGTCCTCTGCCACAGCCCCATCGGACAGCATCCAGGAGCTCCTGCATAACAGTGAGTGCGCTGAGCACCCGAGCCTGGCCTCACTCCTGCTGGTCCAGACTGGGTGGCAGAAATAATCGGAGTGCTGCGATAACTGCGGCCCCCAGTCCCCTTCAGCTGGGGGTGCTGCGGAGTAGCTCTTACGTGAGTGGTCTCACAGGCCTGTCCTTGGGTTGAGGTTGTTGGCTACAGTCGTTACTGCTTCGTGTCATTGGGTAGTGGATGCGTGGGGCCTGTGTAATGCACACAGTGAATTGTCAGTATTTAGAGTCTGTCTCATCTTCAGGCCTGATTATCTCGAAATGGGTTCTTCTGTAAATATTTACATATGGTTTTCATACTGTGACTTTTCTCCTCTGACCTGTCTGCTTACTTATAGCTCCTGCAGTTCCAGGAGTACAGAGCCACCGACAGAGTCCATCAACAAATTCATCAGGTAAGAAAATGGGTCAATATACTGTCAGATATTGAATAATTGTGCGTTTAATTAAAGGACTTACTGAATATCTATAATGTTTTCTGTCTGCATATTACCTGATTTAGTATTGCACTTTTTTCTTCAAAGAAGTTAAAATTTATTTCAGTAATGATTCATAGTAACTTAAATGTGTAATATGCTATGATTATGTTAATGAAAAGTATAACAATTTTTTAGTGTATTGACAGAGCCTTTTTAAAATTTATTTTTAAGCTTTTTCCTATCAGAGGCAGATACTTAACCCTTCTGCAGGTTCAGAGGTGATCCACACAGACAGCAGTGGTGAAGGAGCCAGATCTATGGGTATGTAAGATCTTATCCCTTATTGATGAGCAGTAACCAGGAGATTTCAGACAATTGTAGGTAGGGCCTCAAAACGTGGGGATTTTTTTTCAAACTCACCCTTGCTATTGGAAGATCTTTTGTTTTCCCTTAAAAGTAATTTCCATCTTATTTCCTTAATTGATGTCCTTGCACTATTCTGTATTTCATTTCAAGGTAAAGAATAAGATACGTTTCACTTGTCATGTATTTCTGTATTTCACATATTTCTGTCACACTTCAGAGAATGTTCCAAGTATTTTATTTGCTCACTGAAGTCAGTTGTTATGAACACTTGGGCTTGCTGACCAGAAAGGACCAGTTACTAGGGAAGGTGCTGCTGATGCTGCTGCTAAGTCTCCTCAGTCGTGTCTGACTCTGCGCGATCCCATACACGGCAGCCCACCAGGCTCCCCCGTCCCTGGGATTCTCCAGGCAAGAACACTGGAGTGGGGTGCCAATTTCCTTCTCCAATGTGTGAAAGTGAAAAGTGAAAGTGAAGTTGCTCAGTCGTGTCCGACTCTTCATGATTCCATAGACTGCAGCCTACCAGGCTCCTCCGTCCATGGGATTTTCCAGGCAAGAGTACTGGAGTGGGGTGCCATTGCCTTCTCCAAGGGAAGGTGCAGTAGAATTAAATTTAGTTTAGAGAAAAGTCATCACAGAAGAGGGGAAAAAAATGCACAATACTGTGGCCCTTGTTTATCTTTTATTCCTTATTACTTTTTCACGTGGCATCTTGACTGTGCTCATGCCACCCCAGAATCCACTTCTAATACATGGTAGGGAACTGTGAGTCCTGGCTTCCATGGGAAAGTGCAGAATCTGGGTTATAGTTTCTCTATACCAGTAATGCTAAAGCTGAAACTCCAGTACTTTGGCCACCTCATGCGAAGAGTTGACTCATTGGAAAGACTCTGATGCTGGGAGGGATTGGGAGCAGGAGGAGAAGGGGACGACAGAGGATGAGATGGCTGGATGGCATCACTGACTCGATGGACGTGAGTCAGAGTGAACTCCGGGAGTTGGTGATGGACAGGGAGGCCTGGCGTGCTGCGATTCATGGGGTCGCAAAGAATCGGACACGACTGAGCAACTGATCTCATCTGATCTGATCTGATACCAGTAATATAAACTGTCTTTTAACGGGTCACACATACCGTGTGGAGATTCTGGGATCCTTTCTCCCACGAACCCTGTACTTGATTCTAAACACAAGTGATGTTTGTTCTCTTTCAGTGACTTACTGAATCAGAATAATCTGGGATGGTAAAGTGTCAATGTGATTCAGGAGAGCAGAAACACACCTGGCTAGGTGGTAGAAAGACCTGGAGCTACTCTCAGGTTCTGTGTCTGTCTAGCTGTATGGTCTGTGAAAGTCACTTTTATGGGCTCTTCCTTCACCTGTATGATGACATGGCATCCTGTAGTAGAGAAAAACTACATTAGAAATGAGAGGCAGTCTGAATACCCAGGCCAGTTGTGTTACTAAAGAGCTGGATGATCCAAGACGTGGGAGTCAGCAGACCTCCCTGACTGCTTGTCACTTCTGATCCTGTAACCTTGTCTGTCCTTCACAGAGGGCTTTTGTCAGGTCTGCAGAGATCATATTTAGAGAAGTGACTTTAAAAGATAGAAGAGAGAACATGTGCAGAGAATAACTGATATAATGAGATCTATCAGTTTATTTGATAAACATGGATATCATTCCTTCCAATCTGTGCAAGGCACTGCAGGTACGAACCCTAACAAAAATAGTTCCACGTCTTAAGGAGCAGGGGGAGAGGCAGGTACCTAAAATCATAATGCTGCCAGATGGGTGCTGAGGTGCAGTAAAGTGCCGTGAGAATCAGTACTTATCATTGCAGTCTGAAATACCACATTTAAATGACTAGATATTAGCCTATGTTACTCAAATTCAGAGTAGTAACTCAGGATGTACTAACAGATCCCTAAAATAACTGAAGAAATTTAATGTGGAAAAATGTTGAATGTTTGCGTTAACTCCAGTCTGAGCACGTTACAGACTCACTGTTGTGCATTATCATTCAGTTGCTCAGTCGTGTGCAACTCGTTGAGACCCCATGGACTGCAGCACACCAGGCTTCCTTGTCCACACCATCTCTCAGAGCTTGCTTAAACTCAGGTCTGTTGAGTCAGTAATGTCATCCAACCATCTTGTCTTTTTTGTATAGTTCTTCTGTGTATTCTTGCCACCTCTTCTTAATATCTTAATATCTTCTGCTCCTCCTAAGTCCATCCCGTTTCTGTCCTTTATTGTGCCCATCTTTGCATGAAATGTTCCCTTGATATATCTAATTTTCTTGAAGAGATATCTAGTCTTTCCCATTCTGTTGTTTTTCTCTATTTCTTTGCATTGTTCACTTAGGAAAGCTTTCTTATCTCTTCTTGCTATTCTTTGGAACTCTGCATTCAGATGGGTATATATCTTTCCTTTTTCCTTTGCCTTTGACTTCTCTTCTTTTCTCAGCTATTGGTAAGGCCTCTTCAGACATTGAACAGGAGGCAGTGATCAAAGCTACCCCCAAGAAAAAGAAATGCAAAAAGGCAAAATGGTTGTCTGAGGAGGCCTTACAAATAGGTGAGAAAGAAGAGAAGCGAAAGACAAAGGGGAAAAGGAAAGATATACTCATTTGAGTGCAGAGTTCCAAAGAATAGCAAGGAGAGTTAAGAAAGCCCTCCTCAGTGATCAGTGCAAAGAAATAAGAGGAAAACTTTCCTTCCAAGGAAACAATAGAATGGGAAAGACTAGAGATCTCTTCAAGAAAATTAAAGATACCAAGAGAACATTTCAGGCATAGATGGGCACAGTAAAGGACAGAAATGGTAAGGACCTAACAGAAGCAGAAGAGATTCAGAAGAGGTGGCAGGAATACACAGAAGAACTGTACAAAAAAGATCTTCACGACCCAGATAATCATGATGGTGTGATCACTCACCTAGAGGCAGACATCCTGGGATATGAAGTCAAGTGGGCCTTAGGGAGCATCACTATGAACAAAGCTAGTGCAGATGATGGAATTCCAGTTGAGCTATTTCAAATCCTAAAAGATGGTGCTGTGAAAGTGCTGCATTCAATATGCCAGAAAATTTGGAAAACTCAGCAGTGGCCACAGGACTGGAAAAGGTCAGTTTTCATTCCAATCCTAAAGAAGGGCAATGCCAGAGAATGTTGAGGCTACTGCACAATTGCACTCACTTTATATGCTAGCAAAAATAATACTCAAAATTCTGCAAGCCAGGCTTCAACAGTAAGTGAACTGTGAACTTCCAGATGTTCAAGCTGGATTTAGAAAAGGCAGAGGAACCAGAGATCAAATTGCCAACATCTGTTGGATCATAAAAAGCAGGAGAGTTCCAGAAAAACATCTACTATTGCTTTATTAGCCTTTGACTGTGCGGATCCCAAGGAACTGTGGAAAATTCTTTAAGAGATGAGAATACCAGACTACTTACCTGCCTCTTGAGAAATCTGTATGCAAGTCAAGAAGCAACAGTTAGAACCGGACATGGAACAACAGACTGGGTCCAAATCAGGAAAGGAGTACATCAGGGGTGTATATTGTCTCCCTGCTTATTTAATTTATATGCAGAGTACATCATGTGAAATGCCAAGCGGGATGAAATGCAGGCTGGAATCAAGATTGACCAGAGAAATATCAATAACCTCAGATATGCAGATGACACCACCCTTATGGCAGAAACTGAAGAAGAACTAAAGAGCCTCTTGATGAAAGTGAACGAGGAGAGTGAAAAAGCTGGCTTAAAACTCAACATTCAAAAAACTAAGATCATGGCATCCGGTCCCATCACTCGATGACAAATAGATGGAGAAACAGTGGAAACAGTGACAGACTTTATTTTCTTGGGCTCCAGTCATTGCAGATGGTGACTGCAGTCATGAAAGTAAACGACACTTGCTCCTTGGAAGAAAAGCTATGACCAACCTAGACACCATATTAAAAAGCAGAGACATTACTTTGCTGACAAAGGTCCATCTAGTCAAGGCTATGGTTTTTCCAGTGGTCATGTATGGATGTGAGAGTTGGACTATAACGAAAGCTGAGTGCTGAAGAATTGATGCTTTTGAACTGTGGTTTTTGAGAAGACTCTTGAGAGTCCCTTGGACTGCAGGGAGATCCAACCAGTCCATCCTAAAGGAAATCAGTCCTGAATAGTCATTGGAAGGACTGATGCTGAAGGTGAAGCTCCAATACTTTGACCACCTGATGCAAAGAGCCGACTCATTGGAAAAGACCCTGGTGCTGGGAAAGATTGAGGGCAGGAGGAGAAGGGACGACAGAGGATGAGATGGTTGCATGGCATCACCGACTCAATGGACATGAGTTTGAGCAAGCTCTGGGAGTTGATGATGGATAGGAAAGCCTGGCGTGCTGCTGTCCAAGGGGTCACAAAGGGTCAGACGCAACTGAGTGACTGATCTGAACTGAATTGGACTCCTGTACCATGTATTAACCTCCATCCATCGTTTCTCAGGCACGCTGTCTATCAGATCTTATCCCTTGAATCTATTTCTCACTTCCACTGTGTAGTCGTCAGGGATGTGATTTAGGTCATACCTGAATGGCCTTGTGGTTGTCCCTACCTTCTTCAATTTAAGTCTGAATTTGGCAGTAAGCAATTTGTGATCTGAGCCACAGTCAGTTCCTGGTCTTGTTTTTTGCTGACCATATAGAGCTTCTCCATACTCCTGTGCAAAGAATATAATCAATTTGATTTTGATATTGACCATCTGGTGACGTCCATGTGTAGAGTCGTCTCTTGTGTTATTGGAAGAGGCTGTGTGTTTGCTATGACCAGTGCATTCTCTTGGCAAAAGTCTGTTAGCCTTTGCCCTGCTTCATTCCGTACTCCAAGGCCCAATTTGCCCGTTACTCCAGGTGTTTCTTGACTTCCTACTTTTGCATTCCAGTCCCCTGTAATGAAAAGGACATCTTTTTTGGGTGTTAGTTCTAAAAGGTCTTGTAGGTCTTAACAGAACCGTTCAACTTCAGCTTCTTCAGCATTACTGGTCGGGGCATAGACTTGGATTACCGTGGTGTTGAATGGTTTGCCTTGGAAACAAACAGAGGTCATTCTGTTGTTTTTGAGATTGCATCCAAGTACTGCATTTTGGACTCTTTTGTTGACTGTGACGGCTACTCCATTTCTCCTAAGGGATTCCTGCCCACAATAGTAGATATAATGGTCATCTGAGTTAAATTCACCCATTCCAGCCCATTTTAGTTCACTGATTCCTAAAATGTTGATGTTCACTCTTGCCGTCTCCTGTTTTACCACTTCTAATTTGCCTTGATTCATGGGCCTAACATTCCAGGTTCCTGTGCAATATTTTTCTTAACACTATCGGACTTTACTTCCATCATCAGGCATATCCACAATTGGGTGTTGTTTCTGCTTTGCCTCAGCCTCTTCATTCCTCCTGGAGCTATTTCTCCACTGATCTCCAGTAGCATATTGGGTACCTACAGACCTGGGGAGTTCATCTTTTAGTGTCGTATCTTTTTGCCTTTTCATGCTGTTCGTGGGGTTCTCAAGGCGAGAATACTGAACTGGTTTGCCATTCTCTTCTCCAGTGGACCACATTTTGTCAGAACTCTCCACCATGACCCGTCTGTCTTGGGTGGCCCTACATGGCATGGCTCAGTTTCATTGAGTTAGACAAGGCTGTGATCAGTTTGACTAGTTTAATTTTCTGTGATTGTGGTTTTCATTCTGTCTGCCCTGTGATAGATGAGGATAAGAGGCTTACGGAACCTTCCTGATGGGATGACTGACTGTGGGCTAAATCGAGTCTGGCTCTGGTTGGGGGGCCGTGCTCAATAAATCTTTAATCCAGTTTTCTGCTGTTGTGTGGGTCTGTGTTCCTACCCTGTAGTTTGTGAAAGTTGCTCAGTCCTGTCTGACTCTTTGTGACCCCATGGACAGTCCATGGAGTTCTCCAGTCCAGAATACTGGAGTGGGTAGCTTGTCCTTTCTCCAGGACATCTTCCCAACCCAGGAATCAAACCAGGGTCTCTGCACTGCAGGCGGATTCTTTACTAACTGAGCTATCAGGGAAGCCCCCTGTAGTTTGGCTTTGGCTAAGGTCAAACTGTGGTGGGGTTAATGGTGGTGATGACGACCTCCTTCAAAAGGACTTATGCCAGCATGCCTCGGCTCCTAGGACTGTTGTATTCAGTGCCCCTGACCCCGTGGCAGGCCACTATCGAGCCATGCTTCCACTGGAGACTTCTGGACGCTCACAGGCAAGTCTGGCTCAGTCTCCTGTGGGGTCACTGCTCCTTCCTTCTGGGTCCTGGTGGGCACAAGGTTTTGTTCGTGCCCTCAGAGAGTCTGTTTCCTGTCCTGTGGAAGTTTGGTAATCAAATCCTACTGGCCTCCAAAGTCAGATTCCCTGGGGAGTCTCAGTCCCTTTGCTGGATCCCCAGGTTGGGAAGTCTGTTGTGGGCCCTAGAACTTTTGCAACAGTGTGAGAACTTCTTTGGTATAATTGTTCTCCAGTCTGTGCGTCCTCCACCTGGTGGCTCTGTGGTGGGGCTAATGGTGACCTTCTCCAAGAGGACTTTGGCCAGATGCCACGCCCCCCAGCCTGCTGCAGCCAGAGCTCCGTCCAGGGCAGGCCCCTGCTGACCTGTGCCTCCGCAGGAGACACTTGGACACTCTCAGCCGGTCTGACTGAGTCTCTTGTGGGGGTCACCGCTCCTTTTCCTGGGTCCTGGTGCAGACGGGGTTCTGTTTGCACCCTCTGAGTGACTCTGGTGGGTATGAGGTTTGATTCTAAACGCAGTTTCGCCCCTCCTGCCATCCTGTTAGGGCTTCTCCTTTGCCCTGGGACGTGGGGGTATCTTTTTTTGGTGAGATCCAACATTCTCCTGTCGATGGTTGTTCAGCAACTAGTCGCAATTTTGGTGTTCTTGGAGGAGTAGAAGAGCACAAGTCTTTCTCCTCCACCTCAGAATCCAACAATGGATTCTCACTGTTGTACAGATGCTTCCAAACACTACTGTATTGCTTTAATTATGCTTCTAAATGATAAGAGCTTGACAGATGTAAAGAGCCCATGTTCCCACCTTATTTTTGATAAAATGACTTGTGTTGTTGGCATTAACTGTACATTAAAACATTTGTATAGTTACTACACGCCAGATACTGTGCTAATAAGTACCGGTGTTGGTGTGTTTTCTTTTGAGAGATGATTCATAAAAGTCACCGTTTAAAAGTATGTTGAATCCAGTGGTTGTTAGTGGTTCATAAATTTGTGTAATCAACTTCCAGAAGCTTCTCATTAACTGAGTGGGAAACCTCATCCCCACGAGCAGTCAGCCCCTGTGCTCCCCCTGTCTGTGGATCCTCCTGTTCTGGACAGTTCACACAAGTGCAACCCTAGAACATGCAGCCTTGTGCAGACAACTGCTTTGCCATCTGTTTTCAAGGTTCATCCACGGTGAGGCGTGTAGTACTGTATCAGTACTCTGTTCCTCTTTATGGCTGAATATAGTCCCTTGTATGGATGGACCACATTTTGTGTGTTCGTTCATTCTGGCATTTCCTCAAAATGTTAGACGTAGAGTCACCACATGACCCAGAAGTTCCACTCCTTAGTGTGCAACCACAAGGGAAGAAAAGAGTGAATCCATACACACACTCATACACAACATCCGCACTCACGCACCACATGGTATGAGGATGTTTGTAGAAGCATCCTTCACAGTAGCCAAAACATGGAAACAACCCATGTCCATTTATCTTTTGATTTTTGAGGTAAAAGTTCATATTTTCTACATCCAGATCCTTTTCGGATATGATTTGCACACCTGTTTTTCTCATTCTTAGGGTTATCTTTTCACTTTCTTGATGGTGTTCTAAGAGTTTTATAGTTTGAGCTCTTAACATTTTGGTCTTGGTTCAATTTTGAGTTAATTTTTGCTTATGATGTGAGTTAGGGATCCATCTTTCAATGTAAATATCAAATTGTCCAACTCTTTTCTGACCTATTGGACTATACAGTCCGTGGAATTCTCCAGGCCAGAACACTGGAGTGCGTAGCCTTTCCTTTCTCCAGGAATCTTCCCAACCCAGGGATCGAACTCAGGTCTCCCACATTGCAGGCAGATTCTTTACCAGCTGAGCCACAAGGGCAGCCCAAGAATACTGGAGTGGGTCACCTTTCCCTTCTCCAGGGGATCTTCTCGACCCAGGAATCAAACCGGGGTCTCCTGCATTGCAGGCGGATTCTTTACCAGCTGAGCTACCAAGGAATGCCACTGTGGGATATAGTGCCACTGTAAAAATACCTAAGCCTTCCAGCCCATGAACAAGGGATGCCTTTCTATATTTAGGTCTCCTCTAATTCGTTTCAGTGATGTTTTATAGTTTTCAGTGTGTAACTCTTGCTGTTTACACTTATTCCTAAGTATTTTATTCTCTTTATTTTAAGTGAAATTGCTTTCTTAATTTCATTTTGATTGCTTATTGATAGTTTATACAACTGATTTTAATGATGGATCTTGTATCCTGCAATGTTGGTAAATCAGTTACCAGCCTTAAAAGGTTTTGTGTGTGTGTGTGTGAGATTCCTTAAGATTTTCTACCTATCAGATCATGCCATCTGTGAGAACAGTTACTTCTTTTTTCTAATCTGAATGCCTTTGTTTCTTTTTCTTGCCTGTTTTCCCTGCTGGGACTGCTAGTGGAGTTGAAGTAGGGAAAGTAGACACCCATGTCTTCCGTTTGTCTTTCCCGTTGAGTGTGGTGCTAGCTCTGCGTTGCTTCAGGATGACCTTTATCACTGTGAGGAAGTTTTCTGTTTTCTGACTTTGTTGACTGCTTTTATCGTGAACGGGTGTAGGATTTTGCACGCACCACTTCTGCATCTATGGAGATGATCATGTGGCCTTGGTCCTCTGTTCTGTGATGGCATATCACAGTGAATGATCTTCCCATGTCCTCGGATAAATCCCAAGCATGGAGTATAATCCCTTTTGTATTTTGCTGGGTTAATTTGCTAATATTTTGCTGAGGATTTTTTTTTTTTAATTTTTAATTTTTTGGCCCTACCACGGGGCATATGGCTCCTCGACCAGGGAACAAACCTGTGTCCCCTGCCTGAGAAGCTTGGAGTCTGCACTGCTGGACCCAAGGGAAGGCCCTTGCTGAGGATTTTATGTCTGTATTCACAAGAGATTTTGGTCTGTTGTTTTCTTGAGCTATTTTGTCTTGTTTTGCTTTCAGGATAATACTGGCTTCATAGAAGGAGGTGGAAAGTGATATAGGGATTCTAGTTTTTTGAAAGAGTTTAGGAAGCATTGTTACTAATTTTTGTTAATTGGTGTTTTTGTTAATAGTTGACAGACTCCAGTAGAGCCATCTGGTCCTGACCCTTTGTGCATGTGTGTGAAATATTTTGCTTACTAGTTCAGTCCCTTTACTTGTTACTGTGTATTCAGTCTTTGTCTCTCCTTGAGTTAGTTTTCCTAATGTATGTCTTTAATAATATGTAGATATTTAATCCAGGTTACTTAAATGTGTTAGCATAAAACTGTTCATAGTATTCATAACCTTGTCCCTCCTTCATTCCTGATTTTAGCAGTTAGACTCATCTGTTATTTTCTGTCTAGGAAAATATTAGTTTGGTTGATCTTAAATAACCTACTTTGATTTCATTGACTTTCTTTATCGTTTTCCATATTGTTTTATTTTCTACTGTTCTTTCTTGTGCATCAGCATTTCTCAAGTGTGGTTTGGGGTCCCTAAGCCTCCTTCAGTGGGCCCTTGAAGTTAGTACAGTTTTCATAGTAATATTAAGACATCAGTTACCTTTTACTCTCTGGTTTTCTCAAAAGTGTACTTTGGAGTTTGCAGACAGAGGTCCCAGACAGGCAAAAGCAGATAGAAGCAGAGATGACAACCCAGCTGTCGTTTAAGTCTGACATTAAAGAGTTTGCAAAATGTAAATCAGTGCCATTCTCTTCACTACTTTATTTTTCAGTTAAAGTGTATGCCATTTATTTGGTATCTTAAGATGAATTATTAAATCTTTTTATAATTCTCATTTTAAGTTTCTAATTCATGTTAAAAGCTATCATCCACATTTATTTGGGAAAAAAAAAAAACCTCTTATGAGTCTTCAGTAATATCTAATAGTGTAAAGGGACTCTTGATGAGAGGGTTTTAAAACTCCTGTTCTGTATTGTCTTACTTAGTCTTTAAAACACCCAATGGTTTACATCTTCCCATTTGTAGTAAATAGAATGAAAAAATCTAAATAAATTCATTCAGAATTTTAGTCTTAGGAGCCCAGTTTAAAGCTTAATTTTCCAGAATTTATACTCTTTTGAAATGTTACTACTCTGCCTACTACTACTTCTGCGTTATTGTACCTATCAAATAATAGGTAATTATGTGAATTTTCTTCTTTTTCTACATGATTTCATGCTGTGGTTTCTTATGATTTAAAACCAGCAAACTGGCCAGTTTTGGATTGGTGCATGCTCTCAGGAGTGTGTGCTGAGAGGCTGGGGCTCTGCTGGCCTCAGGCTGTAATGACTTCTTGGTGTTTCCTCAGCAGAAATGGGTTTCCTGGTGTCACTGAGGAATAGGGTCGGCGACGAGAAGACCAGCGTCAGGAAGTCTGCGGTCCAGGTGTGTTTTTCTGGACATTCTTTTCATACCCTCTTTTGAAGCACTAACAGCTTGAAGGTGCAAGAGACTGTTTTAAAAACTTCTCTCATGCTCAGTACTCACATTTCACTTGAGGCTAGTTCACCTTGTCCCTGGTAAACGGGAATTACGCAGATGAACTGAAGGATCCTCTGTTCTTAAGTGGCCTGCTGGATTGCTGGCTTCCTAGGAACCACAATTTTAGATCCTTAATTTGTTTTTTTAGAGTAGGGATTCTTAACCTGGGGACCACAGATGGATTTTGATAGGGTTCATGAAACCCCTGAAATGGTTTCTGAGTACATGTTGATGTAAACTATATGTCAGATTTTCTCCAGAGAGGTCTTAAATTTCCTCAGATTCTAAGAGGTGGGATGTTACTGGGAGGAGTGACAGATCTGTGATCTCAAAAATGAGAGAGTCAGGAACTTGAAGGAATTGTTCGTGTGCAGCCTGTGCTGACCAGTGCCTGTGTCGCCCCGCGGTGTGACCCGCGTACCTTCTAGGTCCTGGTGAACCTCCTAAAGCACTGCGACGTCGAGGGTCTGCAGGACGAGCTCAGCATCCTGCAGGATCGCTGCCGGGACGTCGCGGTGTCTGTCCGCAAGCAGGCCCTGCAGTCTCTCACCGAGCTGCTCCTGGTGAGGCCGGCCGCAGTGTATCTGAGGTGCCCTTCTCCGTCAGGATAACCCAGCCTAATGATGGCACGCCCGTTAGAAACCCTCCCTAGCTGCCGTGGCCCCAGCAGTGTACAGAGAGGAGTCTCTCCACTGCTTGTGCTGGATCGCATTTCCTGTTAAATATGCATGTGTCATGCGGACTAGTGCTGGAAAACGCTAGTAGTCAGCATGCATCTCACACAGAAGTGTGAAGTTTAAAATCTGTTTGGTTAGGCCAGAGGCCGACATCACTTTTTGTCCATTGAAACCTGTATAGGTGATACTGCCAAAGGAGCAGATCCACTGATCCTACGTGCAGTTTACTTCCGCCAGCTAGCTAGTTTTGAAGAATTTTTAAAGTATTTTTTCTTATTTCGCAGTAGAAGACTTTAAGCAATGCCTGGTTTGACTTTCTTCATTAGCATCTTTTCTGATTCTTCCTTGAGGTAGATATTTTTTCTCTAGATCTTGAATTATTCCAAAAAAGTACTGCTTTACTACCAGTGATAGATAATCACTTTAAGTCTAAAATGTCAGTATGCTCTGCTTTATAGTAACTGGAGCTTGACCTTGGTTTTCACTTGTATCTGGAGGGTTGGCATTTTTCCACTGTTAGGATTTGTTTGTCATTGTGTTGGAACTACTAATAACACGTCCTAAAACAGGGCTCACAGCTGCCCCGACCTGTGCTCGCACCCTTATGACTTGCTGACTTGGACTCCTCAGGCCCAGCCGCAGCGTGTGCAGATACAGAAGGCCTGGCTGGGGGGCGTGGTCCCAGCCGTGACGGACGACGAGAGCAGCGTGCAGGACAAGGCCCTGGAGTGCCTGGACCGGCTCCTGCTGCAGAGCATCCAGCACCACAGCGAGGGCCACGATGCAGACAGCGGCCAGGCGCTCGCCTGGGCGCTGCTGACGCTGCTGGACACGGACAGCCGGAAGCTGGGGTACGCTTTTCCTGGGCAGCTGCGTGTCCTCGTGGATGGGCCTTGATTTTCAGTTCCTGGGTTGATACTGGAAAATCAGCTCTCCAAATTGCTTGATATACAAAGGCTCAATCTTAGTCTCTTTCTCTTGACCTAGTTCAAGTCTCTTAGCTTTTGTGGTGACAGTTTTTGTGAAGCCTTCCTTTGCCTTTCTGAGTGTTCCCCAGCTTCGAATTGATGTCTTAATATGTAGTAGAAAGCATTGATGGATTTACTGTATCGACATTAACTTTCCACAGTACCGGTTGTGATAGATGACTTCCTAATTAGGACACATAGACTTTTTCTGACATTTTGTTGGATTGATGACTTAATCACACCACAGTGTTCTTTCCGTTGGATATTTGTTGGTGTTCGCTGTGCAGGGAGCAGTGCAGTGACGAGGTGGCACTGCACTGATCGGTGTTAGTTTACTGCAGGAATGGCCTTTGTGCTCCTTTGCCTGTGTTCTCCTTTCTTTGCTTTACTGTGCAAGAAGTACCTCCCTACTTGTTTCTGTGCGGGTGTAGAGGAATCAGCATCCAGTGGGAAGAGTAACAGGGTCAGTGTCATAATGTTGTTGTTCAGTCACTACGTCATGCCTGACTCTCAGCAAACACACGGATGGCAGTGCACAAGGCCTCCCCGGCCTTCACCCTCTCCCGGAGCTCACTCAGACTCACGTCCATCAAGTTGTGATGCCATCCAGCCATCTCGTCTTCTGTCGTCCCCTTCTCCTCCTGCCTTCAATCTTTTCCAGGTTCACGGTCTTTTCTAGTGAGTCCATTCTTTGCATTGGGTGGCCAGAGTATTGGACCTTCAGCTTCAGCATCAGTCCTTCCAATGAATATTCAGGGTTGATTTCCTTTAGGATTGACTGGTTGGATCTCCTTGCAGTCCAAGGGACTCTCAAGAGTCTTCTCTAGCAGCACGGTTCAAAAGCATCAATTCTTTGGTGCTCAGCCTTCTTTATGGCCCAACTCTCACAATCATACATGACTATGGAGAAACCATAGCTTTGATTATATGGACCTTTTTCAGCAAAATGATTTCTTTGTTTTTTTTTTTTTTTTTGATTTCTTTGGTTTTTAATGCACTGTCTAGGTTTATCATAGCTTTCCTTCCAAGGAGCAAGGGTCTTTTAACCTCATGGCTGAAGTCACCATCTGCATTGATTTTGGAGCCAAGAAAATAAAGTCTGTCACTGCTGCCTCTTTTCCCCCTTCTGTTTACCATGAAGCGTTGGGACCAGATACCATGATCTTAGTTTTTTGAATGTTGAATTTCAAGCCAGCTTTTTCAGTGTCCTCTTTCACCTTCATCAAGAGGCTCTTCTTTAGTTCTTCTTCATCTTCTGCCATTAGAGTGGTACCATCTACATATCTGAGGTTGTTGATATTTCTCCCGGCAGGCTTGATTCCAGCTTGGGATTCATCCAGCCCAGCGTTTTCGCATGATGTGCTCTGCATAGCAGTTAAATAAGCAGGGTGACAATACACAGCCTTGTCGTACTCTTTTTCCCAGTTTAGAACCATTTGTTTTTTCCATGTAAGGTTCTAAGTGTTGCTTTTTAACTTGTATACATGTTTCTCAGGAGACAGGTAAGGTGGTCTGCTGTTCCCATCTCTTTAAGAATTTTCCACAGTTTGTTGTGATCCACACAGTGAAAGGCTTTTGCAGTGTCAGTGACGCAGAAGTAGATGTTTTTTTGGGATTCCTAGCTTTTTTCTCTGTGATCCAACAAATGCTGACAATTTGATCTCTGGTTCCTCTGCCTTTTCTAAACCCAACTTGTACATCTATAAGTTCTTGGTTCACGTACTGCTGAAGCCTAGCTTGAAGCATTTTGAGCATTACCTTGCTAGCATGTGAAGTGAGCACAATTGTGCGGTAGTTTGAACATTCTTTGGTGTCGCCCTTCTCTGGGATTGGAATGAACACTGGCCTTTTCCAGTCCTGTGGCCACTGCTGAGTTCTCCAAGCTGGCTGGCGTAGAGTGCAGCACTTTCAGAACATCATCTTTTAGGATTTGAAATAGCTCAGCTGGAATTTCATCACCTTCACTAGGTTTGTTTGTAGTGATGCTTCCTAAGACCCAGTTGACTTTGTACTCCAGGATGTCTGGCTCTAAGGAGAGTGACCACACCTCTGTGGTTATCTGGATCATTAAGACCTTTTTTGTATAGTTCTTCTGTGTATTCTTGCCACCTTTTCTTAATCTTTTCTGCTCCCATTAGGTCCTTATCGTTTCTGCCCTTTATTGTCCCCATCTTTGCATGAAATAGTTCCTTCATATCTCCAGTTTTTTGAAGAGATGTCTAGTCTCTCCCATTCTGTTTTTTTCCTCTCTTTCTTTGCATTGTTCAATTAAGAAGACTTTCTTATCTCTCCTTGATAGTCTCTGGAATTCTGCATTCAATTGGGTATATCTTTCCCTTTTTCCTGAGAGGGTAACAGGCAGGAAGGCCAGGGGTCTCCAAATGGAGGAAATAGGCTGCAAGTGTCAGACATTGTTTTATCTCTCTCTTAAGCTACAGGAGGAAACAAACTATCGATAGTTTTTTTCCTTCTCTGTACAGATTTAAAAAGAGGTTTCCCTTAAAATACTGGGTTGCCATAATGACACCTGGTTCCATCTGAACTTAACTTTTCTCAAACCTTGAGTTAACCAATGCATTTTTTTTATGGAAACGTTTATCTTAAGCTATGCTAACGTACTATGCATTTACCCCAGACTCTGTCTTCAAGTTAGGAGAAGGCAATGGCACCCCACTCCAGTACTCTTGCCTGGAAAATCCCATGGACGGAGGAGCCTGGTGGGCTGCAGTCCATGGGGTCACTAAGAGTCATGTCACTTTCCCTTTTCCCTTTCATGCATTGGAGAAGGAAATGGCAACCCACTCTAGTGTTCTTGCCTGGAGAATTCCCAGGTACGGGGGAGCCTGGTGGGCTGCCGTCTCTGGGGTTGCACAGAGTCGGACACAACTGAAGCGACTTAGCAGCAGCAGCAGTCACTATATAACATCCGGCTAAAAACTAGCAGGAGGGTATTCTTTCTGCCCCATTCTGATGTCTATGTCAGAAGCTTTCTCTGTCTCCTTTATACTTTAGTAAAACTTGATTGCACAAAAGCTCTGAGCACTCAAGCCTCGTCCCTGGCCAGAAGCTGAGAGCCCCGGCGTGTGTCGTGGCTCAGCCACAGCCTTCCACTCCCTCGCCTTCCACGCCTACTCTTTTTGGCTCAGTGGGTAAAGAAGCTGCTGCAGCACAGAAGATGCGGCCTGTGTGGGTGTGCCCCTGGGTCCAGAGGCAGAGCCTTGCTCGGCCGGGGAGCACCCGCCCTCTCCCTCCGGTGTTCTCCGTCTCGCCTCAGAGGCGGTGCCGCTGACTCCAGCACCAGGTGTGGTTTCCTCTTCCCACGAGCGGATCATGTGGTCTCTGCTCTTTGTGGGTCTGACTCCTTCCACTCAAAGAAGTGCCAGGCCCACTCAGGTGGCTGTGCAGCTGTAGCTCATCCACTGCCATTGTTGCCTGTGTGTCGCACATGAAGAAGCCACAGTTGATGTATCCTGTCGACTGCTGGCTGATGATGGATCGTTTCCGGTTTTCCATCGTGAGGGGAAATGCTGGGACTCTTCTGGGCATGTCTTTGGTGCACATCTCTGTTGCGCGTGTCCCCAGGAGCAGTGCTGTTGGGCGTGCTCTTGTCCTCCCTTAAGTCGCCGCAGACAGCGCTCCAGAGTGGTGGTGCCGGGCTAGAAGCACTTCTGAGAGCTGCAGTTGCTCCCTGTCTTTGTGCCCTCGGTCTTTCTTTTTAGTCATTTTGGTGGCCAGTGCTTGTATTTCTTGGTGGTCTTAATTTGCACTGCCATGGTGACTGATGCAGTTGAGCCCCTTTCATAGCTGGATTAGCATCTAGATATTCACATGTGTATTACCTGCCCAGATATCGTGCCCGGGTTTTTAATCAGGCTGTCTGTTGCTCTTTTGCTTGTTCACCCAAAAGCGTTCAAATGTGTAGAAACACTGTTGTGTGCATCACAGATTCCTCTCCTCCAGCCCAGTGTTTGTGTCTTTAGTCTCTTAATGGTGTCTTTTGATGAGTTCGGTTTGTTAGTGGTTTTCTTTATGGTTAATGGATTTTTTAAGAATTTTTTCCGGGGACCGGCTGGCACTGCACCCTCTTGCTGCAGGATGGTGGGCGGTGGCGCGAAGCATAGACTCTGCGGAGAGGGGCCGCAGTGTGAAAAACTGGTCAATGTGAAGAAGAGTAAGTCCTATGAAGCTGACGTGCCCAGTGACCTTCGAAAAGAGGTGGAAAGCCATTACAGGCTTCTTCTGCCTGAAGATTTCTACCACTTCTGGAGGTTCTGCAAAGGACTTGACCCTGAACAGCCAGCTGATTCACTATCTGCAAGCCTTGGACTTCGATTAGTGGGTCCTTATGATATCCTTGCCGGAAAACATAAAATAAAGAAAAAATCAGCAAGCTTGAATTTTAATCTTCACTGGAGATTTTACTATGATCCTCCTGAGTTCCAGACCATTATTATTGGAGACAGTAAAACTCAATTCCACATGGGGTATTTCAGGGATTCTCCTGATGAACTTCCTGTATTTGTCGGTACAAACGAAGCAAAGAAAAATTGTATAATTGTTCAAAGTGGAGATAATGTGTTTGCTGCAGTCAAATCATTTTTGATGAAAAACTTACAGAAGATAAGAAGAAAACTAGTCTCTTGAAAACCATAGATGAGAAACTCACAGAAGCAGCCAGAGAACTGGGGTTCTCCCTGGAGCAGAGAACTGTGAGGGTGAAGCAGAGAGACAAGAAAGTGGTGACAAAGACCTTTCATGGGGCAGGCTTGGTTGTCCCAGTGGATAAAAATGATGTTGGATACAGAGAGCTCCCTGAAACGGATGCCAGCCTCAGGAGAATCTGCGGGACAATTGTGGAGGCCCCGAGCAACGCCGACAGACTGCAGGCCTTTGCCCCCGTCCAGGAGATAATGACCTATGTGCAGCTTGCTAACGATGAGTGCGACTATGGGATGGGGCTGGAGCTGCGGCTGGACCTCTTCTGCCATGGCTCCCACTGTTTTCATAAAGTTGCTGGCCAGCTTTTACCTCTGGCATATAATCTGCTGAAGAGGAATCTCTTTGCGGAAATTAATGAAGCTCATCTAGCAAACAGGAGCCAAGAGGACGTGGACCAGCTCGCAGCATGAGTGGGGCTGCCTCTCTGGTGTACAGGATTGCAGAGCTTTAGTGTGAAACATGTTCTTCTGTTTTTAAGGACTACAGGAAATAAATGGATGGCAACTTTGCCTTATGATCCAGCAATCCCACTGCTGGGCATACACACTGAGGAAACCAGAAGGGAAAGAGACACGTGTACCCCAGGGTTCATCGCAGCACTGTTTATAATAGCCAGGACATGGAAGCAACCTAGATGTCCATTGGCAGATGAATGGATAAGAAAGCTGTGGTACATATACACAATGGAGTATTACTCAGCCATTAAAAAGAATACATTTGAATCAGTTCTAATGAGGTGGATGAAACTGGAGCCTATTATACAGAGTGAAGTAAGCCAGAAAGAAAAATACCAATACAGTATACTAACGCATATATATGGAATTTAGAAAGATGCTAACAATAACCCTGTATACGAGACAGCAAAAGAGACACTGATGTATAGAACAGTCTTATGGACTCTGTGGGAGAGGGAGAGCGTGGGAAGATTTGGGAAAACGGCATTGAAACATGTATAATATCATGTATGAAACAAGTCGCCAGTCCAGGTTCGATGCACGATACTGGATGCTTGGGGCTAGTGCACTGGGACGACCCAGAGGGATGGTATGGAGAGGGAGGAGGGAGGAGGGTTCAGGATGGGGAACACATGTATACCTGTGGCGGGTTCATTTTGATATTTGGCAAAACTAATACAATTTGTAAAGTTTAAAAATAAAATAAAATTAAAAAAAAAAAAAAGAATTTTTTCCTATAGATGTTATATAGGTTTTTCCTATAGATCTTTTCCTATAGATATCCTGTAGGCTATGTAGATGTTTTCCCAGATAATTCCTAGAAGTTTCTTTTCTGTTTTTTTCTTTCCCCTATATGGTTTCTATCTCCTTTTCTTTGTCTGGCTTAGAGTGGCTTCCTGTTGATGGTGGCATGACTGCAGTCATCTCTGGAGGTGGAAAGAGTTGAGATGAGCTAGACCGGCCTGATGGTGAGGGTCTCCAGGCAGGAAATGGCAGCACAAAGACTGAGGCCTGACCCTCTCGGATCCTAAATGACAGGGCTGCTGGGGGATTTCTGGCCCGGCAAGCAGAGTTGGGGTCAGCCAGGGCAGGGGAGTGCTGTGCCTGGAGCCCTGCTTTAAATGCCTGCTCTTGGCACTTCTGGTGGTGGAGGGAGTCACCAGGCTCGGCTGTAGATTGGAGCAGAGGATGTGGAACAGAGCTTCTCAGCGTCAGCATCTGGCGTGATAGACGCACAGGAATTAGTGTACCGGTGAGACAGTGGACTGCAGTGTAAGGGAGAGGGGCCCCGAGGGTGCATTGGGTGGGTCTCAGGCTAGCAGCCAGCTGTGCTTTTCAGGAAGCCCAGGTGGTGTTTGCTGAGCTGCATTCTTGTGACTGCAGTGGGTTGATACTGACTGGGTCCAGTCAGGGGGCCTTTGGGGACAGCTCAGCGCTGGTGGAGGGTGTGTGTGACCACCCTCCAGAGGAGCTGGATTTGAGCTCTTGAAACTCTTAAGTTCAGAGGACACTTCTTCCCATTCTGTTGGCTTCTTGTAGTAAATGTCATTTAATATTCTGTGTGATTCTTGTAGATAAATTTTAAAAATATTTGTCAATTCACTGTATCTTGGTTTTGGACAACAGTCAGGTTTGAATCATGTTAGTCATTTGCAGTAAAACTCTAGATAGATTTTTTAGATAAAAGCTAATTTATAAATGCAAACCATTCATTTATATGCATATGCTTACTGTGTATGGGTGTGTTTATTTCTTGTAGTCACCCTCTGCACGCTTTGAGAATTGTTTTTTTTCATTTAATGAAAAAGTTTTGCTAATCTGAGTGTGTGTGTGTGTGTGTGTGTGCATGTGCGTGCACGCGTGCGTTCCTAGCAGTAGAAGAAATTACTTGCGGAAGGAATGTATTTGTTTTTCCACTTAAATATAAAATGTTACATTGGTCTCATGAGTCATGTCACTCACTGCTATGGGAAAAAATAAAGCAAGAAATGGTCTAAAAGCAGCAGTGACACACACAGACACTTTAACATATCAGAAGAGTTTTTTGTTTTCTTTTAGAAGACTTTGAAATATGTAATTCTGCGTGGTTTTGACAGGTCATAGCAAAGTTGAGCTCCTTTAATACCACCATATTTCACCTCTGGGATGTTATTTCTCTCCAGTCCTTCCATTGAAAAAGGGCATTGTGTACGTGTTTTGTCACTAAAACCTCATAAGCTCTGGGTGTATGTATTATTGGCATCCTACCACATATGTGTACATACAAGTTTTAGAGGGTCTCATGTGTATTCTTCCCTGGTGGCTCAGAGGTTAAAGCGTCTGCCTGGAATGCGGGAGACCCGAGTTTGATCCCTGGGTCAGGAAGATCCCCTGGAGAAGGAAATGGCAACCCACTCCAGTACTCTTGCCTGGAGAATCCCATGGAGGGAGGAGCCAGGTAGGCTACAGTCCTCGGGGTCACAAAGAGTCGCACACGACTAAGCAGCTTCACTTTCACGTGTATTCTGAAACTTTATTCTTCCCTTTAAAAGTAAAAACTTTGGGGAGGAGGTGGGCTAATATACCTTACTTGGTGTCATAGCATTTGGAAGGACACCTCGGTTGGTATCAGACGTGCCCCTGGGCAGGAACCCCTGTGTGGCTGCTGTACTGGAGGAGAGGCTGCTGCAGAAGCCCATACCCTGGACTGAGGGGTGGTCGGAGGCTGGTGTACTCACAGTCACAATCCTGCTTTCTGTCTCTTTTCCAGCTGCTATTTAAACAAGGCTTTTCATATCTGGTCCCGGAAAGATAGATTCTCCCCCACTTTTGTAAACAACGTGCTCTCCCACACGGAAAAGGAGCACTCTGCGCCCGCCTGGATGCTGCTCGCCAAGGTGGCTGGCGCGTCGCCCATGCCGGACTACTCCACTGTCATCGAGGCCTGGGAGAGGATGAGCAGGTTCGCACGCTTGTCACGGAGCTGCCACCAGACGTGAGGGAGTCCTGGACACAGGGCTTGTGTCTTGAGGAAGTGGGCCCTCTCATAGCTGTGTACATGTGTCTTTCCTTTAAATTCTGGTGTAAAAACCAAGAGGGAAAATGGAATCACTGTTAAGCTTTGATTGTCCAAGTACAGTAGGTGCCGTCGCGTTCCCCCACTTGGCTTGTGGACCAGGCCCCCCCTCCCTCCATAATCCTGAAGAAGAGTGCTGTGTGGGCAGCAGCGCCTCCCGGGCTTCTGCGCTGACTCTTCTCCGCCCTCTCCCCAGCCAGCAGAGCCCCAGTGAAGACACCTTGGGGCACATCCTGTGTGTCATCCGGCACATCGCCAAGCACCTTCCTCAGAGCACCCGGGACATGGTGGCAGGTGAGTGTCTGCCGGGGAGTCGTGAAAAGGCTTGCCTCTCTTTATTTTGAGAGTTAAAAACCTGGAGGGAATTGACTCTTTTTAGATGTTCTCAAGAAAAAGCTGAATGGATTCTGCTGGTCGACAATGTTGATCTCCCCAGCTGTTGACACTTTACAAAGCCTGTGCCGGGCAACTGCAGAGACACCAGCGGAGGAGCAGGTACACTACAGACTCGTGTGCGGCTGTCGCTCGTCCACGTGGAGACAGAGCGCTCTGCCCTGAGGCTGGGGCGTGCTCCTCAGCCAGCCTGGAAGGGCAGTTAGGTCTCTAAGGAAGCACCCATCTGACAAGCAGTTGACATTTCCCAAGGAGACCTTGGCTGCTAAAGACACAGCACCTTCAGGAGGTCACCTCCTTGGTTCTGGGCACCACTGTCTTCTAGGAAGCATGCATCCTGGGCACTTCAGTCACTGGTTCGTGTCCGACTCTTTGCGACCCCATGGACTGCAGCACGCCAGGCTTCCCTGTCCTTCACCAGCTCCTGGAGCTTGCTCAAAGTCATGTCCATTGAGTCGATGATGCCATCCAACCATTGATCCTCTGTCGTCCCCTCTCCTCCCATCTTCAATCTTTCCCAGCATCAGGGTCTTTTCAAATGAGTCAGCTCTTCACATCAGGTGGCCAAAGTATTGGAGTTTCAGCTTCAACATCAGTCCTTCCAATGAATATTCTGGGCTGATCTCCTTTAGGATAGACTGATTGGAGCTCCTTGCAGTCCAAGGGGCTCTCAAGAGTCTTCTCCAACACCACAGTTCAAAAGCATCAATTCTTTGGCTCTCAGCTTTCTTTATAGTCCAACTCTCACATGCCTACATGACCACTGGAAAAACCATGGCTTTGACTATACGAACCATTGGTGGGCAAAGTAATGTCTCTGCTCTTTGGTATGCTGTCTAGGTTTGTCATAGCTTTTCTTCCAAGGAGCAAGCGTCTTTTAATTTCATGACTGCAGTCACCATTTGCAGTGATTTTGGAGCTTAAGAAAATAAAGTCGGTTACTGTTGCCATTGTTTCCCTGTCTGTTTGCCCATGAAGTGATGGGACCAAATGCCATGATCTTAGTTTTCTGAATGTTGAGTTACTTTTTCACTCTCCTCTTTCACCTTCATCAAGAGGCTCTTTAGATCATCTTCAGTTTCTGCCATAAGGGTGGTGTCATCTGCATATCTGAGGTTATTGATATTTCTCCTGGCAATCTTGATTCCAGCTTGTGCTTCATCCAGCCCAGCATTTGGCATGGTGTGCTCTGCATATAAATTAAATAAGCCGGGTGGCAATACACAGCCTTGGAATATACTCCTTTCCCAATTTGGAACCAGTCTGTTGTTCCATGTCCGATTCTAACTGTTGCCTTTTGACCTGTATACAGGTTTCTCAGGAGGCAGGTCAGGAAGTCTGGTAGCCCCATCTCTTTAAGAGTTTTCCACAGTTTGTTGTGATCCATACAGTCAAAGGCTTTAGCGTAATCAATAAAGCATGAGTGAGTGAAGTTGCTCAGTCATGTCTGACTCTTTGCAACCCTGTGGGCTGTAGCCTACCAGTCTCCTCTGTCCATGGGAATCTCCAGGCAAAAATACTGAGTGGGTTGCCATTTCCTTCTCTTGTAAGCATAAGTAGATGTTTTTCTGGAATTCTCTTGCTTTTTCTATGATTCAGGAGATGTTGACAATTTGATCTCCAGCTTGAATATCTGGAAGTTCTTGGTTCACATACTGTTGAAGCCTAGCTTGGAGAATTTTGAGCATTACTTTGCTAGCGTGTGTGATGAGTGCAATTGTACAACAGTTTGAGCATTCTTTGGCATTGCCTTTCTTAGGGATTGGAATGAAAACTGACCTTTTCCAGTCCTGTGGCCACTGCTGAGTTTTCCAAATTTGCTGGCATATTGAGTGCAGCACTTTCACAGCATCATCTTTTAGAATTTGAATAGCTCAGCCCAAATTCCATCGTCTCCACTAGCTTGCTTTGTAGTAATGCTTCCTCAGGCCCACTTGACTTGCATTCCAGGCTGTCCGACTCTGGGTGAGTGGTGATACGATCATTGTCATTGGAGTCATTAAGATCTTTCTTGTACGGTTCTTCCGTGTGTTCTAGGAGGCGCGCTTGCTGGGCCCCTGGTCCCAAGATGGAAGCTGCAAGGCTGTCTCTTCATCCTCTCAGGCTGGGTGCTCGCAGTAGCCTGGTGGCCCCTCCTGCCTCAATTCCCCCCTCCCTCCCAGGGTGTGTAAGCGCCCTCCTCCTGGTCGGGGCTCCCCCCCCAGGCCAGAAGGTTTTGGTAGATCTCTGTGTTATTTCCCCCTAATGTCTCTGGTACCAGCGCTTCCTGCTGACAGGCCCTCTGGAAGCTCCCTCACAGACCAGTGTTCTGTGGGAGACGGGGGATTAGGTTAACTTCTTTTTTTTTTTAAATACATGAATATGCTTTAAGACAGAGTACATGGAGTAAAACTGCCTAATTTTTACATGTAAGCAAAATAAATATTATTATCCATGCTAATGCTGAATAATATAATTTTTAAATGAGATTAATTTGCTCCTATTCAAATTGACTATAAGCCTCAAAGACATGAGATGATATCAAGCTTTCTGTCTCAAAACTTTTCAAAAGAGCATAAGTATGGAACTGGAATATGGAACATTTTCTTATGAGAAAATGTCAACAGATTCACTTATTCAGAGTATCTGCTTTTAACACAGCAGAGTACTTTATCTCTGTGGTGCAAGTCTCTGGCCCCCTCAGTATGACATATGCTACTCTCCTCTGCCTGACACCCAGGATACCTCCTTGTCAGCGCTTGGGAAGCAGGAAAGAAACTGCAGACGCCTCCAAATAAACAAGGTCAGAGAAAACCTCCAAGGTTTACTTCTCACCGACACTGGCAGCTAATCTCAGCCATCATTCACTAGCTCTGCAGTGTCGGAAGAGGTTAACTTCTGAGTGCTCTCCATTTCAGTATCTCTAATGAGTCATCTTATTACCATATATTCAGTTTTTGTCATGAAATATACTCCTGAAAGTGAAGAAAGTGAAAGTGTTAGTTGCTCAGTCACGTCCGACTCACTGCAATCCCGAGGACTGTAGCCCGCCAGGCTTCTCTGTCCATGGAATTCTCTGTAAAAATACTGGAGTGGGCAGCCATTCCCTCTCCAGGTGATCTTCCTAACCCAGGGATCGTGCCCGGGTCTCCCACTTTTTAGGTAGATTCTCTACCGTCTGAGCCACCAGGTATGCCTGGATTACACTTCCAAACAGTGCTAATCATGATGAAGCAGTATAGGACTGGGGGTTATTAATAATGATTTTAGATAATTATGAATTATCTAAATAATGAAATTAGATAATTGCCGAAATATTGAGTTGGCCAGAAAGTTTGCTCTTGTTTTTATGTAACATCTTATGGAAAAACCCAAATGAACTTTATGGCCAACCAATATATTTACATTTCCTAGAATAAAAACATTATTGCTTCATCTGAGCTACCTGCCACCTTCCTATGCTTCCTTTTCTTGTATAAGCTCCTTTTAAAAAGTCCTTCCCTCATAAGTTAACAGGTATAGTAAGGCAGCATAGTGTAACTTTTTTGCTTAGGGTATGAGCAGGTTGAAATTTACTTAATTTTAAAAATGCCCAGCTCTTTCTGTGTCTGGGATTTTCCTTACTAAACTTTTTGACACTTCTTGGTGAAAAGAAATACTTCTTTTATTTTATTTCTAACCATTTATCTCTGATCCAAGAAAGTGTGTGAAAACCTTTTAAATAAGGAACATTCCCTAAGTAGGCAGCATGTGTGAATAACAGAAAACAGGTAAAAACAAAACAAAAAGATGATAATGAGGGAAGAGTGCCACAGGGAAAGCAGGGCGTGTGTGACCAGCGCTGAGGGTGCCATCCTGCTGGCGTCCGAGGCGCCTTGCTTGTTGTGGCCAGTGCTGAGGGTGCCATCCTGCTGGCGTCCGAGGCGCGTTGCTTGTTGGTGTGGAGCCAGGCCTGTGGCTCAGACCCCGGGTCCCCAGCCCTGGCTGGAGGAGGGTCTGCCCTGGGCGGAGCCGGGCTGAGAGGACGTGCTGTCTGCCCGCCACAGGCCCCGGTGCTCAGAACAGTAAGCTGGGTCCTTGTTCGTCTGTGGGGAAGGCTGAGTTCTCTTCTCATGTAGAAACGAGACTGGAAGAGTGGAGCTCACTGCTGTGTTAGGAGAAGGCAGGGTTTTGGCTCTGCCCCCACAGCATGGTGGACAAGGGACTGAGGCCCGATACGTCCCAGGAGCTGGGGGTGATTTCCATCCAGGTGACCAGAGCCATACCTCTGTTTCTTCTTCGTCTATAAATCAATATCCTGTGTTTTATGGAGAAAAACAGGTACCAAAGCCACGACCACCGAGCCAGAGGCTAGGACTGTGGGCGTGGCTGCTCTGTCGGCGGCCGTGAGCTGACGGTGCTGTGGAGCTGCAGTCAGCAGTGGGCGCAGGCGTGGACGCTGCGAGTGGCGCCTGGGTTTGCAGCAGAGGTGTGGTCTTGCTGTCTGCACTGGGTGAGTCTGAGACCAGTGCCCCGTCCTCTGTCTCAGGACAGCCATCAGAGCAGGGTGGGTGAGACCCGGTGAGGGGCCTGGCGTGTGCAGCTGGAGGAGGAAGCGTGTGGCAGCAGTCGGCCTGGCTGCATGCACATGCGACCGGAGACCCAGACGACACTCAGAGTGACTCGGTCACTTAGGACCGGTTTGGACCAGTAGGTGGAAATTGCAAGGAGACAGACTTTGGGAAACTGAAGAAAAAGCGTTCTGAGGTCTGCCTAGACCAGACAGACTCGCCTCTGGACACGGCTCTGATCAGCGGGAGTGCTCAGGGCAGAGCTGGAGGCAGGGCGGGAGCGCCTGTGGGGACAGAGCCCGAGGGGGGCAGGTGGGCGGGCTGACCGGCAGCTCACCAGCCTCTGAAGTCTTCCTCTCAGTAGCAGCCGGGGCCTGGGGACCCAGATGACTGGGACACAGCACGTGCATTCCAGAAGCTCCAGGTTGTGCTATTGATCTGTAGAGCGCAGCAGGAGCATGCACACGCGTCAGGCCACGTCAGCTGCAGAAGTCTGGGTTGTGATGGTGATTTGCCAGCAGTTTGGCAAACTTTGAGTACCGCCTTGTGGTTGAGCTGCTGGGCGCTACCTGGGGTGATGGTCAGACTGCCCATTCCTAAGGCCCCTGCCGCGCAGTGGGGGAGACCCACATGTTAACAGGTAATTCCGTGGTAGAGTAAGTCCTGAAACAGAAGTGAGTATCCTTCTGATTTTTTATTGTCAGTGTATAGGAGTGTAAGAGATTTGTGTATTAATTTTGTGTTCTGCGACTTTACTGTGTTCATTGATTAGTGCTAGTAATTTTGTGGTGGCATCTTTAGGGTTTTTTATGTAAAGAATCATGTCATCTGTAAAGTTTTTACTTCTTTTCCAATCTGGATTCCTTTTATTTATTTCTTTTTTTTCTCTGACTGCTGTGGCTAGGACTTCCAAAAGTATGTTGACTAATAGTGGCAGAGTGGGCACCCTTGTCTTGTTCCTGATTCTAGATGAAATGCTTTTTTTTTCATCATTGAGAATAGTATTTTCTATGGGTTTATCATATCTGGCCTTTATTATGTTGATGTATGTTCCATCTGTGCTTACTTTTGGGCTTCCCTTGTAGCTCAGTTGGTAAAGAATCTGCCTGCAGATGCAGGAGACCCAGGTTTGATTCCTGGGTTGGGAAGATCCCCTGGAGAAGGAAATGGCAACCCATTCCAGTATTCTGGCCTGGAGAACCCCATGGACAGAGGAGCCTGGTGGGCTACAGTCCATGGGATCTCAAGAGTCAGACACAACTGAGCCACCACCACCATGCTTTCTCGAGAGTTTTTATCATAAATGGGTGGTGAATTTTGTCAACAGCTTTCTCTGAATCTATTGAGATGATCATTTGGTTTTTATCTTTAAATCTGTTAATATTTTGTATCACATTGATTTGCATGTATTGAAGAATCCTGGAGTCCCTGGGATAAAGTCCACTTGATCATGGTATATGATCCTTTTAATGTTCTGTTGGATTCTGTTAGTTACAATTTTGTTGAGGATTTTTGCATCTATGTTCATTAGTGATACTGGCCTATAACTTTGTTTTTTTGTGGTATATTTGTCTGATTTTGATACCATAGAGTGAGTTTGGGAGTTTTCCTTCCTCTGCAATTTTCTGGAAGAGTTTGAGCCGGATAGGTGCTAGCTCTTCTCTAAATTTTGGTAGAATTCACCTGTGAGGCCATCTGGTCCTGGTCTTTTATTTATTGGAAGATTTTTTTACTACAGTTTTGATTTCCATGTTTGTAATTGGTCTGTTCATATTTTCTGTTTCTTCCTGGTTCCATTTTGGACAGTTATACTTTTCTAAGAGTTTGTCCATTTCTTTCAGATTCTCCATGTTATTGGCATGTAGTTGCTCATAGTAGTCTCTTAGAATCTTTTGTATTTCTGTTCTCTGTTGTAACTTTTTCATTTCTAATTTTATTCATTTGCGTCTTCTCCCTTTTTTTCTTGATGAGCCTTGCTGTTTGTCAATTTTGTTTATCTTCTCAAAGCACCAGCTTTTAGTTTTATTCATCTTTGCTATAGTCTCCTTTATGTCTTTTTCATTTCTTTCTGCTCTGATCTTTATAATGTCTTTCTTCTACTAACTTTGGGGGTTTTTTTTTGTTCTCTTTGTAGTTGCTATAGGTGTAAGGTTAGGTTACTTGCTTGATGTATCTCTTGTTTCTTGGGGTGGGCTTGTGCTGCTATAAACTGCCTTCCCACCCCTGCTTTTGCTGCCTCCCACAGGTTTGAGTCATCGTGTTTTCACGTCATTTGTTTCTAAGCATATTTTGATTTCCTTTTTGATTATTTTAGTGATCTGTTGGTTATTTAGAAGCATAGTTTAACCTCCATGTGTTTGTTTTTTTATAGTTTTTTCCCCTCTGTTACTGATATCTAATCTCAGAGCATTGTCAGGAAAGATGCTTGAAATGATTTCACTTTTTAAAAATTTACTAATGTTTGATTTATGGCCCAGGATGTGATCTCTCCTGGAGAATGTTCTGTGTGCACTTGAGAAAAAAAGTAAAATCTAGGAAGATGGTACTGATGATGCCATTTACAGGGCAGCAAAGGAGACGCAGACATATGACCCTGAGAGAGGGAGAGGGTGGGAGGGCGTGAGAGTGCGGCGCTGAGCGTGGAGACCACCGTGTGTGGAATGGACAGCAGGGGGAGCTGCTCTGTGGTGCAGAGAGCCCAGAGCGTGTGCTTGTGGCCGCCTGGAGGGTTGGGAGGGGAGGGGGGTGCACGGGAGGTCTCAGAGGGAGGGGACACATGTGAGCCTGTGGCCGGTTCACGCGGGTACATGGCACACACCATCACAGTGCTGTAAAGTAATCGTTCTCCAGTTAAAAGTAAACTGAAGATATAAAAGGCAGCGACTATCTGACAGTGTGGTGGCCGTCACACTGTGGAGCCGCTCGGCTCGGCCTGGGTGTTAGTGACACCCAGGTCATAGGGAGCAGCTGAGACCCTCTGCAGCCAGTTGTGGGCGGTGAGGTGCGTGGGCTGGAGATGGGACCCCTGCAAGTCACTTTCACTAACAAGACACTCTGAAAACTTGTCTTGAATGAATACATTCCAGGAGGATAACAACTTTTTTTTTTTTTTTTTAGTCTGTTTATTTAAAATACACTCTTTAGTACAGCAGTTAATTCACTGTCTACATATGCCGGAAGAATTGCAATGTGTTTGTCATTGGAGGAGCATTGCTGTTACAGATCTCTTAGAAATTCGGGCTCTAGACCTTCCTGAGTAGATGTCTTTCCCTCTTATAGAGCAAACGTAGAAAGAAAGACTTTACATATGCAAAAGACTTTTATATATAAAATATGTATACGTATACAAAATGTAGTATGTAGAGTGTATTTGAAAGAGTATACATATTCTTTGTGAATTCCACTTAACCAGTTCGTATTGCCAGGTCGCTAAAAGAAAGAGCAAAGATGCAAAAACATGATGGCTCGGATTTTTCATGGCTTCCAGTTTATGCATTTGGAGGCCATAGCATTTCTTCTGTGCGAGTTGTATGCCATGGGCAGTCTGCTGGATGCCTGGCGCCCCTCAGAGGTGACCTTTGATTTGCCACAGGAGTTACTGGTGCAGGCGTCTGAGGATGTGCTTGCCACCTGCGTGCGCCACCTTTCCGACATCATCCTGAAGGAGGACGGGCCGGGCCGGATGAGAGAAGACCTGATGGTGAGTGGCTGCCGTCCCCCCACCCTCCTCCTCCCGCGCCGGCAGGGCTGTGAGTGCCTCTGTGGTGTGTATGCAGCACCGTGAACAGGAGAAGGTGTTCCTAGCCTGGTGCTTACTCTTCTTTTCTAGAATTTTTTACTGGTGACCTATTCATTTTCTTCTCACTTACTACCTGGGGGAAATGATGGCAAATGCTTCTCCCAGTTGGGTCCTGTGAGATTCCTGATCCAATAGGGAGAACACAGTGTGTGTTGTGAGCTCAGAAGTAACAGGTGAGAAGAGAGTACTCTTGCTTCTTTGGGCTTGAGTTTGATGTTTTTTAAGATTGTCTACTGTGTCTGCTGAGTGGTTTGAACATCAGACTATAGAACAGTTCCCAGGTCACATGTGAAACAAGAAGAGATGTTTGAAAGCTGGAGAAATTCCTGCCCCAGGAGCAGTGAGAGTGTGTGACATGCACCCGCTTTAGAAATTGTATCTTGAAGAAGTGCCTTTGAGTCTTTGCACACGGGGCCTATTTTCTCATCCAAGTGGCTGGCTGTCAGCAAAACATTGGTGATTCTGGTTCTGGCATCTGACACTGTCCAGTAAGGGCCTTTCAGGCTAGGTTATCACTCAGCTGAAACTGGCCATTTTCCTCATCTGTTTGTGCAGCTCCTGTTCCCCCCTGATCAGTTCAGTTCCCCCTCGCACTTGAAGCTGGGGGTCGATGGTTATGTTTGGATATTTTGGAGGAGAAGAACCTTTGTGCTGAGACATCAATACGCTCCCAGTTCAGTAATTAGAATTATCCTAATCAATAGGAACCCTGGTGTTTTGGGTCAGAGGCCACAGTGTGTAGAGTGGCCGAGACCCAGGGCTTCTCTGGAGGGTCTTTCTCTGTTGATAGGTCTGGGATTCCCTACCCAGTCTAAGAAAAACGTGTAATATGACCAGGGAGTTTGCCTTAGTAAGACTTTTTTTCCTGTTCAATATGTCACCAAAATCTACCCTTCAGTCAAAATATATGGAGAAGTTTTCCGTATATATATTATTTACTTCACTCTTATTTAAATATAATTCAAATATTCCATCAGTCCACTGAGATACAGTATGTTCAGGTCTCTCTAAGCACACATATCATTATTAGCTTTCTTACTCTAAAAGGTCTTTATTTAACATTTTACTGTTTAGTTAATATCACCCTTGTATTTTTATGATTGAATAATTAAAACAGTGTTGCTTAAGTATTACGCTGAACATCCTCAATAAAGACACAGTAATGGTGCCTTGAGGTTTTAGTGAGTTCCAGGAGGAATCTTACTAGTAAGCTAACCAGGAGGACGATTTGAAAGTGCATTTAAAGTGTGTAGCAGGCTCTATGCTCCCTCGTCCTGCACGACCCTTCTGAGGAGGCAGAGTGCTGTCCCAGGGTGCAGGGCTGTGCGTCGGAGACGATGCAGACAGCAAAGGATTCGGTCACGTAGACACATGGTGATAGCGTGGTAAGCTTTGACGACATTCTTGATTTTTAGCATACTTTTGTGTATTTGTCAAACATATTTGTTGTCTACATTGACATGAAAGAATGCCTGATGTTGAAATTTAGAACTGCGACCTTCAACCTAGTGTGATTGGTAAGTGTGGGAGAAACGCAAGCATGAAGCCCTGTGACCATAACAATACTTGGAAAAGAAAGTCATCCAGAAAAACAAGGATGGTGTCTTGTGGGTGGCGGGATTGTGAGTCGGCTGCTCCGTGTTCCTGTTTGCTCAGGAGCACCGAGCTCATCCCTGTTATCACAGTGTACCTGCTGGCCAGCGCCCCTTTGACTTGCAGGAGTATCTGGAGGGAGATGATACAACTATGTGGTCACCCTAGTTTAGGCAGTGGCTGAGTTTTTCCAATGGCCGTGTCTTGTTTCGGAGGAAAAAGACAATTGTTTAATTAACAGGACAAAAAGAGAACTCCGCTGACACCGCCTTCATCCCGCTCGAGTTTGTTTTCCTTTGCCGCACTCTTACTGCAGAACCCATTCTCTTTGCAGGTGAAGTATGTTTTCACCTTAGGAGACGTCGCCCAGCTCTGTCCAGCCAGAGTGGACCAGAGGACCACCCTCCTGATTCTGTCTATCCTGGCCGCGTCTCCCAGCAGAGAGCCTCGTAAGGCCCTTGACGCGCCCCATGCCCTCTGCCCAGGGCCGGCCTGGCCCTGAGTGGTGCAGTAAGCCCCCCACCCCCTCGCCAGGGCCGGCCTCGCCTTGAGTGGTACAGAAAGCCCACCTCCCCTCCCTCCCCAGGGCCGGCCTGGCCCTGAGCGGTGCAGTAAGCACCCCTCACCTTCCCTCCCCGGGGCCTCGTCCTGAGCAGTGGTGCAGTAAGCCCCCCATCCCCTCCCCAAGGCTGGCCTCGCCCTGAGCGGTACAGTAAGCCCACCTCCCTTCCCTCCTGCAGGGCCCCAGGCACCCCCGGGCAGCAGTGTGGCCCTGGCCTCCCAGCCCCTCTCCCAGGTCCAGGGCGTGGTCATGCCCTCGGTGGTCAGAGCACATGCCGTCATCACCCTGGGTGAGTGAGGAGTCTTACTGGAGTCTCCAGTAAGCCAGTGATGTGAACCTGGCGGGCGCAGCCCTGCAGGGCCCTCACCGTCAGCACACGGGGCTCCCGTGGAGCTGTTACACTGTCTGTCCATCAGAGTTTCTAAAATCTCAGAGCTAAATAAGAGCAAAGTGTTCTCCAGGCCAAAAAAAAAAAGGTGCAGACACAAAACTCAGCAGCATCCTTTCCTCTCCTGACTGAATGAGAAGTGAAGGGAAGGACACAATCATGTTTGCCTAGCTCAGGTTTCAAGTTCATTACGAAACTTTTTACTTATATTGATTATGTGTATAATCAATAAGTATCATCAGTTACATTTTATTGGTTATTTTCCAGGTAAGTCGAAAACTCTAAAATTCATATGTTGACCTTAGAAGAAGGCATTTGTACTGCCATAGATGAGTATCTCAGTGTGTCTGTCTCGTGTAACCTGGGGGTGGGGAGTGTATGTATTTTGAGCATCTTAATATTTAGTATGGGTCTGTCTGCCTTTGGCTTCTTTGTTTGTGATTGTTGATGTGATGTTTTAACTGTAACTAAATAAAATCCCTGGAAAGATCTAGCTGGAGAACCTGTGAGGCAGTGAATGAGAGTAGAGTTGGGGTCTGTCTCTCGGGGACAGGGAAGCTGTGCTTACAGCACGACGACCTCGCAAAGGAGAGCGTCCCCGTCCTGGTGCGGGAGCTGGAGGTAGGCATAGACGGGAACGTCCTCAACAACATTGTCATCGTCCTGTGTGACCTCTGCGTCCGCTACACGGCCCTGGTGGACAAATACATCCCCACCATCTGCACGTGTCTGAAGGACCCGAACCCGTTCGTCCGGAAGCAGGCGCTGCTCCTGCTCACGGGCCTCCTGCAGGTGTGCGTCGGGGCGGCCTGCCAGCGGCGGCCCCTGGTTGGGGTGGGGGGGGGCGGGGGCGGGGTCTGAGCAGCGGAATAAGTGTGCGTCCTCCTCCTCTCTGCAGGAGGACTTTGTGAGGTGGAAGGGCTGCCTGTTCTTCCGTTTCGTCATCACGGTCGTGGACCCGAACCCAGAGGTCGCCAGGTGAGCCTCCTGCCTCGAACCAGGCAGCCGAGCGATAGGCCTAGTTTCTGGAAAGTTCTCTTTAAAATTGCTTTGGATTTGTGTCGTGTGGGATTTAGTGAGGTTTTGGCAGTTGCTAGATAATCAGTCAACTCTTAAAGTACTGAACTGCACAACAAAGCTTTAGTTTTCATGTAAGTTTAAGAACAAAAGCACCGTTGTCCTGGTGGCCTCAGGAGAAGCCCAGCCCCAAGCACACCTGCTGACGCTGCCCCTCCCAAGCAGAGGCGTGAGAGCAGGGCGAGCCGTGGCCACGCTGGCTGCTGGAGCAGAAGCTGTGCCCACAGCGTGACTTACAGTCGACTTCTAGTCCAGTAGCATAGGCTTCAGACTTTCCTCTAAGTGCAGAAACTAAGGAGGGCGTTCTAGGAGTTAAGACAGAATTGCTCAGTGTGGAATGAGAGTGTACAGTTCACAGGGCTCCTTGGAGATGGGTATTTCCTGAGTATTAGAAGGAAAGAGAGTTGCCTTGCCACTTGTTCATTCTTGTCCTTCTGGAATTTTCTTAAAGATTTCTTTTCAAGGGGTTGAGGAATGATCTCACAGAATTTGCTAACCTCAGTTGTGTTACATGAATAATGCTGTTTAAAGCAAGTCTGTAATTGGAAAATAGAGTGTTGAATGAATGGCAGGAGCTCCCACAGTTCAAAAGCGGTCTTTACAAATTCATTAACTCTAAATAGCATATAATAATGGGTCCCTCTGGTTCTAAATGGTCTTCCCTGGTTGCTCAGACAGTAAAGTATCAGCCTGAAATGCAGGAGACCCAGTTTGATGCCTGGGTCAGGAAGATCCCCTGGAGAAGTGAATGGCTACTCACTCCAGTATTTTTGCCTGGAGGATCCCATGGACAGAGGAGCCTGGCGGACTACAGTCCACGGGGTCATAAAGAGTTGGACAGGACTGAGCAACTAACACTTTCACTTTTACTTGTTCTAAATATCGTCACCAGTGGTTACTCTGGGCTCCATGGAAGAATTTCTGTTCGGTCTCCTTTGCGTATGTTTCTGCAAGGAGGAGCATTTACCTGACAAGCTGGGAGAAGGCTGGCGTGCTGATCAGCATGTCTAGAGCCATGTCGGAGGCTGAGGCTCCTGCGCTTCCTTTCTCTCTGCGTAAGTGGGGAAGGTGTTGGGCCGCTGCGCGGTGCCCTCTCACCTTCTCCGGCCAGGCCAGCCCCAGGCCCCGTGTGCCGTGGGGGCCCAGGAGCAGAGAGGGGCGCAGTGCACCGGCCCCTCCCATGTGCATTACAGCCTCGATGGCTGTGCGGAGCATGCAGTGATGAAGTCACAAGCCAGAGGGACACTAGAGGACAGGCAGGTGTCTCTGCAGAGTGCCTCTCGCCCATTTTAGCCCTGCCTTCTGAGTTGGTTTGAACCACGGCAAAATGTGGAGCGTGATTTGAAGAGCTTTGAAAAGCTAAATTAACCTGTCCATCTACTTTTAGGCCAAAGGTCAGGCCTATCTGCTTCCTTTATACATGTTAATTTTTCCATATGTGTCTGCTAGGACAGATCTTCACAAGAGACTGTAGCGGCAGAACCCTGTGAATTTACTTTTGGTCTAGGTGGATTTCCTGACGATTCCAGCATTAGCAAAATTGTATGACTGTTTTTAAATCAGTTTTTATTGGAGTATAGTTGATTGACAATGTTGTGTTTCTGCTGTACAGCAAAGCGACTCCGTTGATTGTACGTGTGTCCACTCTCTTTTAGACTCTTTCCCACACAGGCCATTAAAGAGCACGCAGCGTGTTCCCCGCGCTACCAGCAGGCCCTTGTTTTGTACATAGTGGTGTGTGTGTCAGTCCCGGTTCAGTTCAGTTGCTCGGGCGTGTCCGACTCTTTGCGACCCCATGGACTGCAGCACGCCAGGCATCCCCCTCCATCACCAGCTCCCGGAGTTTACTCAAACTCATGTCCACTGAGTTGGTGATGCCATCCAACCGTCTCATTCTCTGTCATCCCCTTCTCCTCCCGCCTTCAGTCTTTTCCTGATCCAGCATCAGGGTCTTTTCCAATGTCAATCCCAACCTCCCAATTTATCCCTCCCCTCCTTTCCCCCTTGGTAGCCATAAGTTTGTTTTCTCCATCTGTGGCTCTTCTTTTTGTAAATCAGTTCATTTGTAGCACTTTTTAGACTCCACCTGTGAGTGGTATCGTGGTGTTTGTCTTTGTGTCTGGCTCCCTCACTGGTGTGACAGTCTCCGGGTCCGTCCATGTTGTTGCACGTGGCATTATTCCCTCCTCCTGGCTGAGTAATATTCCGTAGTATACATGCACCGCGTTATCTGTATCTGTTCCTCTGCTGTAATATTCCATAGTATATATGCACCGCATTACCTTTATCTGTTCCTCTGCTGATGGGCATTTAAGTCACTTCTGTGTCCCAGCTGCTGTGCCCAGTACTACAGTGAACACTGGGGTGCATGTGTCTTTTCAGATTGTGGTTTCCTTGCGTGACATTTTGGATTGGTCGTAAAATATAAACCCCCAGTGTGGAGGCTACAAGCTTGTATGAGATGTACCCTGTCTGCCCACCAGGTGAGCCCTGCAGACAGCAGTCAGGATGATGGCCAGGCAACAGGTCGGCTTTCTCAGGGGGCAGGGCAGATGCTGCAGCTCTGCAGGAAGGCAGGGCTGGAAGGGGACTGCAGTGATGGGCCGGTGACGTAGAAAAGAAAGAAAAGCAGTGATTGCTCGATTTGGGAGAAAAGTGCTCCACTGAGGATCCGGAGGGCTCCGTGCAGGACAGGTGAAGGGACGAGGGAGTCAGAGAGCTGTCGGAACAATGGGCGGCTCATCGACCTCAGCGGAGGCTCCAGTGTTGTCACGGTGTCTGGGTCCCTGGAGTCGATGAAGCCGGGAGGACAGGAGGCTGTGTGGAACTGAAGGTGCTCTGAGAGACTGTCACAGGCTGGCCAGGCTCCTGGAGCAAGCCCCACAGCCTGGGCAGCTGATGAGCAGCAGATCCTGCCCCCTCCCTGCTTGGAGGTGGGAAGTCTGAGGTGGGCACCAGGAAAGCAGTTTCTAGGGAGCCAGACCCCCTCCCCCCCGTCTACATGGGCCCGCGTCCTCACGAGGAGGGAGGGAGGAGGAGGGACTCCAGGACCTTGTCTATAAGACGCTCACCCGTTCGCGAGAGCCTGGCCTTTGTGGGCCAGTCTCCTCCCAGATGTTCACCTCCTGATAGCACCCCCTTGAGGGCCTGGTTTCCAGCGCAGGAATTTGGGGAACACATACTGGTATGCATGCCCTAGCAGTGATGTTGGGGCTTGGAGTGGAGAAAATCAGGAAGCACTTAGCAAGCAGGTGAGGGTGAAACAGATACGTTCAGGAGTGGCCAGAGGAAAGGCTGAACCTGGTGACCCTAGGGGAGGACACGGGTTCTCCCCAGCAGCTGGCCCCCTCCCTTTCCCCCACGCCCTCCCAGCCACCTTTTGCTTCAGATCACTTTTGTCAACACATTCTGTGTGGTTTTGATAACATCTGCCCACCTGATGCGACACAGGCATCCTGGAGTCGGGGGTGTTCTTGTTTACTGGCATCCTTCCTGTCTCAGACGGCCTGAGGCCAAGGAGACACTCAGGGGACACTGGATGAGTCAGTGAGTGAAAATGATTGAGGCGGAGGGTGGGCCTCATTCCCTGGGTCCTTGAAGGACAGCCCGCTTGCTGAGAAGAGGAGGGACGGAATGGGGAGCGGTCAGCATGTTGTGGGAGCAGGACCACAGCGCACATGACAAGATACAGGCGGCAAAGCAGACCTGGGACGTGAGCTCAGGTGACAGCAGGGAGGGCTGAGAGGCAGGGCCATGGGTCCCGCTCACGGCCGTGGTCAGCATGGGCGGCGGTCAGCGCGGGGGCAGGGCTCCATCCCCATCATGGCGGTGGTCAGCGCGGGGCGGCAGCCAGTGCGGGGCAGGGGTCCAACCCCATCACGGCCACGGTCAGCACAGGGAGGGGATTCATCCCTATCTTGGCCGCGGTCAGCGTGGGGCAGGGGTCCATCCCCATCTGCTCACGGTGGCGGTCAGCGCGGGGCTGGGGTCCATCCCCATCTGCTCACGGTGGTGGTCAGTGCAGGGCAAAGGTCCATCCCGCTCACGGCCGCAGTCAGCGCGGGGCGGGGGTCCATCCCCATCTGCTCACAGTGGTGGTCAGTGCAGGGCGAAGGTCCATCCCGCTCACGGCCGAGGTCAGCACGGGGCAGGGCTCCATCCCCATCTGCTCACGGCTGGGGTCAGTGCGGGCCAGGGGTCCATCCCCGTCCCAGCCCAAGGGCGTCCAGGTCAGGACTCTGAGTCATCCATGTGGCCTCCACCAAGCGGATACCAGCTTCAGAGTACCATGTGTGTAGGAAGACATCTGAAAGAAGAGGGACGTGTGTGTTTTCTGCTTGATCTAAGAAGGAAGTGACCACGCTGCTTGCCCCTTGAGCCTGTCGGGCTGATGAAGCGGAGATTTGGATTCTTAGTGCTCCTCGGGATGACTGCCCTTCGCTCTGTTTTTCACACGAGGTGGTTCCGCTGTGTGACGTCTGCAGTGTCCCTGACTTGGTGGTGTGTTGTGCGTGGTCCCAGTTCAGGGTCCTGGGGGTGAGAAGGGCAGGAGAAGGGGCCGGCCCCCACGGGCACCATGGAGGACGCTGGTTTCGTGTGACTTTTCAGCTGACAGATGCCACACAGCCCCTCTTGGCGAGTTGGTCAGGCTGGTGAGCTATGTGTGTCCTCGTGCGCTCAAGGCGAGTCTCTCCCTGTGGGCCTGTCCGTGCGGCTGGGCGTCCTCCCTGCTCTGGACTTGCCCTCCACCTGTGTCCAGACCCCGCGTGTCGTTTACATTCCTGTGGAGTTGACTCGTTCAGCTGGTTAAGCCGGTGATTCCCCAGGGTGCTTGCCCGTGTGTCCCTGCCTGTACCTACTCTTGACCTAAAGCAAATGCACCAGCATCTGACGTTGAACATCTGAAAGTCCAAGTCGCTCAGTCTTGTCCTGCTCTGTGTGACCCCGTGGACTGCAGTCCGCCAGGCTCCTCTGTCCATGGGATTCTCCAGGCCAGAATACTGGAGTGGGTTGCCATGCCCTTCTCCAGGGGATCTTCCCGACCCAGGGATCTGACTCGAATTGGCAGGCCTCCTCCCCGGGGATTCCCCTGAGCAGATGGCGCTTTAGCAGTTGTGTGCTCGAGGGTGCATCCGGTGAACAGTCCGAGGTCGCCGTTGGCAGCAGGTCACTGCCCTGTTGAGGTCTCTGAGTGGCCATCTCTGACTGGCTGCGGTGTGAGCTCTGAGCAGACTGACCACGTCCTGAGCCTGGAGGAGAGCTGCCGGGAGGGCTGTCGGGGGTCTTGTGCATCCCACGGCCAAGAGCAGCGCGTTCAGACTTGTCCCCCGTCCTTCCCCTGGGGGACGGGCTCCTGGCAGCCGGAGATTGCAGTCAGCTCAAGGTGTGAGGAAATGTGGGTCTGGTGGGGCACTGAGTCAGAGCCAGCCCACGCCTGGGTTGGCCCGGCCTGGACGCCCGCCCTGTCCTCGAGCATCTGCTCGGGGGGCTGTGGGTGCTGCCCTGTGGCCCTTTGCCGCCTGGGTTGAGCGGTGGCCGCCTGTGGACGGTCCTGTCTGCCCACTCGTGGGTTTCGTGTTGGTCCTCAGGAGAGTTCAGGCTGAGGCAGGAGGCCTCGGGTGGTCATGGCCGGCAGGTCCACCTGAAGGGGCAGCTTAGGGGGCTCCTGCGTGACAGGTGTGGCTGACTGACGGTGGGTGGTGAGCTTGCAAGCACAGCTGGGGAGCCTGGGTTCACAGGGCAGGCCCGGCCCCGGAGCCGCGTGTGCCGGAGAGCCGGTGCCCCCCATCGTGGCCTCTGCGGGAAGGCTCCTGGGGGCCTGCGAGGCGTCCGCGGCGTCACCCGGCCCCGTCCCTTCTCCGCAGCACCGGGGAGGTCTGCCTGGTGCATCTGCTCCTGAAGAGGAACCCGACCATATTCTACCAGCACTTCATTGAATGCATCTTCCATTTCACCGGCTATGAGAAGCACGAAAGTTTCAATAGGTTCCCCCAGTCAGACAGGTCAGTGCCGAGGCGGGGGTGGTGCGGAGGGCCCGGGGGCAGCATCACCACCAGGCACGGCGGCCCCTGGCGGGTGGCCCAGGGGAGAGAGGGCGTCCAGCCTCGCCGAGGGGCTGTGCTGAGACGGTCCTGCTCTGTCCCAGAGAGAAGCGGCTCTTCTCCCTGAAGGGGGGTAAGAACAGGGAGAGAAGGATGAGGATATACAAGTTCCTCTTGGAACACTTCACGGACGAGCAGCGGTTCAACATCACTTCCAGAATCTTCGAAAACGTCCTGGGTAGGACCGGGCAGAGGGGGGATAAAGTGTGTGGAGGGAACTGCTGAGTAGCTGGGGGCCCAGCCGCCCTGCAGCCCAGGGGCCCCGGTGTCCTCGGCCGTCGGCCCGACATCCCGACCCCGAAGCCTTCGGCCGTTGGCCTGACGTCCTGACCCCGGCACCCTCTGCCGTCTGCCTGACATCCCAATCCCGACGTCCCGACCCTGACACCCTCAGCCATCAGCATGACGTCCTGACCCCGACGCCCTCAGCCATCGGCCCAACGTCCTGACCCTGACGCCCTCGGCCCGACGTCCTGATCCCCACGCCCTCCGCCGTTGGCCCGATGTCCTGACCCTGGTGTCCTAGGCCATCGGCCCGACGTCCTGACCTGGACGTCCTAACCCCAATGCCCTCGGCTGTCGACCTGACATCCTGACCCCGACGCCCTCAGCCATCGGTCTGACGTCCTGACCCGGACGTCCTGACCCTGACGCCCTCGGCTGTCAACCCGACATCCTGATCCCGATGCCCTCCGCCGTTGGCCTGATGTCCTGACCCTGGTGTCCTAGGCCATCAGCCCGACATCCTAACCCTGGCGCCCTCTGCCATCCGCCTGACGTCCCAATCCTAACGTCCTGACCCCGTCGCCCTCAGCCATCAGCCCTGCCCTCAGGCCGGCAGGCCACTGCCCCCAATCCATGCCCAGCACCACCCGCCCTGACTGTGGGCAGCAGTTCTCAGGGTCTGCCTCTGCTTCCTCCAGCCTGCTTCGCTGACGGCGACCTGCCCCTGGACATGGAAGCCAGCGAGCTGCTCTCGGACACGTTTGAAGTGCTCAGCTCGAAGGAGATCAGGCTGCAGGTGCTCAGGGCCAGAGCAGACAGGGACCAGCTGGGGGAGGAGGAGGAGCTGGCCCCTGCCAGAGCGGCCCTGCAGGAGTCGCAGAAGAAGCTCCTCTCGCAGGTGAGTGTGTTGCTCCCAGAGGGCCGGATGCCCTGTCCCGGGCTCTCCTAAGGCCCCCTCCAGCCTCACCTGAACACCCACCCTGCTCGGGGCTCTTCTCTGCCTGCGCCTGTGGCTCCGGTGGCTCGCGTGTGCCTGGCCCTGGTGTTGTGTCTGTGCACGTTACACCCACTGACGATATCTTTAGTAAGTGGGTGGGAGGTCACCTGTCACCTTCTGGGTAAATTCTCGATGCCCATGTGCGCCCTGGCCCACAGCCCCCCGCCCTGCAGCCCACTGGCTCTGGGCTCCGAGGGGCCACGCCTCCACCTGCGGGGCCTCTCCCCACCCAGCCTTCCCTGTGCTGCTTGCCCAACCAGAGTCCCCCAGACACACACCCTGCCCTGCCCCTTCACTCCCGGGCACTCCCACGGCCCTCACACCTTGCCAGTCTCATGTCGTGACACACAGCCTGTCTGGAAGTAGCTGGAGGCGTGAGCTCTTGGCCCCGTTTCTGTCGCCTGGGAGGTTAGCCTGGTGCCAGTGCAGAGAAGGTATTGGATGGTGTTTGTGGAGTGAATGCGTTTAAGCCACTTTTTAAGGCTCTCCCTAACTTAGCCTCTACTCAGACTCATCTTTATTAAATTATTTTAGTCTTGGTCCTCCTGTTTCAAGAACTCTGGTAAGTCTTTAGAAATGAGTGGATTACAAGTAAATAACATATACTGCTGCTGCTGCTGCTAAGTCGCTTCAGTCGTGTCCGACTCTGTGTGACCCCGTACACGGCAGCCCACCAGGCTCCCCCGTCCCTGGGATTCTCCAGGCAAGAGTACTGGAGTGGGGTGCCATTGTCTTCATATATACTAGTGACTTTAAATGAGAAAAGAATGATCTTCAGGTTCTGAAGGACAGTCTGGCGTGCGTGGGCCAGTGCAGTGCGTTGTGTCTACTTCTCAGAGATTTGCCGCAGACATTTGTGCTTGGCGCTCATTCTTGGTAAAGGCAGTATGTGACTACCCGGCAGATCTTCCCCTGTGTGCAGAGATTCAGAGAGGGACCCACACCCTCTCCAGGCCCAGCCCCTCCCGTGCCACCCCACATGCAGGGACACGGGTGTGCTCGTGCGGCAGGGCCGAGCCCCCTCTCATCTCGTGGAGGAGCCCGGGGTGCAGCCGGGCTGTGTGATGGGCTCGTGGGAAGGCTGGGAGCTCGTTTTCAGTCCTTCATTCAGTTGACCCTTGAGCAGGCAGGGGGTGGGGGTGCCAGCTCCTTCCTTCCCACACAGGTGAGGCTCTGTACTTACAGACGGGGCTGGTCAAGGCTCTACTGTATTTCTAGTTCTTTCTTCTTGTTTAGGAATAAGACTAGTACGTGTCTGCCTCCTGCTTTACACCATTTTGCAGTGATGGTTTCCTAGTCTCCCCAGCTGAGGTAACTTCCTCTCCAGTCTTCAGAATGACACCAAAAATAAAAAGTAAACTTGACATCATGCTCGAGATGGGCCATGCAAGAACTAGGTGAAGGGAACACGTTTGTCTTTCAGAACTTCATGCATCTGAAACAGCCTTCTTTTGTTACCACAGGTTCAAAAGAGGAATTTAATAGAAATGATTATTCCAATTATCGCCTCCCTGAAGTCTGCCCTAGAAAAGAACAAGATCCCAGCTCTGCGAGAACTCATGCTCTACCTCAGGGTAAGAGGCCTCAGGCTGTGTGATTGCCCCCCGCCCCCCAGCCCCCACTGGTCACTCAGGACCCCACAGTCCTGACCATGGGTCCAGTGTGGCTTGGAGCAGGGCCCCAGGCTGGCCTTTGACTGGGAGAGAAGACCTCTGGTCCCCCAGAAGCTATCTCTGCCTTTCCCGGGGAGTTGGGTCTGTGTCCTTACTGACCGTTAGGTTCAGGTTTGAAGTTTCTCAGCTGCGGCCACAAACAGGCCCCCGTCTTGGTTCAGTCTGCATGGGGTGAAGTGGAGGTGCTCATCGCTGACGGGAGCTCACCCCCGGCTCTGTGTCTGGGTTCCAGTCGGGGGTGCTGCTCAGAGCAGCAGCCTTTCTGCCTCCTGGCCCTGGGCTCCCGAGGGGACACATGCAGACCAAGAGTGCACAGAAATGAGGTCTCAGACCTTCCTATAGAGTCTTTCAGTCATGCAGAAACACAGCATTTCCCCTTTTCGTTTATGCTGCTGTTTCCTTCCTCAAAAAATGCTCAGATTCCTTATTTCCCAAGAAGGGCTGTGGCAGGATTACATCGAATACAGTTTTCAAATACATCTTCATCCTACAGAAGTGAAGGTGGGAAAGGCTGAGTGTGGAGAAAATGAGGAGTTTAGGTCACTCACACTGTCCTTGCCCCGGTGAACCTCAGAAAGGAATAAAATCTTGGGTAGCCCCCTGAAACACACGCAGACAGGGAGACCTAGCGTCTGGGCACGCTCGAGCAGGGCTGTGCGCCCGGCTTTGTGTGGACCCTGTCGGAGCAGCCCCCGCGGTTCTCGCCTGCACCTGGGAGCCCCCTGGTTGCCCGAGGCCTGGGAGGGCTCCTCCCTAGTGGTTGGGCCAGGTAGATCTTCCCTGCCTCCAGTAGTTAGGAAAAGTGGCTTCTTCCTCACGGCACAGAGGCTGGGTCCCCACCTTCGACGTTAGCCCTGGTGTGCTCACAGCCTCTGTCACTTCATGAGGAGACGCACAGATGGCCCCAAGCCTCAGCTGCATCCTGAGAAAGCCGGTGTGGACAGCTCCCCGTGCCCAGTCTAGCCAGGATGCCGTGTGCTGCCCGCCTGCCAGCCTCCCGCTGGGATTCCTGAGACAGGTCCCACAGCCCTGCAGCCGCAGACAGTTCTGAGCCCTGATGGGGGCTGCTTCCAGCCAAAGTTCTAGGGGTCCATGGTGCCTCGCAGGTGTTCAGGAAGCTTCCAGGAGATCAGGCTCCTGTGGTCAGCACAGGTGCAGTTGGCACTTCCTGGGAGAGTGGCGTCAGGTTCGCTGGTGGGTCAATGGAGCGGAAACCGTCTGCTCTGAGCATGCGTCCTGCCATGTTCTAGTCGTGATCAGCTTGTGGGGAAGAGCCTGTGCACCGGCTCAGGGCGCTCAGGGATGCCGCGGTCCATTCTAGGAGGTGATGCAGGATTACGGAGATGAAGTCCAGGACTTCTTCACAGTTGACAAGCAGCTGGCCGCAGAACTCGAGTACGACATGAGGCGCTACCAGGAGCAGCTGGCTGAGCAGCAGCAGCCGGTGAGGCGGGCGGCCCCGGGCGCCGCGGGGCACAAAGCGGCCGGTGGGAGGCGGCCCTGCCCCCATCTGCCCAGTGTCACCCCGCACCCACCTTGGTGGCCTCCTGTCTCAGGGGGCACCGTCAGCGAGGGCCTTCCCTGTCACCCCTACCCTGCTGGAAAGTCACTGCATCCCAGTGGGGGAGGGAGGTGTGCCTCTTCCCAGACAGCGCTGACCGTGATGGGGTCCTGGCTCCTTTGGTGGCAGAGAGCGCAGTCTCCCCAAGCCCCTCCTTGGGGTGGCTGCTCCCCCGGAAGCCTGGACAGCCCCATGGGCTCTGTGCGAGGCAGTGCTGGGAGCCCGGGTCTGACATGGTTTTGAAGTGAGTTCCTCTGGGCCTCCGAAGTGCTGGGAGATGTGCTCTTTAATTCTTTTCTGTGACAGGTTCTGAGCTTGGAAACAATTCCAGCTCCTGCTTGCCGAGAAAAAGACCCTGTGGCTGCCGCCGCGGACCAGCCGTTCACGCCCAGGCCCCACGCTGCGCACACGGCCGCACCCCTGTCTCTGGTGCCCAAGGACAGGTGTGTGGCGCCGGCTCAGCTCGTTGCAGGGGCGGCCCCGGCACCCATGGGCGGGGACCAAGGAGCAGGAGGGCGCGTCCGCCTCCGTGCCTCACGGTGTCTTTGCGCCAACAGGCCCGTGTCGGCGAGCACCATGGACATCCTGAGTTCCGTCAAGAAGGTCGTCGAATCGCGCCGCTGGCACAGTAGCCGGACCACGGGTCCGCTGCCCTCGGACAGTCGTCCTGAGAGCCCTGGTGAGCCCCGTGTGCGCCCACTGGCGGCCCCGGAGCTCAGGAGACCTGGGCCCTCCCCTGTCCCCGTCAGGCACTTCTGTCTGTCGTCTAAACGAGCCACTGGGACAGGCCCGGGGTCGGAGGGTGTCCAGCGGCCCTGCTCACAGTGGACGGTCTGGAGGGCAGGGTGAGGCCAACGCAGCCGGCAGCGAGGGGCGAGAGGAGGGGGGCGTGCGCGCGGCTGGCAGCGAGGGGCGAGAGGAGGGGGGCGTGCGCGCGGCTGGCAGCGAGGGGCGAGAGGAGGGGGGCGTGCGCACGGCTGGCAGCAAGGGGCAAGAGGGCGGCGTGAGCGAGGCTGGCAGCGAGGGGCGTGAGGAGGAGGGTGTGAGCGCGGCTGGCAGCGAGGGGCGAGAGGAGTGGGGCATGAGCGCGGCTGGCAGCGAGGGGCGTGTGGAGGGGGGCGTGCGCGCGGCCCAGCAAGGGGCGAGAGGAGGACGGCGTGAGCGTGAGGAGGAGGGTGTGAGCGCGGCTGGCAGCGAGGGGCAGGCGAGAGGAGGGCGGGCGCGCCGCCAGCAGCGAGGGGCAGGAGGAGGGGGGAGGAGGGCATGCGTGCGGCCCAGGGAGGGGAGCGAGGAGGAGGGGGGCATGCGCGCGGCCGTCCCGGGTCTCCGCGCTGGGCAGGGAGGGGCCGGGGGCTCTCGTCGGCCTCGCTCGGGCCTTGGTGGCCATGGAGCAGGGCTAACCTGCCTGTCCCTGAAAACGTAGGTATTTTTCACCTTTCCGAAACCAGTCACGTCACAGTGAACATTGGAATGTAGTCTTGTATGTGTATGATCTTCAAGATTAATTCCCACGAGTATTTTTTAAACTTTTGATGGTGTAAGACCGTTGTTTCTTGTTCCTTTCACGAGAATTCCCACCTTGGCCCACGAGAGTCCACATCCTACAGAGAACCGGGTTCATAACATATCCCATTTTCTCTGCTGAGCTGTAGGCCAAAAATTTTAATTTCATTTGTTTGAATCCTAGTGAGAAAGGCCATGGTTTCTCATGCTCATCATTTGTGTGTATCTTTCTGATTACCTCTTTATAAAAACTTTATTTGGGACATTGAGTGTACTGTGTATCTTGCAAATGTTTTTTCTCCTTGGCATGTTTTGTTTCTGGGGCTGTTTGGGTTTTTGGAGAGGTAATGCTGTCCCCTTTCCTCCCAGTGCCCGTGCGGGTCTTGGAGCTGGAGTCCAGTGGAGCTGACCCGGAGTCCAGTGGAGCTGTTGACCTCGAAACAAAACGAGGGATCAGCACCCCTGAGCGTAAGTAGTCTGCGGGCACGAGCAAGTCTCCTGACTCTGCAGCGGGTACCGCGTGTGCAGGGGTCCCAGCACAGTTCCCTCATGCATGCCATGGGGCGTGTGGTCACACTGAATGCCCCTAAGTGACTGTGATGGTGCTGCTGACTGGGCACAGCTGACCGAGGCTCCTTCCAGGTGCTGCCAGTGGATGTGAGGGATTTTCAGCGCTAGATTTAATTGAACAAGGGGCAGTGGGATAGCAGGTCCCTCCTTGGTGGTGAGTCAGCTGCAGAGGCGCCGCCACCTGGCCATGCTGGGCTGTGCGAAGGGCTCCGAGCCCTGTCCGCGGTCCACACAGCAGCGGTGAGGGGCGGGAGGGGCTCCCAGGCCTGTGGCACCGCGGATGCACCAGCAGACCTGACCCCCGGCCAGGAAGGTCTCCCCAGACCTCAGTGGTCGCAGCACAGGGAGCACGTGGATCCTGGCCGTCTGGAGGGTGTGGTGAGAGCACAGCTAGTTGGGACGGGACAGGCGGGGCGTCCCCGGGCAGTAGCACCCGCTCTCAGGTGTGGCCCAGGCCGAGGAGCGCACAGGGCTCTGGACACAGACAGCCCTGGGCGGGGAGGGAGCCTCACCAGCGTACGACAGCGGGGGCTCCGTGTCCTCAGCACTCAGATTGTCCTGACCGAGCACCGAGTGAGGGCTTATCCCCAGTGACCTGCTTTAAACCCGGCAACTCCCCTGAGGGCGGTACCTATCTCCCCTCTAGAGAAAGAGGTTCTCAGTTTAGCTCGCGCTGGGATGCAAAGCCCAAGTTGGCCCAGGTGGGAGGGTGGGTGGCAGTGAGCAGGGGGCAGCCAGCAGGGCGGCATCTTCCAGGCGCCCAGGAGGAGCGGCAGGAGCAGGGGTCTTGAGGGGCTCTGAGTGCGGTGGGGCCTCGGGGGGGCCGGGGAGGAGCCGTGAGCGGCAGCACTCAGAAGGCCGTCAGGGCTGGGAACCCAGGGAGGGAGGCAGGCCCTGGCCCCACCGTGCGCCTGCTCTTGTTCAGCTTCTCCCCTGAAGGCCTTTGTTACCCTTCCACTGAACATTCCCCCTTCCAGAGACCATCCCAAATGTCACTTTTGGCTCGGAAATCAGCTACATCGTGTCACCGGGCCAGTCGCTTCCCCTCCAGAGCAGGAGCAGGAGGCGCGCCCCAGGAAGCCGGCGGGGCTCAAGAGCTGCAGGCCAGGGGGACAACGTTCTGTGTCTGTCACTGCCCGACATGCCGTAAGTCCCCAGTCCCTGCCCAGAACGGTCCCATCTGAGGGCTGGGGCCCCGCGTGACGTGTGCACTCCCCCACAGGCCCCCGCAGACTTCCCAGTGGAACGTGAAATCTCCCTCCAGAAGCGAGGACCGCAGCGCCTCCAGGAGGCCACGCCGCCAGGCCTCCAAGAAGAGGGCCAAGTGACCACCTCTCCCGGGAGTTCTCACCTGGAGCCCCGGGACCACCCACCTGTTCACCTCTGTGGCTGGTCATTACCTGGTTAAGAACTGTAACACGCCAGGGAAATGCCTTATGTATTTAATACGGACTTAAATATCCAAAAACATCCAGCTCATTCTAATAAACTCTATTCTGGTCCCAATCCAGAACGTTGTCTCTTAGAAGTCCTGCTTCTGTTAGCTGTTTTCCAGTTCCTTATAGTAAGGACACTGCTTCCTGTATCTGTTATCCAGACTGTAATATTTTTTCTATTGTTATTAAATTGCAAACTTTTTAAAGCTTCTTCCAATGCACAAAGGTTAAGCATGAGTCCAAGCTCCGAGTGTTTTTAGCACAGTGTTTTTATTGGTAGTCATTTAACTGACCAAGTGTTGGAGGAGAATAAAACCAGATCTCTCCTATTAGGGAAAAGGGACCCACACCTTTAAGTTTCAGGCCGTCTGCCTCCTCACAGCAGCGGTCTTGGCATAGACTGCAGTCCCTGCTAGGAGAACTCTGTTTCTTACCAGAGCGACAGGAGCAGTGCTTTATGTCCAGTCCCGGGGGTGTCCCTGCGGCGCAGAGGCCTTAGGTTCCAGGCCCACCTAACACTGGTGGGCGTGCGCTCTGTCCAGGAGCGAGCAGAGAGGAACAGGGTCGGCCCAGGGTTCATCCTGGATCTGCAGAAGCAAAAGCACAGGGTTTCTGTCCATGCTGCATGGGGAGTGCTGGTAGGTTGAGAGCGTCGAGGCTGTCCTAACCCCGGCTTCCCTGCTCATCTGTGTGAGCAGTTGTGTGTGCACATGTCTTCACAGCACACTCTGCATGTGTGCACGGCGGGGTCAGAGGGCAGCCCCCGAGGGATGCCCTCGCCCCCGTCCGGCGCTTCAGACCCAGGGCACACCTGACACGACGCAAGGAGGAGGCAAGTGAAGAGGCCCTGCTCCCACTTGTGTTTGTAAAGCTTTCACAAATGAGGTTTAACAGACACCGAGTGCAGGTGTGTTAGCACGAGTCTGCGGCACCCGGCTCAACTGCAGCCAAGGCCACAACAGCGGGTGTGCTGGCCTCCAAGCTCCAGCCACGTCTACATCGTAAAGTCTCACGAGGCTTCTTTTCTGTCTGCAGCGACCTCCCCGACGCATGTCACTGCCCTCTCCTCTGTCAGAGCTGGGGCACGGGCCGGAGGCTTTAGGGTCCATGAAGTCCACCTCATCACGGAGCTGCCCCCAAGACAGAGGGCACCTCTGTCCCCACTGAGCAGAGCTGAGGGGGAAGGGCCGTCTCAGGCTGTGCTTTCGAGTCACACACTCGGAGAAGACGCTCCCCCAGCACCATGAGGGGCTGCCCTCTGCTGCTGCCAGTCCTCGTGGCAGAGTGCCCACACGCTCAGGAAAGAAAGGTCACCGTTGTCTCGAGTGCTGAACTAAACACCAAAGCATACGAGGTGGCGACACTGAACGTAATGATGGCTGTGTCCTTCCCTGTGAGAGCCAGTGACACAGGCGTGAGGGCGCCTTCTGTGAAGCCGGGTGTGAGCACAGCAGCGCATCTGAGGCCAGGAGCGCCTGCTTGCAAGGAACAAAGGCCTCTGCAAGGCGTCCCTGATGCCCCTCGAAGCAGGCAGCATGTCGGGTGGCGAGAACTTCGTCAGTGTCAGGAAACTGCCCTGGACTTGGGCTCACGCTTCACCCCCGTCAGCTGGGCCACCGCCCAAGCCCCTCCTGCCACAGAGCAGCCTGCCGGGAGGTGAGGCGGAGCCTGCCCTGTCTCACTGCAGAGAGGGAACGGGGGTCACTGTCCTTAAGCAGATGGAAACGGGGTTGGCAGATTCGATTCAGAACTGCCTTTGCCCCTGGACGGTCTGATGAACCGCATGAGAAAGTAGAGGGCGTTTAGAGGCCAGAGAGCAGGCTGCTGTGTTTTCTGAGTCAGAGCCACAGAGCTCGGAACTGGGGAAGCCAGGCCGAGGGGCCACACAGAGGACCTTTCCCCTCCCAGCCCCCTTGGCACTACCCAGGCGGACCCACGTGGTGTGTGAACCACACGGGCAGGGCTGGTCCGCCCTTGCCAGCGTCGGGCATCAGGTGGGCCGGGGCGGGCCAGCTGACCTGGGCACTCGGGAGCCCGCCACTCTGAGTGGGCCTTAGAAGGCAGCCGATGACTGCAGGGCCTGGTGGGCAGGAGGGAGCCTGACACCACCCACTCCGCGCAGCGTGCTCGCTCGCTCGGGAATGGCAGCGAGACCTGCGGACCAGATCCCTCTGGAGCACGCACATCTCTCTCCTGGGACCTGCTGGGTTTTGGGGGGACATCACCTTCCCTGCTGGTGACAGAGGTCTCCAGGCCTCCTCTCCTCCTCACCTGTCCTGACGTCATTAACTGTCCAGCTCCCCTGGGTTCTTGCAGCTGAAGCCAAGCAGCAGAGCCGAGTGAGGCCCGACAGTCCCCAGCAGTGCCCGGGGCACACTGCTCATGCCTGACAGGCCCGGCATTCCCCGCTCTGATCGTGGCTGACAAAGTAGCCCCGTGTGTAGGCACAGTGGATGCCCCTGTGATGAGGGTCAGGACGGCCAGGACCCCGACGGTGCTGCCAGTGTTGGGGTCAGCTGGAGAAGGGGAGGGGTGAGAAGACGCTGTCCCCCACCCTCCCCAGGCCTGGAGCGGCTCTGCCTGGCGGCGGTGACGCCCACCAGCTGCAGCACCCACCTGCGGGCACCGCCTGCGCTGACCAGCCTCTGGGCACATCTGGCAGCTTTCTTACTGGGAAATGGTTCCCCACAGAGATAGAACTAGGAGCCAGAGCCCCAGGGAAGAAAACCCCTGAATCTCTAGGGCGTGCCTCAGATTATTTAGTTTCAAGCGGATTAAAAGGGCAAATAGGAGGTGAGAACGTGGCCTTGCAGCCCCCAGCCGACCCTCAGGAGACCCTCAGCTGCGTTCTCATGCTTCAGGGTGGGCGCGGGGCTGCCCTGTGTGCAGATGAAAGTGCTGGAAAGCACGCAGGGGTGTAGTGACCCACGCTGGCCAGCCTGGGAGCTGCTGCTGTCCTCCCTTCTCGGGTGCAGGGTTGACTGTGAGCACACCGTTCCTTAAAGGTGCACGTGAATGCTGATTTCATAACTTCAGTTCCCAAGCTCCGTCTCTTGAGTCAGGAACTCCAGGGCACGGCCCAGGAATCGTCCTCCTGCCCCAGAGCACCTCTCCGGATCTGACAGCAGCTGGGGAGTGCCCAGGAGCGGACTAAACAGGTGGGGTGGGCCCTGCACCCGCCCCCATCCTGCCTCAGCCTCCACTGAGCCCTGACACCCAGAGGAGGAAGCACCCCAACAGCGTAAATTACTGGGGTGAGCCCTAGTTTCTGCTTCCTGCAAGATGGTCAGAGTGGATAAATTCCTGGAGACCTTATACAATTACGTTTCCAGGATTCCGTCAGTTATCAAAGTAATGGAGCTCATGATTCTTCATTAAAAGTTTCAGGATGAGGAGAGAACCTGTGGTCCGTCCTTCAGAGGGTCCTCCTGCCAGACCCGGTGGACTCCAGGGGGCAGCCCGCACCAAGGGCGCTGAGGTCCAGGGCACCAGGAGGCGTTGCTGGCCCGGGGTGCGGCTCGGTGGACTCATGCTCGAGTGTCCTGTTCTCGCAGCAGGCTGAGCCCGTGGCGTCGGGGGCGGGGCAGCAGTTCCAGCCTGAGTCCTCCTCGTGGACGGTGCTGAACCCTGGCTGGGGTTTGAGGGCGGACGGGGACCCGGCGACAGGGCTCCGGTGCCGCCCGCCTCCCCGGGCTATCCCCGAGCGCCTGTGGTTCAGTCCTGCCCACAACCCACCGGGGCCCCAAGGGCACCAGCAGTGCCTCAGCATCCCTGCGGGGCCGGCAGGCAGTCCCTGCGCCCAGACGGAATGCCCCCCAGACTCTCCTGTGCACAGAGTGAAGGGTCCCGACGTGAGGTCTGAGGCTCCTGCCTCACGAAGGTCGCTGTCTGCCCACTGGCACAGCGCCCGCAGCAGGGACGCCGGCACCCACCCTCTTCCCAGGGCTTTCACCAGAGGGCCAGCCTCAGTTTCCCACGAGGGTGAAAATCTGGGACGAAACGTAATATTAAAAAAGTAAGATCATGGCTAACGGTCCCATCACTTCATGGCAAATCAAAGAGGAAAAAGCAGAAGCCCCGACAGACTTTATTTTCTTGGGCCCCAAAATCACATGGACGGCAACTGCAGACACTGAAATTAAAAGATGCTTGCTCCGTGGAAGGTAAGCTATGGCAAACCTAGACAGCTTATTAAAAAGCAGAGACATTATTGTGCCGACAAAGGTCTGTATAGTCAAAGCTATGGTTTTTTCCAGTAGTTCCAGACATGAGAGTTGGACCATAAAGAAGGCTGAGTGCCAAAGGATTGATTCTCTCAAACTGTGGTGTTGGAGAAGCCTCTTGACAGTCCCTTGGACTGCACAAGAGATCAAACCAGTTCATCCTAAAGGAAGTCAACGTTGAATATTCACTATACTTTGAAGAGCTGACTCATTGGGAAAGACCCTGATGCTGGGAAAACTTGAAGGCAAAAAGAGAAGGGGGCGGCGGAGGAAAAGACAGCATCACCAACAGAGTGGACATGAATCTGAGCAAACTCCGGGAGATTGTGTAGGACAGAGGAGCCTGGCATGCTGTAGTCCGTGGGGTTGCAAAGAGACACAGTGACTGAACAGACTTTCATAAAAAATGAAAACCTTTTGTGCTTCAAAGGACACAGGCAAGTGAGAAGACAGTTCATTGACTGGAAGAAAGTCATACATCTCTGACAAAGGTCTAGGATACAAAATGTATGAAAACTTGCAATTCAGTGAATTGACAAATAAAATGGACAAAGAATTTGAATAGACATTTCTCTACACCATTAGCCGATTCAGTTGAGGAGGAGAAGGGGACGACAGAGGATGAGGTGGTTGAATGGCATCACCGACTCAATGGACATGGGTTTGGGTGGACTCTGGGAGTTGGTGATGGACAGGGAGGCATGGCATGCTGCATTTCATGGGGCTGCAAAGAGTCGGACACGACTGAGCGACTGAACTGAACTGAACTGAACATGAAAAGATGCTCAACGACATTAGTTGTCAGAGAAATGCAAATCAAAACCACAGTGAGAATCCACACCACATCCCTGAGGAAGACTGGAATGAAAACGATGGATAATCACGCGTGTTAGTGAGGATCTGGGGAAACGCGCGGCCAAGGAGAAGTAAAATTGCACAGCCAGCGTGGGAAACACTTTGGTGGTTTCTTAAAAAGCTAACCTGTGACATCATCAGTTCAGTTGACGTACTCCTTTCCCGATTTGGAACCCATCTGTTGTTCCAGGTCCGGTTCTGAGTGTTTCTTCTTAACCTGTATGCAGATTTCTCAGGAGGCAGGTCAGGTGGTCTGGTTTTCCTATATCTTTAAGATTTTCCACAGTTGCTTGTGATCCACACACTCAAAGGCTTTAGTGTAGCCAATGAAGCAGAAGTAGCTATTTTTATGGGACTCTCTTGCTTTTCTGATGATCCAGTGGATGTTGGCAATTTGCTCTCTGGTCCCTCTGCCTTTTCTAAATAGAGATTGAACATCTGGGAGTTCTCAGTCCATATGCTATTGGAGCCTAGGAGCTAATTGTCTACCTGGAGTTTTACACTCCATGATAAGCTGAACAGCAGTTAATGATTGTACTGGGTCTGAATGTTTTATGACCCTCCAGACCAGGGAGGCATTCTTCTGAATGCCTGGAAACTGGAACAAACACAGCTTTAGGCTAGTGGAGCCAAAAACGTTTATGTGAGAGAATTACAATGGGAACTAGAAAAAAGAACCAAGGCTCTTACTTCTACACTGACTGCCTAACAGTCTTTCCCTCACCGGGGCAGTGTAGGGGTAAGCGAGACCCTCACAGTGCTTAGTCTGCCTTGGGGGAGTTAGCCCTAATGGCCCGGGAGTGGGGAGAAGGAAGACAGAGCTGGAAAGCTGGTGCAAAGGGCTAGGAGGCCTGTAGCCTCTTCTGGACCGAGGTGCAGAGTCCGCTCAGTCCAGCTTTTGTTCCTGATTGCAGACTATGAGCCTGTCTCAGATCTTGTCTTTCTTAAGACACCTGCCGTGTTAATCACCTCCTCCTAAGTGTCAGGGCCAGATCTGTGTTTACCCAGGCCCTTCCCTTCTGGGCTGGAACAGTCAGCAGGCAGCGCTCACGCCTGGCGTCGACCCGGTGTTCCAAGGTCCGTGCTTCCCTGACCCCAGTCACACTCCCTTCCGGGTCTGGCCTTGGGGTTTGTAACAAGGAGATTTTTTCTTAATACATGCTGTTTTTCCAGGTGCTATTTCTGTGGGATTTCTCAAGGCTGTGAAAGTCCATTATTAGGAATTCCCACTGCAGGCTATGCTGTTGTTAACAGAGGATTTGATGTTAACCCGGAGGGCACTGTCTCTTGCGGTCTTAACTTGATAAAGACTGAAACATGCTTTCTCCCTTAAGGCAAGCTAAGCGACTTCCCACACGTTCTCTGAGGAGTGACCACTCAGAAACCCGTTTAGTACTATCGTTGACCCCAAAAAGACTGCTCAAGACTATGGGGATCTTACAGTTCTGCTTATTTTACCGTTAACAATGAAATAATGATTTCGAGTCAGGATTTAAATCTTATCCCATCAACATTGTGCTTCCTCCCTGTCTCCATCTTGTTATTATTATGCCTATTCTGAACTTGTCCCTCTCCCTGGGGCCTTTGTCCCCTTTCATTCTTTCTTTTTCCCATGTGGCAATCAAGCGTATTTTATATACTACCCCATAGCCAGGCAAGCCTCAGCGCAGCGATCCCTCTGAGTTGGAAGAGCTCTGCTTCTTTACAACTTATTTCTGGCAAACAGAATCAGGGACTGCGGGCTCTAAGCTCTCCCTCTGACCGGTGCTTGCAGCAGCCACTGTGTGTGAGCCATCAGAGCATTCAGGGACTGCGGGCTCTAAGCCATCAGAGCATTAAGGTTGTTGCCACTGTCTTTCCAGGCTGAAGAAAGTCTTTTTCAAGAGTCTGTGGCTAAACTGGTGCTTTGTTGCCAGTCCACCTGGTCATGAGTGTGTGTGACACTTGGGATCATTAGTGGATCTCCGAATCCTGAGTATTCAATAAAACACAGACTTGGGACTGTTTTCCTCCCCAGAGCAACCCACAAGGGAAAATGAATTCCTGCTCCCCACACGGATTTTCATAACACAGAACAAGAGGAATACTACTTAGAAGGCTCTCTTCCCGTTGGGAGATCAATGTATCTCTAAGCTTTGACTCATCTGTATCACGGTTTAAGCACAAATTCTCCACAGCTCAGATTTGCAACATCTAAAACACAGTTTTGTTAGTTGATTCTTTGCCTTCAGGGATATGAGGTTTTGCCTCCTGGTTTGGGGAAGGTGTAGGGCAAGAACCATCTGACAGCTAACAATGCGTATCAGGCTAAGAACACTGGGAGGAGTTACTAAGCTAGATGCCTAGCAAGCATGAAATTCACATCAGTGTTAAGTATGAACATGCTCAGTATTATCCTGAGGGAATGACTTCAAGGTGGAAGTTTCTGTTATGTTTATTTTTCTCCAAATTTGTAACGTTTTTCTGTCATGCTACGAAAAGTCTTCATTTCCCTTTTCCCAATATTGAGGTTCAAAAAGCTAGCTCTCAGTCATAGACTAATGTGGATTTAGTTTCCTATGTAAGTATTTATATTAGTTTTCCTCAGGGATGTACATATGTGTATAAAATCCTCATCTTACCACTCGACAATACCGCTTTGACCATGCTTTCACATGTGTTCCTTGGTCAAGGTCACTTGCCAGAGCAAGCTGGGTTTCTGCAGTCTCGTCTGGTGGGTGAAGGATCCACTGAGGGCGGCTCAGGAGTTTCCCCCCTGTATTGTGATCCACGGGACCTCAGGTCTGGAAACAGGGAAGCTCTGATGTCCCCGACTAGCCCCAAGGGTCACGGGGATCTTCACCAGTTGCGTTCCCCCTTTCTGGTCTTGCCAGGGTTTGCTCCTCAAAGATGTCCACTCACTTTCTCCTCCTTCCTTTGGAATCCGGTGGTGTCTTCTAAGTGTATGACTTTCAGATAGGTTTGCTTCTTTTTGCTCTGGGATCTCTGCTGGGGAAGGAAGGTCCAGGCTGTGGGTTACTGGGTTTTCCTGGATTAAAGAACTCTTTAACTCAAGATGACCAGATCCAAACTGAGAAAACTACATTCAACATCCCCCACAGAGAATACAAACCGAGTCACCCATTTTACAGGACGGGGAAAAAGAAACAATGGGACAAACTTGATGTTCTTCATTCGCCATTAAACTTTTTCACTCTGGACCGAGGCCCTGATGGTTCTGTTCTTTAGTATGTAATGAAAGGAACTTCTTGTATCAAGGACCTGATAAGCAAAGTGTTAGTGGATTGATTGTTAATACATTTTAAGAAATGGTCTTAATCTAAGTCATTGAATTTTCCTACTAAATAACTTCTCAAGTTCTTCCCAGTTAAATACCTTGTATGGTGATTCAGAGACACGGCATGCGGGGGACCCACAGGGAGGACTCAGTCATGTCAAGTAAATCTAACTCATCTCTGTTCTTCTTGGCTTGTTCTTGACTAAAAACGGCAGTTCTCACTTGGACTCTCAGAGACTCGAAGCCTCTTCCTGAGTCATCTCGTCTCTGAACAAATAGGCTCACATCTGAAAAATGGATTAGAGAGGACTGTCTATGTAGGACTACAGGATTTTGGAGGTCATCCTGGAAGGGATGTGGATGGGAGTTGCACCGTTGAAGGTTTCTCCCCTCAGGAATCAACACATTTTGCTTTTGATGTTTTCCTTTTCTTTTAGGTTCAAAACCAGTGACCATGCTTTATAAACACTAAACCTCTACACCAGACACACAAGGATGTTTATTTTTTCTGGTCAGACGAATCAAATTTAAAGTATTAAGAACTTAATGCTACGCTTCATGGTTACTATGCAATAAAAGGATTTAGAATGGATGGAAAGCGCTTGACCGCTTCCCTGTAGTCAGCACAAAGCCGCACCTGTTCCACTGGCATCTGTTGTGGTGGAAGCGTAAACGGTCACAAAACGTACTTTTCCATTCGGAATTTTCTTGATGACTCTCCCTTGTTCCTCACATTCCACGGTCTGTTGGTTCTCTCCTTCCCATAAACCAGCTCTCCGAAAGAGGGTCAAGACCTAGGGACCCAGGGACTGAAATCAGCTCACAAACTTTGGCCCGGCGCACTGAATACGACAACAGTATTACATCCTAATCGTCAAACTTATGAAGAGACTAGATCTTACTTACGCCGATCACAAAGAGAAATGATAATTACGTGGCACGATAGAGGTGCTAACAGTCACCATAATGGCAATCATATGACAACACACAAGTGTTTCAAACCCACATGTCGTGCAGTGTGATCTTATACAAGGCTGTATGGTGAAACATTTTCACTTAAAGAAAAATGGAGCACCTCCCATCACCCGTTTGATTGCATGGGTGAGAGAGGATTCTTGTGTTACTGTCTCAGCATCTCTCACTCCTGTCTTCCTCTTCTCCACGCCCCACGATTCCAGCTTCAGCCAGCATCACTCACAGCCTGAGGACCTGGGACCCAGCCCAGCAGCCGCTGCTGGGTCCATGCCTCTCACCCCTTCTCTCCAATACTGCATTTCAGCCTCACCAAGCTCCCCGCCCTGGTTAGGTTTTTCTTCTCCTTATGAAGGTTTTCAAAATTAAATAATTTCCATTCTGAACTAACCTGATACACTAGGTAAATGTGTGCAGGGAACTGAAACGATCAGATGTCGGCATTTGTTTTCTTGGGTAGGGGCTCAGCTATTTCCTTCTTCTCCTTCCTGTTCTGAGGCTGTATCTTTATTACTACGGCCCCAGATATATTTTATCTCAGCATGTGGACTGAATTTCATCCCCCAAAATACAGAGCTTAGAGGTCTTGGTCTCTTGGTCAGTTCAGTTCAGTTCAGTCCCTCAGTCGTGTCCAGCTCAACTCCCGGAGTTCACTCAGACGCATGTCCATCAAGTCAGTGACGCCATCCAGCCATCTCATCCTCTGTCGTCCCCTTCTCCTCCTGCCCTCAATCTTTCCCAGCATCAGGGTCTTTTCCAATGAGTCAGTTCTTCCCATCAGGTGGCCAAAGTATTGAAGTTTCAGCTTCAACATCAGTCCTTCCAATGAACACCCAGGACTGACCTCCTTTAAGATGGACTGGTTGGATGTCCTTGCAGTCCAAGGGACTCTCAAGAGTCTTCTCCAACACCACAGTTCAAAAGCATCAATTCTTTCACACTCAGCCTTCTCTATAGTCCAACTCTCACATCCACACATGACTACTGGAAAAACCATAGCTTTGACTAGATGGACTTTTGTTGGCAAAGTAATGTCTCTGCTTTTTAATATGCTGTCTAGGTTGTCACAGCTTTTCTTGCAAGGAGCAAGCATCTTTTAATTTCATGGCTGCAGTCACCATCTGCAGTGATTTTGGAGCCCCCCAAAATAAAGTCTGACACTGTTTCCATTTTTTCCCCATCTATTTGCCATGAAGTGATGGGACCAGATGCCATGATCTTAGTTTTCTGAATGTTGAGTTTTAAGCCAACTTCTTCACTCTTCTCTTTCACTTTCATCAAGAGGCTCTTTACTTCTTCACTTTCTGCCATAAGGGTGGTGTCATCTGCATATCTGAGGTTATTGATATTTCTCCTGGCAATCTTGATTCCAGCTTGTGCTTCATCCAGCCCAGCATTTCAGATGATGTACTCTGCATATAAGATAAATAAGCAGGGTGACAATATACCGCCTTGATGCACTCTTTTCCTGATTTGGAACCAGTCTGTTGTTCCATGTCCAGGTTTCTTGGTAGCTGATGCCTTTAAAATGTTACCTAAATCTTTAGCCTCACTATTGGTAGGTATCCAGCCATATGCTAGATATCCTTCTGAGAGGCTTTCCTTTATTTAGGGTTATTTTAAAATGCATCATGCAAATCCCAACTGTCCCGTCAGAGCAGAGCTTTGTGAATGTTGACCAGCCAGGGCTTGCAGCTTTCCCAGCTGCCAGTCCACAGCTCTGACCTGAGGTTGTCTTGCTCTACCCTCAGGTAATTTGAGCTCATTATTTCCATTCCTTCTCTCCTATCGAAGGCTGACATACTTTCTGTGAGTTGTGAATGAGTCTGAATGCCAAGGCTGCTGTTGGCCGATCCCCAGGAGATACTGGAGCAGACAGATGAATAATCTGGTATCATTATTTTCCCAGGACCTGCTGTGTTTGATAAAGGGACCTGTTACTGCCTACTTCTCCCCTCGTATCTTCCTTCTGCTCTGAGGTGCCCGCCTCTCAGGGATCTAAACTTTACTTGATAATTAGAGGTCACACAGCCAGCGGATCACTGTCCTTAGGATTATACTTCAAATAAAACAGACTCCAGGCAGAAAAGGATGCATCTCCTACTCTACTTTCTCATGAAGATACAGACACATACACCCCAATCCTAAAATTTTATCTGAAGAGAACTGTTCATCTTCATTGCTCTATAGACATATGGAATCCAGAAAGCTGCAGCTCATATTCACTATTCAGAGACAACACGAAGTCAAACAATTCCTGCTGAAACCTTAATCCCCTTGATGGGTTCATAACAGAAGCCAGTACTTCCTAATTCACCAGATAAATGAAATACTTACGTGTTACATATCTGTGACGATAAAACGCTTCATTCCCCCATTTGATCACTTTCCTTGCTATGATCAATTCCATGATGGAGAATATCCACAAATACACAGAAAGAATCATTGCAGTTTTCTAAATACAAAAAATAACTCTATGTTCCTCACAGACCTTTACATTTGTAAAATGTTTCACATCATCAAGGTAAGACAAAATTGTAAAATGTTTACAAAATAGAAAACTTTCCCTGTAATATTCCACCATCTTAATACAATTATGATGGTTTTGACCTGTTTACATGATAACGATTGTAACAGACTTTTTGTTTTGAGTACTTACTGTATGGCTAGACATTTATGCTATGCTTTTTATATGCATTACTGCTGAGTTCACTCAACAACCTTTTGTGATTGGAAGCATTAGTCTCATCTTAGAGAAGAGTGTGACTTGAAGGGGTTAAAATGGCACAGCCCGTAGCCTGAAGGGTGGAGGGACTGAGCGCTTGCTTCCAGGTCCCCTTCTCTCCTCCCCCCACCCTTGCCTTGGGGTGTCTCCCACCCTAGTTCTCTGATGGCTCCCAGAATCCCAGCTTCAAGATTTCTGTACCTCATTTCTGTGTTTCCATAACACAGGTGTAGTTGTAAATGGTATATTATCCCATTTGTTCCATTTAATATCATGCCCTAAACATTATTTTCATTTATATAAAACCTTTATGATTTAGATACTTAGTATCTATATAATGTTTATAATATTTAAGAATATATTCCAATATCAACCAGCAAAGTTCAATGTTAAACCGTAATTACTTTTGTAACAAGCTAATACATAGAAATATGATTTATTCAAGTTTGCTACACAGTTTTGGCTCATAGCACTCTTTTCATCTTTTGAGTGATTAAAATGGATTTCAAGAAAGCTGGCTCATGGTAAACACCACCAGACTATTCTCCGCGCGTCTCTCCACCCTGCCCTGTCAGCGGCAGCCTGCAAGACTACTCAGGCCTCGGTTCACGCTTTGCAGACTGGAACAAACTGCATTATACTGCATGTATTTATCACAAATGGTGATCTTTGTGAATATGACAGGATCGGGATGAGCAGAAATCGATTTTCTGACAGGTAATAAAGATCTGATGATCAGTGGCATAAAGTGGTCTAGGTATGGTCTCGCTTAGGTTTGAAATGATATTCTAATAATTGGAATGCCTTTTGGAAGATATGTAGGCATACTTTACATGGAGCGGAGGACAGGTGTTCCCCTAAATGCTAAAGACGTTGTTTAATTGCCACGAAGCAGGAGTGGTCCACACTGATACCTGGTCGCCCGAATGATCACCACTGAGAATATTGGATATCAATTGTTTTTAAAAAATGGTTAATTTGGGTAAATGTCCCTCAATTTCACTGTCTCACCTAACAATTTCATACAATTCCTGTGTCCACTTTATTATTTTTTAACATTATGCGTTATAACTCTTTAGTTATTTTTGATTAATTTTACCGCTAATTTTCCCAGTGAGATGACTAGGAAGTTACGATCCTTGAATCTATTTTTTAAAATAGTGTTATTGTTTCCTTACGCCTGACTTGAGTGATGTAATCCTCCCCTCCAAATTTCAGTTAAAATATTTTTGCACATGATTTATGGTGTAAAATATTTGAAACTTCATTTATATGCTGGAATGTGGGCTTAAAAAAAGCCTCAGCTATAACTATAAATATTTCAGAGTTAATCAAGGCTTGCCATTTATCTATATGAAAACATTGCTCTTCAAATTCCATTTAAAAACATAAAACTTACTACCATCTTTTCTAATTTTTACAACTTTCAGGCCCTTACGAGTGTCTTCATGTTTGAGTTATTCCAGAATAGCATATACCTGAGAATGGCCTAACAACCAATTCTTATCAGTGATCCAAGATTTATTATGAAATACTCGGAGTACATAATCTCATTAATGCTCCAGCTCTCCAGGCTTTATCTTCTGATCGAACTAGACCACTGAGAAGCAGCATTGTTGGCTCACAGTTTCTTGGCACTTGATGCAAAAGTTTTAAGAGAGTTAACACTCGGGTAGGAAGACCAGGGGTCCCCAAGCGGCAGGAAGAATAACCTTCAAGGGGCAGCCCTTCGCTTTCTTTACTCCAGATTAAAGGAGGCGCCGCTAACCCTGTGTTGCCATGACAACACCCAGCCAGAACTTCACTTTGAGAAGCTAATGGCTCACTAAACTAATGCGTTTTTCTTATGGAAATGTTTTTCCTAAACTATGTTAATGAAACTATGTATTTGCTTTGGAATCTGCTTTTCCTCAAAATCTATTCTGCCTAAAACTAACCTTTTCTCAAACCTTGAGCTGATAATGGCTCAGCAAACCAGTATGCTTACTCATGGAAATGTTTTTCTTAAACTATGTTAATGAAACTTTGTATTTGCTTGAAAATCTGCCTTTCTTCAAGATTCAAATCAATTGTTTTATGGCCAGAGAAGACTCCCCTTGCCATTCTATCTCAAAATGCACGTTTTGGGAGTGGGCTCTGGTGCAACTCTTTCAGTCTTGGGGCATTTAAGCCTCATTAGCAGCTTGCTAACAGTTATATAACGCCTTGCGACCCCGTGGACTGTAGCTGCTGGCTCCTCTGTCCGTGGATTTCCCAGGCAAGAATAGTGGAGTGGGTTGCCATTTCCTTTTCCAGGGGGTCTTCCCAACCCATGGGTCATTACCTGCTCCTCCTGCTGGGCAGGAGGATTCTTTACTGCTAAGGCACCTGAGCCCATTTTCATGGACGGAGAGGGTGGGCTGGCTGTAATGACTGAATTACGTTTTCACTTTCCCTACCAGGGAGCTTATAGCAATGGTGACTCAAATTTGAAAATTCATAGGATCCTAAAACCTACATATTTACAAGATTATTTTCCTAATGATTTCATAAGGAACATACTTCAAACCGCATATGTTGGAATAATTTAATATGTAGGATTGAACCACCCTGAATTAATATCTTTTGTAGATAAGAAATGGTCTAGTATCAGCAATTTTCTTTCAAACTAATATATAAAACCATACTATATACTTGTGACAATGGAAGCTAATAAACATTTCCTTAATACTTGCTCACTTTAAATTAATTTCAATTGTGTTATAATTAATTTATAGATATTTAACCTCTTTCAAACTTATGTGGAATAAGATACAATATTAAAAAATAATTGATTTATAATTTATTACATCTTATAATATGTATACATGTGTCTTTCGTCAACATTTATCATGAAAACAGATTTAGTATAAAAATACGTAGCTGAGTGCCAATGGAGAAAACAAGAACTGTTTTTATCAAGAAGTTGCTACATTTCTTTGCCTGGAAAGATTCAGAAAGCTACTTGGGCAGATCTTTTCTGACTCTCTCTTGAACACTTATGAGCTTCCCTGGTGGCTCAGTGGGTAAAAAATCCGCCTGCAATGCAGGAGACCGTGGTTCGATTCCTGGGTCAGGAAGATCTGCTGGAGAAGGGATAGGCTACCCTCTCCAGTATTCTTGGGCTTCCCTAGTGGCTCAGCTGGTAAAGAATCCACCTGCAATGCGGGAGACCTGGGTTTCATTCCTGGGTTGGGAAGACCCCATGGAGAAGGGAGAGGCTTCCCAGTCCAGTATTCTGGCCTGGAGAATTCCAAGGACTGTGTAGTCCATGGGGTCGCAAAGAGTCAGACATGACTGAGCGACTTTCACTAAGAAGAACAGGTACTGAGAGCCTGAACAAAGATGCTCCTTTTGGTAAACAAAACTGGTTTTTGACAGAACTGGTTGTTGGGGATCATGTGGGCAAATTTTCACAGAGAAGCCTCCTGGGAGGAAAGAAGCTGAGACCCTGTAATTTCCAAATTGGTATACCATGAAGAAGAGGCTGTAGTGACAAGCTCCTAGTCTTAGAACTTGCTGTGTCTGATACACGAGCCCTGAACAACATGTTCACAGAACTTCAGAGCTTCGGCATCTGGGAATGAACCTGTTATGCACAAATGGTGACGCTAGCAACTGAGAACTGACTCATCGGAAAAGACCCTGATGCTGGGAAAGACTGAAGGCAGGAGGGGAAGGGGACGACAGAGGATGGGATGGCTGGATGCATCATCGACTCAATGGACATGAGTTTGAGCAAACCCTGGGAGTTGGTGATGGACAGGGAGGCCTGGCGTGCTGCAGTCCATGGGGTTGCACAGAGTCGGGCATGACTGAGTGACTGAACGACAACAACACATGTGTAGGATACGTGTGTCATACATGTGTTGTCTGCTGTGTTAGTTATCTCATGTGAGGCCCTTATTGAGGCCTTGCAGTTTTGGCTGCCTCAGCTTTCAGGATCTGCTCAGTCATTTGGAGCCACTGTTTGCGGCCATGCCAAATGGGCATTAACAGTCTCCATCACTTCCACATCAGGGCAGCACCAAAACCCTCTCAGCTTATTTTCAAATTTAAAGTCGCTAGTTGTAAAAGAAAAAATATATATATAGATAACATGTACTTACTTCTTGCCAAAAAATCGTTTCTCTTTTAAATAAAAAGAGTGTAATTTCAAATCCGATTAGAATTAGACCAAGCACTGCAAGGAAAAAACTGCTCATGTTCATCCTTATGGCACACTTCAACTGGAACAGACACGAAATGTCAACTAGTCACATGTAAAAGAAACAAGCCGGGACGAAGTTCTCACTTTCCCTTCCTGGCATACATGTTAAAGTGGATGATTTGTTTAATATCCGACGTTTCCAGAACCAAAGTTACTCTATGGGTTCCCCAACCTCCAAATTCACCCGGATCCAAACAGCTCTCTCTGGCTTCTGCTTTGGATGTTGCATATATGCACTTCACTTACTCCTTTAACAAAAAATTCTTAAATGCTGAAGCATAATAGTGACTGATACTTTAATATCTGCCCAGACAATGCAGAGACCTTAGACCACCTAACTCTCTCTCTCTATTTCAGCCTTCATACTATTGTCGAGTATTTTGGCTTCTTCATATATTCTGAAAATTGCAAAGTATTATCTCATGGAGTCAATATTCATCTATATTTACCTACATATCTACCAATTCCTTTGATTTTTCATTGTTGAAGACATGCCATTCTGAAAACATTAAAGCCATAAACATAAAAAGAAATTTTAGGAATCCCGTAACAATTTCCAGTGGCAGTGAGGTGAATTTTGGCCTTAAAAATTGTACAGTGGGTATACAATTCTTTTCACGCAAGTGTAATTAAAATACACGTGTAATACAATGCGTACTGATTGCTCTCCTTTCGGCTCCCCTCGCTCAGCACTGTCAGACCCACGCTGACTGTCACTCCTCACGTTAGCTTTCTCCTTTCCATGCTCCACAGCAGACTGGTATTTATATGCCACAGTTTAGTAAGTCATAAACATGCTTCCCTCGGGGAAGGAAGGAGGATAAGTTCAGTTCAGTCGCTCAGTCGTGTCCGACTCTTTGCGACCCCATGAATCGCAGCACGCCAGGCCTCCCTGTCCATCGCGAACTCCTGGAGTTCACTCAAACTCACGTGCATTGAGTCGGTGATGCCATCCAACCATCTCATCCTCTGTCGTCCCCTTCTCCTCCTGCCTTCAGCCTTTCCTAGCATCAGGGTCTTTTCCAATGAGTGAATTCTTCACATCAGGTGACCAAAGTATTGGAGCTTCAGCTTCAGCATCAGTCCTTCCAATGAATATTCAGGACTGATCTCCTTTAGGATGGACTGGTTGGATCTCCCTGCAGTCCAAGGGAGTCTCAAGAGTCTTCTCCAACACCACAGTTCAAAAGCATCAATTCTTCGGTGCTCAGCTTCTTTATGGTCCAACTCTCACATCCATACATGACTACTGAAAAAACCATGGCCTTAACTAGATGGACCTTTGTCAGCAAAGTAATGTCTCTACTGTTTAATATGCTGTCTAGGTTGGTCATAGCTTGTCTTTCAAGGAGCAAGCATCTTTTAATTTCATGGCTGCAGTCACCATCTGCACTGGTTCTGGAGCCCCCCAAAATAAATTCTGTCACTGTTTCCACTGTTTCCCCATCTATTTGACATGAAGTGATGGGTATGGATGCCATAATCTTGGTTTTCTGAATGTTGAGTTTTAAGCCAGCTTTTTCACTCTCCTCTTTCACTTGTATCAAGAGGCTCTTTAGTTCTTCTTTGCTTTTTGCAATGAGGGTGGTGTCATCTGCATATCTGAGGTTATTGATATTTTTCCCAGCAATCTTGATTCCAGCTTGTGCTTCATCCATTCTGGCATTTCACATGATGTATTCTGCATATAAGTTAAATAAGCAAGGTGATAATATATAGCCTTGACGTACTCCTTTCCCAGTTTCTTTTTGCTTTGGCTCAGCCTCTTCATTCTTTCTGGAGCTGTTTCTCCACTCTTCTCCAGTAGCATATTTGGCTCCTACCAACCTGGGGCATTCATCTTTCAGTGTCCTATCTTTTTGCCTTTTCACACTGTTCATGGGGTTCTCAAGACAAAAATACTGAAGTGGTTGCCACTGCCTTCTCCAGTGGACCACATTCTGTCAGACCTCTCCACCATGACCCTTCTGTCTTGGGTGGCCCTACATGGCATGGCTCATAATTTCATTGAGTTAGACAAGGCTGTGATCCAAGTGATCAGTTTGATTAGATTTGAAGACTGGCAGCACTTAATTGTGGCAGCTTCACAGGACTGCGGAAAATAAAGACTTCACTGTAAAGAACCTCACATGCACCAGGATCCATGGCAAAAGCAGGAATTTGCTAGGAGCCTAGGCCAGATCTATCTCTGGTCTTGCAGAGTCTCCTGGAGAGGCAGGGGGCGGCTGCAGCGCATTCTCATGACACAGACACTGGTGTCACACACACCGGGGAACATTCAACTGTGCAGATGCTGCTGCTGGTGGCTGCCGCATTGGCTCCTTAGTGCCAAGAACAGCCTGTAGGCTCCAGCGCTGAGAAGCCTAAGGCCAAACAACAAGCAGAGTCAGGACACAGTCATACCCATCAACAGAAGGGCTGCCTAAAGACTAAAAAGCTCACAGTTCAGTTCAGTTCAGTGGTTCGGTTGTGTCCAACTCTTGACATTTCTCCTGGCAATCTTGATTCCAGTTGGTGCTTCATCCAGCCCAGCGTTTCTCATGATGTACTCTGCATATAAGTTAAATAAGCAGGGTGACAATATATAGCCTGAACGTACTCATTTCCTGATTTGGAACCAGTCTGTTGTTCCATGTTCAGTTCTAACTGTTGCTTCCTGACCCACATACAGATTTCTCAGGAGGCAGGTCAGGTGATCTGGTAATCACATCTCTTTAAGGATTTTCCACAGTTTGTTGTGATCCGTGCAGTCAAAGGCTTTAGTGTAGTCAATGAGGCAGAAGATGATGTTTTTCTGGAATTCCCTTGCTTTCTCTATGATCCAATGAATGTGGGCAATTTGATCTCTGATTCCTCTGACTTTTCTAAAACCAGCTTGAGCATCTGGAAGTTCTGGGTTCACAGACTGCTGAAGCCTAGCTTGAAGGATTTTGAGCATAATCTTGCTAGCATATGAAATGAGCTCAACTGTATGGTAGTTTGAACATTCTTTGGCGTTTCCCTTCTTTGGGATTGGAATGAAAACTGACTTTCTCCAGTCGTGGGACCACTGCTAAGTTTTCCAAACTTGCTGACAAATTGAGTGCAACACTTTAACAGTAACATGTTTTAGGATTTGAAATAGATCAGCTGAAATTCCATCACCTCCACTAGCTTTGTTCATAGTGATGCTTCCTAAGGCCACTTGACTTCACATTTAGGATAACTGGCTCTAGATGAGTGACCACACCATCATGATTATCTGGTTCATTAAGATCTTTTTTGTATAGTTCTTCTGTGTATTCTTGCCACCTCTTCTTAATCTCTTCTGCTTCTGTTAGGTCCATACCATTTCTGTCCTTTATCATGCCCATCCTTGCATGAAATGTTGATATCTCCAATTTTCTTGAAGAGATCTCTAATCTTTCCCATTCTATTGTTTTCTTCTTTCTTTGCATTCATCATGTACAAAGGCCTTCTTAGCTCTCTGTGAATCTCTGGAACTCTGCATTCAGTTGGGGATATCTTTACCTTTCTCCCTTGCCTTTCACTCCTCTTTCCTTGGCTATTTGTAAGGCGTCCTCAGACAATGGCTTTGCCTTCTCGTATCTCTTTTTCTTTGGGATGGTTTTCAACATTGTCTCTTACGCAGCATTACAAACCTTGGTCCGTAGTTCTTCAGGCACTCTGTCTATCAGGCCTAACTCCTTAAACCTATCTGTCACCACCACTGTATATTCATAGCAGTAGGGGCAGTCACTCTGTCATGTCTGACTCTTTGCAACTCCCTGCACCTTAGTCCACCAGGCTCTCTGTCCATGGGATTTTCCAGGAAAGAATACTGCAGTAGGTTGCCATTCCCTTCTCCAGGGATCTTCCTGACCCTGGGATTGAACCAGGGTCTCCTGCATTGCAGGCAGATTCTTTACTGTCTGAGCTACTAGATCATACCTGAATAGCCTAGAGTTTTCCCCTACTTTCTTCAGTTTAAGTCTGAATTTGGCAATAAGGAGTTCAGGATCTGAGCCACAGTCAGCTCCAAGTCTTGTTTTTGCTGACTGTATAGAGCTTCTCCATTTTTGGCAACAAAGAACATATCAATCTGGTTTCACTATTGACCATCTGGTGATGTCCATGTGTAGAGTCTTCTCCTGTTTTTTTGAAAGAGGGTGTTTGCTATGACCACTGTGTTCTCTTGGCAGAACTCTGTTAGCCTTTTCCCGCCTTCATTTTGTACTCCAAGGCCAAACCTGCCTGTTTTTCCAGTTTTATCTTGACTTCCTACTTTTGCATTCCAGTCCCCTTCAATGAAAAGGACAACCTTTTTTGGTGCCAGCGTTAGAGTGTCCTGTAGGTCTTCACAGAACCAGTCAACTTCAGCTTCCTCAGCATTAGTAGCTGGGCACAGACTTGGATTACTGTGGTACTGAATGGTCTGCCTTGGAAAGGGACTGCGGTCATTCTGTCGTTTCTGAGGCTGTGCCCAAGTACTGCATCTCAGACTCTTCTGTTGACTGTGAGGGCTACTGCATTTCTTCAAAGGGAATCTTGCCCACAGTGGTAGATACAATGGTCATCTGAGTTAAATTCGCCCTTTCCGGTCCATTTTAGTTCCAATGATTGCTAAGATGTAGATGCTCACTCTTGCCATCTGCTTGACCCCGTCCAATTTACTCTGATTCATGGACCTCACATTCCAGGTTCCTATGCAATACTGTCTACACCATCGGACTTGACTTTCACCACCACACATATCCACAACTGAGTGTATTTCTGCTTTGTCCCAGCTGCTTCATTCTTTCTGGAGCTATCAGTCATTGCCCTCTGCTCTTCCTCCACAGCATATCTAACACCTCCTGGTATGGGGGATTTGTATTCTGGGTCGTGTCTTTTTGCCCTTTCATACTGTTCAGGGGGTTCTCACAGCAAGAACGCTGCAGTGCTTCATCACCGCCTCCGCCGGGGGGCCACGTTTCGTCAGCACTCTCCATGATCTGTCTTGGGTGGCCCTGCACGCATGGCTCATGCTTCATTGAGAACACAAGCCCCTTTGCCATGACAAGGCTGTGATCCATGAAGCGGAAATCGACTCTATCTCAATTAAAAAACAAATAAAATGGGTGTATAATATTACCCACTCTGCTAGCGCATGTGTGTGAGAGAGATAATGTGCAAAAACTCGTCCTGAGGCGTCCAGCACATAGACACTATTCAATAAACCCTAACTCGATTTGCCATTATGCTCTTCACACGTACGCCTCCTCCCACGGCTTCCTGCGCCCGTGTACACGCTTCTACTGTAGTTGATATGTCAACTTGAAAGGATGACATACCTTCTTTAAAATTTCACATCTGATTCTCTGGTTTGTTTCATGCATTCTACATTTTAATATTTTGTGAAATTAGCAAAGAATTCTGTTGGATTACATCTATTAAAAATAATTGTAAATATTATAAAACAATATTTTGCATTTTAGTATTTTGGATAGATATCTACTGTTTAAGATGCAGTGGTATCTCCTCTTTATGATACTCTTGCTTTTGACAAATTAAATAAAAAAAAAATTCCTTCAATTATTTTGACTCACCGAATTTGGGGAACGCTTCTTCTCTGTTTGTATTGTTAAAACTCCTGATATGATAAACTGAGGATGAAAAGAGGCAGACAGAAGTATTTTTTCATTATCATCCAAAGAATTCTTCTCACAACTTCAATAACACCCCTTTTTAGAAAAAGTAATAAGTTTACTGAAAAGTCAGTAAAATATAGCATAATATCAACTTCATTAATTGCTAAATGAAGAATCCATAACAATTTTATTACATTTGAAAATAGTTTATAAGTTTTTATTTTCACTCAGTGAGGCTGTCCTCATTTCAAACACCAGCTACAAGCTCAGGGAATTCCAGACAACCTGTACTTCCAACCAAGTGGCTACAAATATCTTGTTCAGTTGCTAAGTCACGTCCAATTCTTTGTGATCCCATGGACTGTAGTCCGCCAGGCTCCTCTGTCCATGGGATTCTCCTGGCAAGAATACTGGAGTGGGTTACTATTTCCTTCTCAGGGGATCTTCCCAGACCAAGGATCGAACCTGAGTCTCCTGCATTGGCAAGCTCCTTACCACTGAGCCACCAGGGGAGCCCTCAACAAATATGTAGTTCCCATTCTCCATCTCAGATTTGATGATTTCATTCAGAGAACTCAGGAAAGTAGTATACTTTTGATTATAATTTTATCACAAAGGATACAAATCCGGACCAGCTAAACGAGGAGGTGCATCGGATGGCCCCTGGGATGGTCCTGTGCATAAAACTTCTGTGTCCTCAGCATGCAACACCCTTGTGGCACATCAACGTGTATCATCAGCCAGGAAACTCACCTGTTCAGTTTCATTATGGGGTTCCATTATATATTCAAAGTTTGTCTTTCTGGCATGGCCAGCCCCCCAAAACTCAGGTATCATATGAGAGGCCCACTGTGAATAACAAAGATATTCTGATCACTTGGGGAATTCCAAGGAATTTAGAGGCTATCTCCAGAAACCAGGGAGTCAAGTTCTTTATTATATATCAGAAAGCTACATATGTCTTACTCACTGAAATAAGTTAGGGCTTTCTTTCTTGTATCACAATTATTTTTCTGGGTTCCCCAAAAGAGTAACCCAACTTTTAATACCTTTTGAAGTTCTCTCTCGAGCAATTTGAACTAATTTCTTTTCTTTTTTGAAGTTTCTTCAAAGGGTAACAGAAGTTTGAGAGGAATTTGCATGAAATACCAAAATTCCTATTGTAGTTCTATAATGGCCCCTGGAAAAATTATCTAGTATTAATAACAAATCCCAGGGTTTTCTTTTACAGAGCTGGAGAGCACCATTACTGGATTTATGTTAACTGGTGTTTTGGATGGAATATTTTTAACATGACTCTGTGGCATGGAGGGTAAATAAAATTGTATTAGTTTCATTTAATAACTTCTTATTGAATCTACCAGCTTTATCACTAGAAAATACAGAGATATGATTTAGTGAGTCTTTTCAATGAGTATTCAATATGCTATTGAAAACAATTTATGAACAGAAAATAGTATTTAAAAACATCTAATCTGCAGTTTAGTTTTTGAAAAGTAAGAATCACACATTGACTTGCAAAGGAACTTATCCTAAATATTTTATTATTTTCTGAAATTAGTTAAAGACATTTGTTTTTGGTGCATCAAAATAGATAGCCACCAGGAATTTGCTGTGTGGCTCAGGAAACTCAAACAGGGGCTCTGTATCAACCTAGAGGGGTGGGATGGTGAGGGAGACGGGAGGGAGGTTCAAAAGGGAGGGGATATTTGTGTACCTATGGATGATTCATGTTGAGTTTGACAGAAAACAGCAGAGCTCTGTAAAGCAATTATCCTTCAGTAAAGAGCTGATGTTTTTTCCATTGGTAAAAACTGCACGTATGACATTAAAAAAAAAAGACTGTCCACAGAGCAGGAGCCCCAGACACATGGGGCCTCCACATATTAAGGCTCCGTGTCATATTAAGGTATGAAGAAATCAGAAAGGTAAGATATGATAGAGGGTACCATGCGGGGAATTTTAAGAGGTTTTCAAAAAGGTCTCTCTGAGAAGGTGCCATTTAAGCTGAGATCTGCATGATAAGCATTTACTTAGTGAGTGAGCCCTCTGGGAGAGGAAATTGCTACTGCAAAGGATCGAATTAGACCAGCCGAAAGCAGCACTGGAAGAAAAGTGTCCAGAATTAGTCAACAGAAGATGCTCAGTCTCTCATCAGGATACTGCAACACCACGTTTCTCTGACGACCGGGCAGAAACTGTTACAGCTTGGCTGCGAAGCTCTGTTGCACCTGCTGTACTCACCTGGCACTGCACCTTCGAATGCCCATTTATTTCGGTCTCTACAAGATTCTTTTCATGGGAAAAAATTCAGTTCTTTGGAAGACTGCAAAAGACACCTGGAACAATTCTTTTCTCAAAAAGATAGAAAGGTTTTGGGAAGATGGAATCATGAAGTTGCTTAAAAAATGGCAGAAGGTAGTGGAAGAAGACGGTGAAAACACTGCTCAACCAAGTTCTTGGTGAAAGTGAAAAATGTGTCTTTTATTTTTATTTAAAAACATGAAGGAACTTTTTGGCCAGCCCAGTACCTCCTCTCATACAACTAACTGGTCTCCTCTCAGCTACCCTCTCACGTAGACCCGGCCTCCTCTCTACCCGTCCTCTCTTAGCTAGTTTGCCCTGACCACACCAGCCTCCCTGGTGTCCAGTGAGCCCTACAGGGTGGCTGCCAGTCCAGGCCCTGCTCCCCTTGCTCGCTCTGCCCCTGGATATCCCTGGGACTCACCGGGTCCACTCCTCCTCCAGGTCTTTGCTCAAATGTCTCTTCCTAATGAAGCTTGAATATGCTGTAAAAAACTGCAACCCGCACTCAGCTCATACGTCCTTACCTTCCCCTACCTTCCATCCAGCCCCCGCCAGTCCTTTTGATCTAAGGTGAGGACGTAGGCGTGTGTAGTAACTGAGGCCCTTAGAACGGAGCCGGGCCCACATTAGGTATTTGGTAGGTATTTGCCACGCCAGTGGCCTGACAATATTTCTGTGAGATAGGGAGATACTATTGAGAGATCTGGGGGACGGTCAAGAAGATGGACTATTTTACTCTGCTGTAAGACAATGTGTGAGTAATGCCGGAGGTGTGGGTTCGATCCCTGGGTTGGGAAGATCCCCTGGAGAAGGAAATGGCAGACCACTCCAGGATTTTGTCCTCGGAGGACAGAGGAGCCCAGCGGGCTACAGCCCAAGGGGTCGCAGAGCTGGACACGACTTAGTGAGCAACAAGGCGACAACACCAAGCCTTAGCCATCCCCGTGGAATCCTTCCGCGTCTCTTACGCCAGGAACACCCTGCTTTCTCGTCTTTGCTCTTTTGATGAACTACTTTTAAAAGTCCCTTCTGTTGCCTGAGCAGTTAAGCTCTGGCTGTTAGCGTGCCTATTTCATCTGCAAACATGAGCCTTGTAGGGAAGCCCAGCAGTCGCCAGCCATTGCCTTCTTGACTAACATGCTCTTTATGAAACTTACCATTCCTTGGGCTCAACATTCACTTAATTAAATAGAATATTTGTATGGAAGAATTTTATATATAAATGTATCGTTTAAAAATGACTCCAACAGACACAAGAAGAATCGACAGCAGGGACTATATGTCTCCACTGATGGTATCTCTCTCGTATTGCCTGGCCACAGAAGCAGTCACTGAGTATCTTCAAGAAATGAATGAATGCTCACCAGTGAGATTATTTACTTACAAACAAGAATGTCCAAAATGGGTATCCTGATAGCAAGGCTATAGGCTTATACTCTACGGAAAGTTCTTCAAATTGTCTGGTATAAAAAAGTAGCCAGATACGTCCCAGAGCACCGTTGATCAGGCCAATCATTACTTGGACAGCCTACAAGAAAAGAATATCACAAGCAAGTACCCAGACATAAAATGCCAAGAAAGTTACAATTTGGGTGCTAGGAAGGGCTTGGGGAGGTGTAGTTGCCCTGTTTCTGAATCATAGGGCTCTCCACTGCTATTCTTACTTGGCCTTAGAAATATCAAATACTGGGGAGGATCCAAGGGGGTGGAGGAAGGTGGCAGCCGTCAAAGCACTCGGAATCTCTGTCTGCAGCTCAGGGGTCAATCACGAGAGTTGTTAGTGATATGTACGAGTGTGGTTGTTTTCAGGCAAATGAAGGTGTCAAGGGACTTATTCACAGCCCACATCAGAAGGACGCTGGCCGGAGGCCCTCAGGCTCTGAGAGAAGAGCTGAGGCTCCTAGGCCCTCCTGCCTCTCCTTCCTCTTGCCTGTTTGATGTTGCATGCACCATTCTCAGTTCCAGTTCTTTCCTCTGATATGTTTCTACCATCCCCACACCCTTCAGCCAGTTAATGGGACAATGCTTTCCTTCTGGTAGCAGTTCTGACTTGCACTATGCCGGGGTGTGGGGGCCCACTCAAAACCAGACCTGCTGAATCTTAAGATCCCAGCCCCAGTGATCTTAGACGCTTTCCTGAGGTGTGATGTATCATCTTACAGCCCTGGTTTCTGATCTGACTCAAGGCCCCAGCAATTAGGGGGTGTGATGAAGAAAGACAGAGCATGCTAGGTTCTGTTGGGACAAAGGAGTGGACAGAGTGGCCTAGAAATTCATCTTCCCCGAAATGAATGTACAAGGAGTATGTCAAGAACACAGAGCTGTGAGGCGATCTGTGTCCACAAAGCCCTGTGGTCCAGCTTATCTCTTGACTATAACCCCTGACCTCATCATCTCCTCTAGGACCCACAGTCTCAGATTTACTTCAAACTCTTTATAAGCACACATAGATAGATAGACAAGAGAAAATCACAGAGGTATGATTGCTGCAACTCATTCCATCAACTCACTTCCATTGGGTAGCTGAGACAGAGGAGTCACTGTCTCTTTTTAAAAATAGTTGGAACTTGCAACATCACCATCATTTATCCACTCAAGTAGCATTTAGTCCTTACCCCCAACATTCTGGTTTCTTTTTTCAACACAAGGTGGTCTGGTGGCATCTTATCCAAAACGTAACATAGGCGTTAGAGAGAATGAATGAAATCTAATTCTAGAAGAAAATGTAAAAAAAAATAACAATAATTATTTTCTCGTATAAGCCACTTTAAAGTCACTGAGAAATTTATTCTTGCTTTCTCTAATTTTTCACAATTAAATAACTCCCTGAGATAATAACTAAAAATCAACTTATTAATATGCTCTCTTGGACAAAGCTAAAAAGTTTTAATTGTCCTGTTAGACTTTATCCACTTTTCACCAACCTTAAAGACACTTTAAGAGTCCTTAGGATTCTTAGATGCAGACAACAGAATTTAATCTGACTGGCTTAAGCAAGATAGGGTATTAGGCACTAGTGAGCTCAGAAGATCATCGGGAGGATAAGGTAGTAGAGCAGGGCCCAGAGCCAAAGCACCAACCTAGACCAAGGAGACTAATACCCTCGTTAAACCTCTCCGCAGGACTCTGCTGCAGAGTCAGATCTTCCCTGCTCCCTGGGCCATCATCTGTGCAAGCGGAACTGGTGCCCAGTGTAGAGCAGCTTTTGTTTTTCTCTTCCAAATTAGGTTTCAGGGCATGAGAGGTGATTGGAAGAACCTCAGTCACATGCCTTGACTCTCACTACAGGGGAGGCAGCGGGACTGATTTATTTACTTTTTCGATTCAGCTTTCGGAAAGACAGCTTTCACAATGTAGCAACCAATAAAAAAGAAAAGATGTTCAAAAGTGGTGGCAGCCACGAATGACTGACGCCTTTGCGGGTATATGGTCCACTCACCACAGGTTCATCCTCCACATCTGCAGGAACTGTTCCCTGATCACATCTGATTGGAGGGGGCGGCGGAATCTGCCTCCAATCGCATCCACCAGTGCCTCTTTCCCAGGAATTGTATATTTAGAACAAAGTTAGTTTGTTCTAAACATACAATTTAATCTGGGATTGTCTCTTGATAAGAATATATAAACTCTTAGAGAGCACTGACATGTTATACTATATGGGCTGAAAGGATATCCAGAAGAATCAGAAATGAGGAAAAAGAGCAAGAAAACTGATGACTTTCAACTTGTTAATTCCAACCCTTTCCTGAAACTTAGAGGCCTGTTTGCTCTTGGGTGCTGGATGACATATACATGGCCTTAAAATACAGTTTGCTTTGCTTTGCTTAAGCTAACATGGGTGTTTTCTGTCACTTGCAATCAAAGTAACTTTGATCTGTGCTTTGTCTTTCCTATGGCTATCATCCTATGACTTTGAGAACTCATCTGTGCTTTGTCTTTCCTATGGCTATCATCCTATGACTTTGAGAACTCATCTGTGCTTTGTCTTTCCTATAGCTATCATCCTATGACTTTGAGAATTCACTTTTTGGTTATCCAAAATCTGATGGATCTTCATTCTCTCCCTGGTTTAGATTTTTTTCCTCAATCTTTTGTCAGTAGCTAACTCGATACCTAGGTTCTTGATTTCAAAATCTTACATTTATTTCTCTTCCAATTTACATCACCCATCAATTCTCAAGGATGAATTATTAAATAGATGCACCAAAGGCGTGAGAAACAGAGAAAACGGAACATATCATTGTGGGACAAGCAACAGGTGTTTGGCTCGGATCTCGCTCATGGCAGCCACGGTGCTCAGGGCTCAGCTTCGTCCAACTCTTCGCGATCCCATGGATTGTAGCCTGCCAGGCTCCTCTGTCCACACAATTTTCCAGGTAAGAGTACTGGAGTGGCTTGCTATTTGAATAGTAGTGGGATCCCCTACTCAAAGGGATTGTCTCAACCCCGGGATTGAACCCGTGTCCCCTGTATTGGCAGGCCGATTCTTTACCACTGAGCCAGCCGGGAAGCCCTTATGTCAATTACTAATTGACCCAAATCCTACTCAAATATTTCTGAGAATTAGTTTTCTGATCCCACAGAGTTGGTTTGAGAGGCAAATACTAGGAACTGGCACATACTTGAAAATCAAAATGAATTCATAGTTAAGTGTTCTTTCCTATTTCCCTTCAACCTTCCTCCGGTTACTAGAGTGTGAGAGCCCACTCCCCTGTTACAGTTTGGGATACTTTTTTCGATATCTGTTCTCTATCTTGTTAGGAACAAGTTCATTGATTATTTCATGTAATTATTTAAAATCATTCCCTTGAATTCAGTATCTGCCATCATGAATTTACCCCCAGGTTACCACAGCAGCAACCCCAGTGCGCGCCCACAGTCATCAAGTCACGGAAAGCTGTCTGTGGACCATACACCCAGCGCGACAGCGGCGCTGCCATGCTTGTGACCCCACGAGGCTGGGAGCCGGAGGCCCCCGCCCGCGTCTGCCCTACGACTCCAGCAAGGTGCTTCGTTGCAACAGCGCAGCTTCACGACCCCCAACTGTCTGATGGCCCAAACTGGGTACACCCCCAGTTACAACTCACTGAAGAAGAGGAAAATACAAAACAATAACCCAGCGACCGCAGGGGAGAAACCTAAAGCCTTAAATCCAGTCTCTGGCCTATGACCACAATGACGTTTCTAAACTGGGGATCAAATGTGGAAATCGCTCACTTAAGATCAGTGGGTCCTGGCTCCCTCAGGCTGGGGGCTCTTTCCGCTGTGGAGGGCAGGGTACGACCTGACCTCCGCTGTCTTCTCCCTGCGCGGCACCCCGTCCGTTCCTGACCGTGGACATTTTCACTACCAAATATTATTACACTCACATCTTTAAGCATCTTCCTGTATACATCTTTGCTGCTGCGAAGCTTCACACAGGCTGCAGTGTCTGGCTTTAGCAATGTATTTGTAAATTGTTGGAATTTGATAATTGCTTGGTAAATCAGCCTGACAAAATAAAATTCTGTCTGTTAATCCGTTACCACAAGTAGATAGATTTGTTTACGCCAGTCATGTAACCTATGTTTGGGAAGGTCACCCTTACAGTGTAGTTTCTCTGGCATTTATTGAATTAAGTTTGGGCGTCCCAGGAGATTACCACAAAGACAAGTACAGCCATTCTCTGGAGCAAGTGGATTCAAGAAAAAAAGAACAGGCTGACTAGGACATACAGCATGTACCAAGAGCCTGGGGCAGAGGAAACAAACTTTGGTTTTTATATCTAGTGTCAAACTGAACGTCTATGGGCAGGTCAGCTGATTTGCAATAAGCAATTTCCAGAAGAACCACGTTTCAATTCTCTGTGGCCCATTTACATAGCTAGTGGGAAGCTGCTGTATAACATAGGAAGCCCAGCCTGGTGCTCTGTGACCACCTACAGGGGTGGGTGTGGGTGGGGTGGGGCGGCTCAGGAGCGAGGGGATATATACGTACATGTATATATATATGTGTGTATATATATACACACACTTGTATCTGATTCCCGTTTTCAGCAGAAACAAACATTGTAAAGCAATTATCCTCCAATTAAAAAAAACAAAAAGGATCCTCCCAAACAAGGCTTATGAACTCAGCTAAGAGAGAGCACAGTCAGAGAGCACTCTTACCTTGCTGTGTTTGGAAATCAACCATTCCTATCCTCAAGAATATGAGTTTCTGTTCATGTATTTTTGATTGCAAAACCGAACACCTATCTCCTAAAACCACAGAAAACATGGGAGTGCGGTCGAAAGGTGGGAAGCAAGAGTCACTGTTGCCACTCCTTGCTCCGTGACCCTGGGATCCCCAGGTCACGAGACTGTATTCTGTACAGTAGCCAACTTGCCTGTATCTTTGAGGATGCTGTGTGTGTAAAATGGTTGAGTTACCGAAAACACGCTTTGAAGAGGGGATATTGAAAGGAATAAACAAAAAGCAGCAAATGAATACTTGGGTTCTTCCCAACTGTACGTGGTTTGGGAAGCACTCTGGCCGTGGGGTTACTGGGAACATCCTGGCCCGCCCCACCCCGACCCCACCCCCGACCCCCACCCCCATCCTCCACCCCCACCCCCATCCTCCACCCCCCACCCCCACCCCCATCCTCCACCCCCCACCCCCACCCCCGACCCCCACCCCCATCCTCCACCCCCCACCCCACCCCCGACCCCCACCCCATCCTCCACCCCCCACCCCCATCCTCCACCCCCCACCCCCATCCCCCATCCCGACCCCCACCCCATCCCCCACCCCCATCCCCCACCCCCACCCCACCCCATCCCCCAGCCGTGTAAGTTTATTCCCAGCATCAGCCACCCACCGACCAAGGGTCCCGAAACTCACACGCAGGCCCACAGCGGCGCGACGCTGCAGGCTGTGCCCGCGGGCCTGGCAGCCGGTACCCGGGGGCGCAGCTTCCCCATCCCCCTCCCGGCCCAGCTCTGCGGTTGCGGCCCCGCTGCGCCCGGCTGCGGGGGGCGCCGCGCGAGGGCCGCCGCGGACTCCAGCGGGCCCGGGCTCCAGGCCGAGGCTGCGGCGGCGGGCGGGCAGCCTCACGGACCGGGGCACGCGCGGAGGGCACGGGCCGCGTGCTCACACCGTCGCCAACGGCCCGGCCCGCGCGCGCGCCCCGCACCTGAGGGTCGGCGGCGCGGGGCTGTGGCGCCCGGGAGTGCCTGCCCGAGACCGCGCGTTTGGCATGATTCGAATGAGGTCCGCTGACGGCGGTCGGTCCTGTTGATTCTTTTGTGGGGCGGAGACGACAGCAGTGCTGAAACCGCACTGGCCCACGCGACAGAGCTTTGAAGAGGGAAGGTTTTACATATTCCACCGCCTTTATACAGTCAGGTACGCGCGCGCGCACATGTAAACGGGGCAGGCAGGAAAGTCGTTCCTCCGGAGGGCTTTTGATCCGAGGCCCGGAGCGTCTGGGCACAGGATCTCGCCGGCCGCGGGAGGAGGCGCCAGCGCCAGGCGAGGCAGGGCGTCTGCGGGGCGCAGGAGCAGGCGAGGCTGGAGCAGGGAGCGAGGAGCCGCGGCGGGTCACACGGGCCTTCCTGGGCTTAGGCTTTACCTGTGAGTGGGATGAGGTGCATTTGAAAGTTTTATGTTTAACATTTTATCGTGGACCATTTCACACATGCAGGAAAAGGACTGTGGATCCCATGGAGTCATCCCTCAGCCTCAACGATGACCCTTGGCGGCCTTGTTCTATCAATCGTCCCCTTCTTCATATTTTTCTGGACTGGGCAATACATCATTTCACCTTTAAATAGTTCAGTATGTGTTCTGAAACACACTGTAAAGAGTTCTTGTTTCTTTTAAACAGTATCATTATTAAACCTAATAAAACAGTAGTTTCTTAAAGACTGCCTCCTTCCTGGTAGCCTTTGAAACCACTGCCTCAGGAGAACGGTAGCTGTGAAAACCAGCAGCCTAGCTCGTCACTGGAGGGGGGAAAACAGAGTTAAACTCCCCCAAAGCCTTTCTGCCAGAGAACTGTCACTGTTTCACCAGCATGGCAGCTCCTTGGAAAAGCCCTAACCACGGGGATGATCTTAATGTGGTTCTACTCAGAGCGCATTCAGTGACAAAGCCCTAATCCAAGGTATCTGTGAAATACCAGTAGGAGGCTTTTTAAGAATACCAGCTGCCAGGTTACTGAGGAAGCAATACCAGTAGCAATATTAACAAAAATGATGCTGGACAAAAAATCTACAGTGAAAATTTAGGGAATCATGTGTTCACAAGTGCCCTGTAGAGTTCTGACGTATCCCTTGAAATCAGTCAGCCTCACACACGTTCAGGGTGTGTGTGTGCCAAGGAAAGAGCTGGGAAAGCCCTAATTTCTGGCTGACCCTGAGGCTCTGTGTGAGCAGAAAGTGCAGGCTAAGGCAGAGTTTTAAACTCTCAAAATCTTGAAGGAATGAACCGGCACACTTACACATCCCTTCAGCAATGGGTGGAAAACTTGTAGGTTCAAGCCACTTAAGTATGTCTCATTCCAGCCATTAGCTGACCGCCAAGGTAATCAGGCAGGGACATCAGTGTTGTCACATGAGGAAGGGTACAGACTTTACAACTAGCCCAGGCAAGCCAGTAAACAAACAGAGACAAGAAATATTAGAGATCTAGTGAAAACTCTCAGGATCTGGCTTTCAAAGTTGCCTTATTATTCAGAATGTTCAATTTTAAACAACAAAAAAATTATGAGACATACAACAAATTAGGAAAATATAGCCCATACATAGGAAAAAAGGCATTAGCCAAAAGTATTCCTGAGGAAGTTCAGACAACAAGTCTAACAAAGACTTTAAATCAGCTATTAGGGATATATTCAAAGAGCCAAAAAAAGAAGAAGAATAAAAGGAAATGTACAAGAAGTAGAGAAGAATGTCAGTAGGAGACTAAAATTATAAAAATAGAACCAAATAGAAACTCTGGAGTTGAAAAGTACAATGACTGCAATGAAAAATTCACAAGAGGGGGCTCAATAGCAGATCTGACCTGCTGGAAGAAAGAATTAGAAATCTTCAAGCTAGGCTGAGAGGATATAGGGTGGTGAAGAGAAATAAAAAGAATGAAGAATGAGCAGCATCTCGGTGCTCTTCGGGGCACCGCCCGGAACACCAGTACAAGCACAGGGGGGAAGTGAGAAGGCAGAGAGAGAGGGGCATGCAGAAGAGCTGGGAAGACGGTAGCCAAAGTCTCCAAACTGTGATGAAAAACATTAAGCCAAGAATCTCAACAAATTCCAAGTACAGTAACTCAAGGAGATTCATATCTAGACACATCAGATTCAACATAGCGAAAGTCATCTACATCAAAGAAAGAATCTAGAAAACAGGAAGAGAAAAGCAAGTTGTGTGCAAGAGATCCAAAATGAGATTAAATAGCTGCTCTCATCACAAACTGTGGGGATCAGAAGATAATGGAATAATATCTTCAAAGTGCTGAAGGAAAGGGAATATAAAAATGAATTTTATATCCAGCAAAAGTAAAAACAGCCCTTAGAAACTGGGGAAATTAGACATTCCTACACACATAAAAACAGAATTTATTGCTAGCAGATCTGCCTTAGAATAAAAATTAGAGAGAGTACTTCGTGCAGAAAAAAAATTCTAGACATGAAATTAACTCCATTTGAGGAAATAAAAACCATTTATAAAGGTTATTAGATAAATAAAGTCAGTATAAATATATTTTTGTTCATAACTTCTTCTCTTATATGATTTTAAAGATAATTTTGTAAAGCAATAATTAAGAGGGAGAATATTCCTAGAGTAATGAAAATAAATATAAAAATAAATAAAATGACTACACTTAGAAGCTTTTGCACAGCAAAGGAAACCATAAACAAAGTGAAAAGATAACCCACAGAATGGGAGAGAATATTTGCAAGTAAAGAAACCAACAAGGGATTAACCTCCAAAATATACAAACAGCTCATGCAATTCATCTATTGATATATACATTTAAAAAACCCAATCAAAAATAGGCAGAAGATCTAAATAGGGATTTCTCCAAAGCAGAAATACAGGTGGTCAAAAATCACACGACGTGTGTACACGTATGACTGAGTCACTTTGCCGCACACCTGACGCTAACACAACATGAAGATCAACCAAGTCCCGATGGAAGACTTTAAGGAGAGTCCCTGGGGGGCGGTCACAGCTCATTCGGAGTGTACCTGGGGGGCGGTCACAGCTCATTCGGAGTGTACCTGGGGGGATGGTCACAGCTCATTCGGAGTGTACCTGGGGGGCGATCACAGCTCATTCGGAGTGTACCTGGGGGGATGGTCACAGCTCATTCAGAGTGTACCTGGAGGGCGATCACAGCTCATTCAGAGTGTAACTGGGGGGGCGATCACAGCTCATTCGGAGTGTAACTGGGAGGGGGGCGATCACAACTCATTCGGAGTGTACCTGGGGGGCGGTCACGGCTCATTCGGAGTGTACCTGGGGGGGGCGGTCACAGCTCATTCGGAGTGTACCTGGGGGGATGGTCACAGCTCATTCGGAGTGTACCTGGGGGGATGGTCACAGCTCATTCAGAGTGTACCTGGGGGGGGGCGATCACAGCTCATTCGGAGTGTAACTGGGAGGGGGGCGATCACAACTCATTCGGAGTGTACCTGGGGGGGGGCGGTCACAGCTCATTCGGAGTGTACCTGGGGGGGGGCGGTCACAGCTCATTCGGAGTGTACCTGGGGGGGGGCGATCACAACTCATTCGGAGTGTACCTGGGGGGGGGCGATCACAGCTCATTCGGAGTGTAACTGGGGGGGGCGGTCACAGCTCATTCGGAGTGTAACTGGGGGGCGATCACAGCTCATTCGGAGTGTAACTGGGGGGGCGATCACAGCTCATTCGGAGTGTAACTGGGAGGGGGGCGATCACAACTCATTCGGAGTGTACCTGGGTGGGGGGCGATCACAGCTCATTCGGAGTGTAACTGGGGGGGGCGGTCACAGCTCATTCGGAGTGTACCTGGGAGGGGGCGATCACAGCTCATTCGGAGTGTACCTGGGAGGGGGGCGATCACAGCTCATTCGGAGTGTACCTGGGGGGATGGTCACAGCTCATTCAGAGTGTACCTGGGGGGCGATCACAGCTCATTCGGAGTGTACCTGGGAGGGGGGCGATCACAGCTCATTTGGAGTGTACCTGGGGGGGATGGTCACAGCTCATTCAGAGTGTACCTGGGGGGACGATCACAGCTCATTCGGAGTGTAACTGGGGGGGGCGGTCACAGCTCATTCGGAGTGTAACTGGGGGGATGGTCACAGCTCATTCGGAGTGTACCTGGGGGGACAATCACAGCTCATTCGGAGTGTACCTGGGGGGACAATCACAGCTCATTTGGAGTGTACCTGGGGGGGACGGTCACAGCTCATTCGGAGTGTACCTGGGGGGGGCGGTCACAGGTACCTGGTACCTGGAGGGTCACAGGTCACAGGTACCTGGAGGGGGACGATCACAGCTCATTCGGAGTGTAACTGGGTGGGGGGCGATCACAGCTCATTCTATGGGTTTTGACAAGGTTACTTAGGCAACTCAATAGGGAAAGGAGAGGCTTTTCAAAAAATGGTGCTGGGGTAGCCGAACATTTACATGCAAAGAATGAATTTAGATCCCTACCTCACAACACATGAAAAGTTAACACAGAATCGGTTAAGGACATAAATGAAGAGTTGAAATTCCAAAATGCCAAAAAAATGTTAAGATTCATGACCCTGAATTGATCAACAACTTATTAGATATGATACCAAACTCAGAAGTGACAAAAGAAAAATATAAATTGGACTTCATCCAATTAAAAACTTTTTGTAGCAAAGGAAACCAGCAGGAAAGTGAAACGACAACTCACATAACAGAAGAAAATATCTGCAAATCATACACTGAATAGCACAAGCTCCCCTGGTGGCTCAGACAGTGAAGAATCTGCCTGCAATGTCGAAGACTGGAGTTCGACCCCTGGGTTGGGAAGATCCCCTGGAGAAGGGAATGGCTTCCCACTCCCATGTTCTTGGCTGGAGAATTCCATGGACAGAGAGGCCTGGAGGGCTGCTTTCCATGGGGTCACAAAGAGCCGGACGAGACTGAGAGACTAACACGCTCAGATCCAATAAGGGACTTGTATTGGGAATATGTAAAGAATTCTTAAATGGAACAATAAAAAGCCCCCAAAATCTAATTAAAAGCTTGGTAAAGGCACATTAAAAGCGGCTCAACATCACTGATCATCAGGGAAATAAAGCCTGATAATAATCAAAACCATAATGAGCTATCATTCACACCTGTTAGAATGGCTGTTACCAAAAATGACCAAAAGTGTTTTGTGCACTGTTGATGGGAATGTCGGAGAAGGCAGTGGCACCCACTCCAGTACTCTCGCCTGGAAAATCCCATGGACGGAGGAGCCTGGTGGGCTGCAGTCCACGGGGTCGCTGAGGGTCAGACACGACTGAGCGACTTCACTTTCACTTTTCACTTTCATGCACTGGAGAAGTCAATGGCAACGCACTCCAGTGTTCTTGCCTGGAGAATCCCAGGGATGGGGGAGCCTGGTGGGCTGCCATCTATGGGGTCGCACAGAGTCGGATACGACTGAAGCGACTTAGCAGGCGGGAATGTAGGCTGCTGCGGCAACTGTGAAAAGCGGTATGGAAGGTCCACGTGACCCAGCAATTCTGCTCCTGAGTATACAGCCAAAGAGTACCAGATAATTATGTGAAAAACAGCCAAGACTTGGGTTGTCTGAGTGTCCAACGACAGATGAACGGATTAAAAAATGTGCTACCCAGCACCTCTCCACACAGAAAAAACAGCCACACTTACCAGTTTAAGCTTTTATTAATGGGGGAAAGGAAATACTGAGATGAATTTAATTAAAATGTATTTTCCCACCAGCCTCTTGAATAAAATGAAGTTCTTCATTCGCCACTACATTTCCCTCCTCGACTGAGGTCATGATGGCTCTTTAATGTGTAGGTAAAGGGTCCTCTCTGCCGTGCACCTGAGGCAAGTTAGGTGTTAGTAAATTGATAGTTAATATACTCTAAAATAAAGAACTACAGAATTGGGGGTAGAAATTTGGAAAGCGCGCTAACTGGAATACTCTCAACACTGAGATTTTAAAAGAATGCCATATTTTTTGGTTTCCTTCCTTCCCTCCCTCCCTCTCTTCTTTCCTTCCTTCCCTTTTGCATCTCTAGGCTGAAAGCCAAAGACCATGCAGTGCAGAGAGACAGATTCCAAAATACAGATTGATCCTATAAGAACATATATTTTTCTTTTTTAAAATTATGAATGTTCTTAAATTTTAAAATATTTTTCATTATTTTTCAAATTCTTTTCCCATTTAGGTTACTGAAGAATACTGAGCAAGTTTTCCTGTGCTGTGCAGTGGGTCCATGTTGGTTGTCTGTTTTAAATACAGCCGTGTGGATATATCAATCCAAACTCCTGGTCTGTCCCTTCTACCCACACCCGCTCCTGGAACCATAAATTCACCCTCTGAGGCTATGGGTCTGTCTCTGTTTCATAGACCAGTTCATTTGTATCCATTGCTTAGATCCCATGCGTAAGTGATATATTTTTCTTTCTCTGTCTGACTTACTTCATGTAGTATGATAATCTCTAGGCCCATCCATGTTACTACAAATGGCATTGTTTCATTTTGCATGGCTGAATAATATTTCTCTGTATGCGTGGACCACGTTTTCTTTACCCATTTCTCTGCTGACGGACATCTAGGTTGCTTCCACGTCTTGCTATTGTAAGCAGTGCTGCAGCGATCGCTGGGTGGCACGCACACTCGGTTTTCTGTGGCTGTATGCCCGAGCGTGGCGGTGCTGCGCCTTACGCAGCTCTAGTTGTAGTTTTTGAGGAGCCTGCACATTGCTCTCCACGGTGGCTGAGCCAGTTACGTTCCCACCAGCAGCGCAGTGGGGCTCTCATTTCTCCACACCCTCTCCAGCACTTACTGTTCGTAGATTTTTTGATGGTGGCCATTCTGACTGGTGGGAGGTGGTATCTCATTGTAGTTTTGATTTGCATTTCTCTAAAAACTAGTGGTTTTGAACATCTTTTCGTGTGCTTCTTGGCTACCTGTTCGTCTTCTTTGGAGAAATGTCTATTTAGGGCTTCTTCCCACGTTTCGACTGTGTTGTTTGTTTGTATGGTATTGAGCCACGTGAGCTGTTTGTAAATTTTGGAGACTAAGCCTCTGTCGTTCACATCATTTGCAAATATTAAGAACATAATTTTTCTATTCAGACTAGATTACATTATTATTTAGCACAGTGTTGCTTATGTATCACTTTATCTATTTGAGTAGAAAACTATACTTCTCACATGCTCATGTTTTTTTTTTCTCTTTTCACGAGACCCTGATCATATAGCACAACATTTATTTCTGAAATAATTCAGCCCAATCTAACTTCTTGACCCCCATTTCCCACCACTCACCGCCACAGAGATTGTATTTTAGCCTCACGAATGCACTTACCATTCCATGATGTTCTGTGTACAATCTTAATCTGCAGATTGCCTTGCTTAAATAATCTTTATTTTGAATCAGTCTGATAAAATTAACTAGAAGTAGAGAAGGAATCATCAGAAAAAAATTTTGCCTTGGATTTTACAGTTTCTCTTGATACTCAAGGGCTGCATCTCCACTTGTACTGCAAAAGGCATTTCCTTTTAAGCATATGTGAGTTGGGTGTTGCTCCAGAGAAATTCAGGTTTGGAAAGCCTAATACCTCTTGATCACTGGCTGCCTTTCAGTAAATTTTATATAAAATTTTCCTTCTGATTGCTAGTTTTTGAGATCCTCAAAAGGACGTCACTTGGGGAAGTTTCCCCATATTCTGACATTCTATAATTTCTACCATTGTACTTACCATACAGTGACACTTTTGCTTGAGAAAAAAAAATCAATAGTGTTGGTATAACTTTTAGCTTGGAGATTTACCTCTGTTATTCCCACTGCTTCATAGCTTAGACCTAAGGTTTCCTTGGCTTTTCCTTCATTTCTTCACATTATTTGGGCATTTTGTTCTCCTTTCCATTATCCTATCAGAACAGTGGCTGACTTGATCTCAGATATTTGTGCTTCCGTATTTAGTTAGCAATGTCTATTCTCAACTGATGCTTGAAGTAGAGGAAAGTATTAACTAGGTATCAGTGTTCTCACCCAAGTATCCATGATGTCCTAGAACCAGAAATATTTGAGACTAGGATTTGCTTTCCTCTTTTTTTCCTCAACTCTCTTGTTCCTTCTTTCAACTCCAAGATTCCAGGTCCTAGCCATTCAATTCTTTCTTGTTATTTCCTAAATCTCTCTATGTCTCTGTTGTAGAACACATGGACGAATCGCTGTGTCTTTAATGTTAACTTTGTACTTCTGAATTGTTCTTATGACTCCGTTGATCCTTGAGCCTGGACCTGTGCTATGGCCACTGGGAGGAAAGGGCAGATGCATCTTCCATGAAAGTTCTCTGATTCTGTGATGGTGATGTCAACTGGAGATAAAGTTTGCCCTTTAGATGTAAAGTAGTAGGTATGGAAGAAGTAAGAACATAGCTTTATTTAAAAGTTTTATTATCTTTTCCAACTTCCCAGTTAACACCCCCAAATCTTGTTTTCTGAACCACTGAAAATACTAAAGGTCCTGAGCTTTAAGATTCAACTGCTCTAAAATTTTGAGAAGTAAAGTTACGAGCTTCAGCGTTTGAATATCCCTATGCCTGATAACAATCTTTATAAAGTTTTTTTTGTTGTTGTTGTTTTTCAGAGGACTATCTATTGAATTAAACAGACCTGAGCCAGAAAATCATGTATCTTTTATCTTATTCTCTTATGAGATGTGAATATAAAAATATCCTGTAATATAAAACACCTTTGCTACAGAAGGTTATCTACATTTGCATAGAAACCCATGTAGAAAACAGCAGTTAGGGCCGAGTGTATTCAGTTACCTATAATTGCAGCTTAGAGATGACACCGTTTACACTTAATTCTGATCAAAACCTTAGTTCTTCAAACAGGATTCACAGCAGAAGACAACACTTTCTGATTCACCAGGGGAGAAATGAGATGCCTACCACGTCTTCGTCATCTGCTGTATTTCGCTTTGTACAACCAGTTGATCAAGGTCGATGTCACACACAGCTCCAAAAGGGTGAATAGGAACAAATAGTTTGAAAGGATTTTACCAGCTCTCTGTTTTCAAAAGGAAAATGTCATTCTTAGATTTCTTTACATGTTAGCACTTAAAAAAATAAAAGTATAATAAAATTTCAGGAAGATGAAAAAGAGAATAGAAAAACTGTTCATTATATTCTCGCACCCTCAACCACTATGGTTTTATATATATATATATATATATATATATATATATATATATAAATTACATATAATTATATATGGTTACATATACATACGGTTACATATATATACCATACTATGGTTACTAGTTAGTTAACTAGTTCCACAGCATATATTAGCTTCCATTTTGATGAATTTTTCTTATTTCTATAATGAAAATGATTTTACAGTAATTGGGATATATAGTATACCACGTATACCACATCAATACATGGTTACATATATACATGTCTAGTCAAGGCTGTGGTTTTCCCAGTGGTCATGTATGGATGTGAGAGTTGGACTATAAAGAAAGCTGAGCACCGAAGAATTGATGCTTTTGAACTGTGGTGTTGGAGAAGACTCTTGAGAGTCCCTTGGCCTGCAAGGAGATCCAACCAGTCCATCCTAAAGGAAATCAGTCCTGGGTGTTCACTGGAAGGACTGATGTTGAAGCTGAAACTCCAATACTTTGGTCACCTGATGCAAAGAGCTGACTCACTAGAAAAGACCCTGATGCTGGGAAAGATTGAAGGTGGGAGGAGAAGGGCACAACAGAGGATGAGATGGTTGGACGGCATCACCGACTCAATGGACATGAGTTTGGGTAGGCTCTGGGAGTTGGTGATGGACAGGGAGGCCTGGTGTGCTGCAGTCCATGGGGTGCGGGGGTTGCAGAGTCGGACACGACCGAGCAGCTGAACTGAACATATATACATATATATTGATGATAACTGATGACTATTGAGGGTGATTTTAAGGTGACAAATTTCACCAAATGAATAATAAGAATCATTGTGGTTTCCTCTGTTATTGGGTATATTATCAGTACATTTTCATGAGGCTAATGGACTTCTGAAGAAGATGGAATTGAGACATTTGGGTTCAGTGTTACAGAATTTATTTAATGGAGAGATGTTTAAAATCAGGCCTGTTGTTAGAAAAGGGTCATAAGGAGGAAGTGACAGTGAAGGAAGAGGAGGTTTGCATTGGTGACTTAGCTCAACACAAGGACTTAGGTGTTGGGGGTAGGCGGAACAGACCCATATCCTTGCAAGGTATTTGGGTTGGAAACAAGAATACAGAATCTGTAATTCTGAAAACCAAAACCTGAAGGACCCTTGTGACAAGGCCACCATGGGTTATGGGGATGAGTTTTCAATACTGACACCATTTAATAGTATCTGAACCCATGACTTCAGATGAAGGTAAATTGAAAGTGGTCAAACAGAAGATGGCAAGAGTGAACACTGACATTCTAGGAATCAGCGAACTCAAACGGACCAGAACGGGCGAATTTAACTCAGATGATCATTATATCCACTACTGTGGGCCAGAATCCCTTAGAAGAAATGGAGTAGCCCTCACAGTCAACAAAAGAGTCCAAAATGCAGTACTTGGGTGCAATCTCAAAAATGACAGAATGATCTCTGTTTGTTTCCAAGCAAACCATTCAATATCACAATAATCCAAGCCTATGCCCCAACCAGTAAAGCTGAAGAAGCTGAAGTTGAACAGTTCTATGAAGACCTACAAGATCTTCTAGAACTATAACCAAGAAAAGATGTCATTTTCATCATAGGGGACTGGAATGCAAAACTAGGAAGTCAAGAGATCCCTGGAGTAACAGGCAAGTTTGACCTTGGAGAACAAAATGAAGCAGGGCAAAGACTAAGAAAGTTTTGCCAAGACAACACACTGGTCTCAGCAAACACCATCGTCCAACAACACAAGAGAAGACTCTGCACATGGACATCACCAGATGGGCGATACGGAAATCAGAGTGATTATATTCTCTGCAGTCGAAGATGGAGAAGCTCTATACAGTCAGCAAAAACAAGACCGGGAGCTGACTGTGGCTCAGATCATGAACTCCTTATTGCCAAATTCAGACTTCAGTTGAAGAAGGTAGCGAAAACCACTAGATCATTCAGGTATGACCTAAATCAAATCCCTTACAATTATACAGTGGAAGTGAGAAATAGATTCAAGGGATTAGATCTGATAGAGTGCCTGAAGAACTATGGACAGAGGTTTGTGACATTGTACAGGAGACAGAGATCAAGGCCATCCCCAAGAAAAAGAAATATAGTATAAAAGGCAAAATGGCTGAGGAGGCCTTACAAATAGCTGAGGAAAGAAGAGATGTTAAAGGGAAAGAGGAAAAGGAAAGATATACCCATTTGAAAGCAGAGTTCTAAAGAATAGCAAGGAGAGATAAGAAAGCTTCCCTCAGTGATCAGTGCAAAGGAATAGAGGAAAACGATAGAATGGGAAAGACTAGAGATCTTTTCAAGAAAGAGATACCAAGGAACATTTCATGCAAAGATGGGCACAATAAAGAACAGAAATGGTGTGGACCTAACAGAAGCAGAAGAGATTAAGAAGAGCTGGCAAGAATACATAGAAGAACCGTACAAAACAGATCTTCATGACACAGATAACCACGATGGTGTGATCACTCACCTAGAGCCAGACATCCTGGAATGTGAAGTCAAGCAGACCTTAGGAAACATCACTACAAAGTGAGTGGAGGTGATGGAATTCCAGCTGAGCTCTTTCAAATCTTGAAAGAGGATGCTGTGAAAATGCTGCACTCAATATGCCAGCAAATTTGGAAAGCTCAGCAGTGGCCACAGGACTGGAAAAGGTCAGTTTTCATTCCAATCCCAAAGAAAGGCAATGCCAAAAACTGTTCAAACTACTGCACAACTGCACTCATCTCACACACTAGCAAAGTAATGCTCAACATTCTCAAAACTAGGTTTCTACAGTACGTGAACTGAGGACTTCCAGATGTTCAACCTGGATTTAGAAAAGGCAGAGGAATCAGAGGTCAAATTGCCAACATCTGTTGGATCATAGAAAAAGCAAGAGAGTTCCAGAAGAACATCTACTTCTTCTTCATTGACTATGCTAAAGCCTTTGACTCTGTGGATCACAACAAACTGTGGAAAATCCTTGAAGAGATGGGAATACCAGACCACCTTACCTGCCTCCTGAGAAATCTGTAGGCAGGTCAAGATGCAACAGTTAGAACCAGACGTGGGACAACAAACTGGTTCCAAATCAGGAAAGGACAATATTCAAGGCTGATATTGTCACTCTCCTTATTTAACTTATATTCAGAATACATCATGCGAAATGCTGGGCTGGATGAAGCACAAGCTGGAATCAAGATTGCTAGGAGAAATATTAATAACCTCAGATATGCAGATAACACCATCCTTATAGCAGAAAGTGAAGAAGAACTAAAGGGCATCTTGATGAAAGTGAAAGAGGAGAGTGAAAAAGCTGGCTTAAAACTCAACATTCAAAAAACTAAGACTCACGGCTTCTGGTCCCATCACTTCATGGCAAATAGATGGGGAAATAATGGAAACAGTGACAGATTTCATTTTCTTGGGCTCTAAAATCACTGCAGTTGGTGACTGCAACCATGAAATTTAAAGACACTTGCTCCTAGGAAGAAAACCTATGACAAACTAGACAGCATATTGAAAAGCAGAGACATTACTTTATTGATAAAGGTCCATATAGTCGAAGGTATGGCTTTTCCAGTAGTCGTGTATGGATGTGAGAGTTGGACTCTAAAGAAAGCTGAGTGCTGAAGAACTGTGGTGTTGGAGAAGACTCTTAAGAGTTCCTTGGACAGCAAGGAGATCCAACCAGTTGATCCTAAAGCAAATCAGTCCTGAATGGTCATTGGAAGCACTGATGTTGAAGCTGAAGCTATAATATTTTGGCTACTTGATGTGAAGAGCTGACTCATTGGAAAAGTCCCTGATGGTGGGAAAGATTGAAGGCAGGAGGAGAAGGGGATGACAGAGGATGAGATGGCTGGATGGCATCACCGACTCGATGGACATGAGTTTGAGCAAGCTCTGGGAGTTGATGATGGACAGGGAAGCCTGGCGTGCTTCAGTCCATGGAGCTGCAAAGAGTCGGACACAACTGAGTGACTGAACTGAACTGAAGCCATGACAGTGGAAATTACAGGTATGCTGGGGGACTCCTAAGATGTTCCAGGATGTATCAACTAGAGGTATAGAGTCAGTATTGAACTTAAGGCTCCCAATGTTCTTGAATAAATTGAGAGAATAAACTGGGATTGGACCTCAACAAGATCTCAGATTTATTGCTAATATGAACAATGGAGGGTCAAGAGATGAATTTGAAAAATGAAACAGTTAAGGTTGTGATTGTACTCCAATCCAGTAAAATGAACATTCTTATGTAAAAATAATCTGAAGCAATATGCAGAGGTTTACATTTATTTACAATTTCACTTTAAGTTTTCCTTCAGGGTAAGCATCATAAAATATTAACATCCTGTACACCAATAAGACAGTTCTTTGATGTGCCATTTAATTGATTTCTCTTAAGGGTCAATTTCGTGTAGTGAAATAATTTGGAATTTAAGCCACCCTGATTAGTTCATCAGGATGGCCATCCTGACAAGTTCAGCAAGGGACCAGCCCTGTGGCCCTTAGCAAGTAGTTTAACATTTCTTAGAGTTGTTTCTTAAAGTGAATCAGACATAAATCATTCCCTGAAGAAGTCTGCTATCCCAATTACTGTAGCCATTTTCATTATGTAGAAATAAGAAAAATTCAGCAAAACGCAAACTAACATAAGTTTTGGAACTAGTTAATTACTCAACAGTTTGGGATTTTGAAGTAAGGAGCTGCTACTGCTAAGTCACTTCAGTCGTGTCCGACTCTGTGTGACCCCACAGACAGAAGCCCACCAGGCTTCCCCATCCCTGGGATTCTCCAGGCAAGAACACTGGAGTGGGTTGCCATTTCCTCCTCCAATGCGTGAAAGTGAAAAGTGTAAGTGAAGTCGCTCAGTCGTGTCCGACTCTTAGCGACCCCATGGAGTGCAGCCTACCAGGCTCCTCTGTCCATGGGATTTTCCAGGCAAGAGTACGGAGTGCGGTGCCAGAGCATGCTGAAAAAACAGGCAATATCCAATGGGCTCTATTCAGAAAAGTTGGTTTCTAGGTCTTGGTTGAAGGCCCAGCTGTTTCAGCCTCTGTCAAGCCCTGGGTAGATGGGATAGAGCAGAAGAGGGAATCTACAGAGAAGACTTCCGTTCCTACACAACTTGCTTAGGACTGACTTCCATCTTCTTTCCCCTCTTAGCTTCTCCTCTGTGTAGAAACAAACCTATACAGATAAGAGCATGTATGTCTGCCCAGCGTCCCACATGCATCGAAACGGACATACACGGATACTGAACTGCAAACACAAACATACTTAAACAGACTCACACAGACCTGCTGACAGACAGACACGGAGCAGGCAATGCAAGAATGTCCACAGCCATGTGCACAGAGGGCCGAGTACACCTGTGTTCCAGGCTGCTTGCATCCACAGGACTTAGCTTTATTCTGTCGACAGACTATATTGACAAAATATATACAGCCCAATAGTGAACGTAAATTCTCGGATATTACAAGTACATAGGATATTATTTCTTTCACTCAAGATCAAATCTTGCTATAATTACCTTGATCTTCTAAGGCCTGAGAAAGTTGGCCTCAGAGATGCAGGTAACTGAGAGGAACTGACCTACCTATCATAAAACTATCTTGGTTACAAGGTGGGGCTGGAATTCAATATAATGGTAAGTCACTCGAAATATAGCTATTAATGTTTATGAGACATTCCATGTGGTCACTCGTGGTTTTGGGGCATCTGAGGTTTAGGAATGTGGTATATCCTGGTGGCGAGTGGTAAATTATCTACTCGCCAGTTCAGGAGATGCAGGTTCAATCCCTGGATTGGGATGATCCCCTGGAGAAGAAAATGGCAACCCACTCAAGTATTCTTGCCTGGGGAATCCCACGGACAGAGCAGCACGGCGAGGCTACCGTCCACAGGGCACAAGAGAGTCAGGCACGACTCCGTGACTAATGGCAACAGCAGGTGCAGGAATACAGGCCACAGTCCGAGCTGTGCTGAGAGCAGGTGCATGCGCAGAAGAGTGCGCTACTGACGAAGGCCGGTGCATGCGCAGAAGACTGCGCTACTGACGAAGGCCACCTCCACATCTTGAAAAGTGCATACTCTGGTAAATCACTAAAGGATTTAGAATGTAATTGTAAATTTGTGATGAAATTCTCATAGAAACCCGGTACTTACATGTGGCCAAACAGATTTTTTAGCTAAACCAAAGATTAAAAATTCAAGACATAGTAAAAGCAGACCGATCACCGCGCTGCAGGCACTCAAGACATTCAATACTATAGAACAGGTCATCTGAAACAGATAAGAAGAGTCACCAGGTCATTGGAAGTTAAGTATATTCAAGTAGAAGATTTATATAAATTCTGATCTTTCCAGAATGGTAAGGTCATTAAAAGGACAGTCAAAACTGCAGATTTTTCAGAATATCAGTAAGACTGAACTTTTGATGTGAAAGTGAAAGTCGCTCAGTCCTGTCTGACTGTTTGCAGCCCCATGGACTAGAGCCCGCCAGGCTCCTCTGTCCATGTAAGTCTCCAGGCAAGAAAACTGGAGAGGGTAGCCCTTCCCTTCTCCAGGGGATCTTCCCAAGCCAGGAAGCGAACCAGGGGCTCCTGCATTGCAGGCAGATTTTATAGTACTTATATATTTATTCCTTCAAGGACAATAACTATTGAATGTCTTATCTGCACCACGCAAACAGTGCTCTTTGTGAATAAAGAGATAGAAAAGACATGGTCTCTGAACTCAAGGAGCTTTCAGACTAATGAGTAAGACAAACAAGTGCATGTTAAATGTGAATAGAATATTAGAAAGAGGTTAACTCTATAAGCAAAACCAGAGTGCCTCCACGGGTCAGATAACAAGGGAGTTAATATTCCAGGAGTTTGCCATGGTTCATTTTATAGTGCAAAAAAGGGGAGCTGAGGGAAACTGTTAGAGAGACAGATGCTATCTAGATAGAGATTTAGGGTTTTATCTTGAAAAATCGTGGGAAGTTACATTGCTGGGCCGGCCTACTCTGGTTTCAGGCCATATTCTTTTCAGACTATGTACTCAAGACAATATCTATGGAAAATGCTGCTGCATAATGACATTTTGTTCGTGTATGATGTCAGAGAGGTGCTAAGATGTGATACTGCTATAGGAGACAGTATCGTATCCTTATTTTATTGTCCTAATTTGCATCAGTAGGATTTACTTTTATCTTACATAAATTAGATAATGGGCAGGATAAAGTAATGGATTCTGGAACTTATTTCACCAGATAGATTATAGTTTATTGCTGTCCATGGTTGTACAGTGATCTCAGCTTATTCTTTTGGGAAAAAAAATCTGCTTTTAAAAAGACAATCACAATGAAATAATATATTCATTATTTCATTCTTATAATCTAGATGTTCAAAATCATTGCTTAGTAAATTATAGTACAGAAATATAATTCAATCTTGATCTTTAAAAATTGGACTGTATTTGCTTTACGATGTGTTAGTTTCTGCTGCACAACCACGAGACTCGGCTGCGTGTATACGCTATCCCCTCCCTCTGGGGCCTCTGCCCAGCGCCCACCCCACCCCTCTCCGGCACCGCAGAGCGCTGAGCGGAGCTCCCTGGGCTGCGCAGCAGGCTCCCAGCAGCGATTCCGCGCCCGGTCGCGAATGTCTGTCAATGCTCCTCTCTCAGCCCGTCCTGTCCTCCTTCCTCCACTGTCCCGACTTCTGTCCTCTAGGTGTGTGAGTCTGTTCCTGTCCTGCAGTAATTCATCAGTGCCATTTATTTTTAGGTTCCATGGATATGCATTAACGTACAATATTGTTTTTCTCTGACTTACTTCACTCTGGGTGACAGACTCTAGGCTCATCTGCATCACGACAAATGACCCAACTTTGCTCTTTTTATGGCTGAGTAACATTCCACTGTATGTATGTTCCGCATCTTCCTTATCCAGTCATCTGTCAGTGGGCATTTAGGTCACTTCCATGTCTTGGCCATTGTAAATAATGTTGCAATGAACACCGAGGTACATGTGGTCTTTTTGAATTATGGTTTTCTCAAGGTATATGCCCAGTGGTGGGACTTCTGGGTCATATGACCATTTTATTTATTTTTTTTTAAAGAACCCCCATACTGCTCTCCACAGGGGCTGTATCAATTTACCTTCCCAAGAGGAATTTACATTTACAAGAGGGTTCCCTTTTCTTCATATCTTCTCCAGCATGTACTGTCTGTAGACTTTTTGATGAGGCCATTCTGACCGGCGTGAGGTGGTACCTCACTGTAGTTTTGATTTCCATTTCTCTCATAATGAGCAATGTTGAGCATCTTTTCCTGTGTTTGTTGGCTATCTGTATGTCTTCTTTGAAGAAATATCTGTTTAGGTCTTCCGCCCATTTTTTTTTTTTTGACTAGGATGTTTGTTATTTTTTGCTATTGAACTACATGAACTAACTGCTTGTATAGTTTGGAGATTAATCCTTTGTTTGGAAATATCTTCTCCCATTCCAAGCTTTGTCTTTTAAGTCATGTTTATGGTTTTCTTGGCTGTGTAAAGCCTGTTAAGTTTAATTAGTGCCTCTTAGTTCATTTTTGTTTTTATTCTCATTACTCCAGGAGGTGGGTCAAAAAGGACCTTGCTGGGATTTATGTCAAAGAGTGTTCTGCCTGTAAAGCATAGGCAGCATAAAACTCTCTAAGAGTTTTAGAGTGTCTGGTCTTACATTTAGGTCTTTAATCCATTTTGAGTTATGTTTGTGTATGGTGTTAGGCAGTGTTCTAACTTCATTTTTTACATGTAGCTGTGTGGTTTTCCCAGCACTTCGTATTGAAGAGGCTGTCTTTTCTCCGTTGTATATTCTTGACTCCCTTGTCATAGATTAGGTGGCTGTGTGTGGGTTTATCACTGGGCATGCTGTCCTGTTACACTGATCTGTATTTCTGTTTTTGTGCCAGTGCCTGCTGCTGCTGCTAAGTCGCTTCAGTCATGTCTGACTCTGTGCGACCCCACAGACGGCAGCCCACCAGGCTCCCCCGTCCCTGGGATTCTCCAGGCAAGAACGCTGGAGTGGGTTGCCATTTCCTTCTCCAATGCAGGAAAGTGAAAAGTGAAATTGAAGTCACTCAGTCGTGTCCAACTCTTTGCGACCCCATGGACTGCAGCCTACCAGGCTTCTCCATCCATGGGATTTTCCAGGTAAGAACACTGGAGTGGGGTGCCATCGCCTTCTCCGATGCCAGTGCCATACTGTCTTGATTACTGTAGCTTTGTAGTATAGCCTGAAGTCAGGGAGCCTAAATTCTCCAGCTCTTTTTATCTTTATCAACATTACTTTGGCTACTTTAGTTTTTGTTTCCACACAAACTAAACTTTTTTGTTCTAATTCTGTGAAAAGTGCCAGTGGTTATTTTTTTTTATATAATTTATTTATTTTATAATTGAAGGATAATTGCTTTACAGAATTTTGTTGTTTTCTGTCAAACTTCAACATGAATCAGCCATAGGTAAACATATATCCCCTCCCTTCTGAACCTCTCTCCCATCTCCCTCCCCATCCCACCCCTTTAGGTTGATACAGAGCCCCTGTTTGAGTTTCCTGAGCCATAGAAAATAGACTTATGGACATCAGGAGAGGGGACGAGAGGGTGAGATGTATGCAGAGAGTAACGTGGAAACTTATGTTACCATATGAAAATAGCCAATGGGAATTTCTGTATAGCCACTGGTTATTTGATAGAGACACGACTGAGCGACTTCCCTTTCACTTTTCACTTTCATGCATTGGAGAAGGAAATGGCAACCCACTCCAGTATTCTTGCCTGGAGAATCCCAGGGATGGGGGAGCCTGGTGGGCTGCTGTCTGTGGGGTCACACAGAGTCGGACATGACTGAAGTGACTTAGCAGCAACAGCACTTAATTTGTAGATGCTTTGGGTAGTATAGTCATTTTTATAATAATGATTTTTCCAATCCAAGAACATGATATAATCTCTCCATCCTTTTGTTTCATATTTGATTTTCTTCTTATAGTTTTCTGAGTATGAGTCTTTTGCCTTCTTAGGTAGGTCTAATCATAGTCATTTTATTCTTCTTGTCGCAGTGGTAAATGGGATTGTCTTCCTAATTTCTCTTTCTGATATTTTGTTTCCAGTGTATAGGAATGCAAGAGGTTTCTGTGTGTTAATTTTATATCCCGCAGAGTCACTAAACTTTAACTTTACTAAATTCATTGATTGGCTCTAGTACTTTTCTGGTGGCCTCCTTAGGGTTTTCTATATATAGCATCATGTCCTCTGCAGAGAGTGACCGTTTTACTTCTTTTCCAATTGGATTACTTTTCTTTTTCTTCTCTGACTGCCATAGCCAGGACTTCCAAAACTATGTTGAATAACAGTGCCAAGAGTGGACTGACACCCTTGTCTTATTTCTGATCTTACAGGAAATGCTCTCAGTTTTTCGCCATAGAGAATGATGCTTTCCATGGGTTTGTCATAGTTGGTCTTGATTATGTCAAGGTAGGTTCCCTCTTTGCCCACTTTTCTGGAGAGTTTTTATCATAAATGGGTACTGAATTGTGTCGAAAGCTTTTTCTGCATCTATTGAGATGATCATATGGTTTTTATTTTTCAACTTGTTAATATGGTGTATCACACTGATTGCTCTACGTATCTTGAAAATCCTTGCACTCCTTAGGATAAATCCCACTTGATGGTGTTAATCCTTTTAATGTGCTGTTGGATTCAGTTTCTAGTGCTTTGTTGAGTGTTTTTGCATCTGTGTTCATCAATGGTATTACCCTGTAATTTTCTTTTTTGTGTGATATCTTTGGTTTTGGTAGCCGGCTGATGGAGGCTTCGTAGAATGAATTTGGGAGTGTTCTTCTCTCTGTAATCTTTTTGAAGAGTTCGAGAAGGATAGGTGTAAGCTTTTCTGTAAATGTTTGATAGAATTTGCCTGTGAACCCAGGTGGTCCTGGACTTTTGTTTGTTGGAAGATTTTTAGGCACAGTTTCAATTCCATTGCTTGTGATTGGTCTGCTCTTATCTTCTTTTTCTTCCTGATTCAGTCTTTAGAAGGTTGTACTTTTCTAAGAATTTGTCCATTTCTCCCAGGTTGTCCATTTAGTGGGCATACAGTTGCTTGCAGAGTCTCCTATGATCCTTTATATTTCTGTGGTATCAGCTGTTAAACTTCTCCTTTTTCCTTTCTAATTTTATTGATTTGGGCCCTCTCCACTTTTTTCTTGCATCTGGCTAAATGCTTATCAATGTTGTTTATCTTTTCAAAGAACCAGTTTTTCATTTCATTGATCTTTTCCATTGTTTTCTTAGTCTCTATTTCATTTATTTTTGCTCTGATGTTTATGATTTCCATCTGCATTGAAATGCAATGCAGTATCTTTTTCCATTCCCTCATTTTCACTCTGTATGTGTCCCTAGGCCTGAAGTGGGTCTCTTGTAGACAGCACATAAATGGGTCTTATTCTTGTTTCCACTGCGTCAATCTGTCTTTTGGTTGGAACATTTAATCTATTTAAGGTAATTGTCAATATGCATGTTCCTATCAGACTTTTCTGAATTGTTTTGGGTTTCTTCTCGTAGGTCTTTTCCTTCTCTCGTGTTTCCCACCTAGAAAAGTTCCTTTAGCATTTGTTGGAAAGCTGGGTTGGTGGTGGTGAATTCTCTTAGCTTTTGCTTATCTGTAAAACTTTTGCTTTCTCCATTGAATATGAATAAGATCCTTGCTGGGTAATCTTGGTTGTGGATTTTCCCCTTTCATCGCTTTAAATATATCATGCCATCCCCTCTGGTCTGCTGAGTTTCTGCTGAAAAATCAGCTGATAACTCATGGGGAGTCCCTTGTATATTTGTTGCTTTTCTGTGGCTGCTTTAATATTTTTCATTGTATTTAATTTTTGTTTGATTAATATTTGCCTTGACATGTTTCTCCTTGGGTTTATCCTATATGGGACTCTCTGCACTTCCAGGACTTGGGTTGACTATTTCCTTTCCCATGTTAGGGAAGTTTTTGGCTGTAACCACTTCAAGTGTTTTCTCAGACCATTTCTCTTCCTCTTCTCCTTCTGGGACCCCTATGATTCTATTGTTGGTGCAGTTGATGTTGTCCCAGGGTCTCCGACACTGTCCTCATTTCTGTTCGTTTTATTCTGCTTCACCATTACGTCCTGCAGCTCACTTATCCATATTTTTTCCTAAGCTATTCTGCTGTTGGCTTCCTCTCGTGCAGTTTTCATTTCAGTTATTGTGCTGTGCATCACTCTCTGTTTGTTCTTTAGTTCTTCCAGGTCCTTGTTAACATTTCTTGTATCATCTCAATCTGTGCCTCCATTGTGTTTCTGAGGTCTTGGATCATCTTTACTAATATTACTCTGAATTCTTTTTCAGGTAGATTGCCTATTTCCTCTTCATTTATTTGCTCTTGTGGGTTTTTACCTTGCAACTCCATCTGCAACATATTTCTCTGTCCTCTCATTTTGTCTAAATTACTGTCTGTGGTCACAGTTCCTCTTGCTCCTGTTGTCTCTTCCCTCTTGGGTAAGCTTGGTCCAGGAGCTTGTAGTCTTCCGAGTGGGAGGGGCTGGTGCCTGCAGCCTGGTGGGTGGTGCTGAGTCTTTTCCCTCTGATAGGCGGGGCCACAACAGGTGTGTGTTTTCAGGTGTCTGTGAGCTTCGCACGGCTTTAGGCAGCCTGTCTGCTGACAGGCGGGGCTATATTCCTGTCTTGCTGTTTGGTGTGAGGTGTCCAGCTCTGGAGCCTGAAGCAGTGGGTGGAGCCAGGTCTGGGCATCACGATGGCTACTCGCTCACGACAGGTTTGGGTACAGTGGCCACGGCTCAGGTGTGTGTGTGAAGTGCCTGCGGTGCCAGAGACCAGCAAGAAGTGGCAACAAACTCTTCTCTTGTCTAATATTATTGATCCACAATATTCTTTGCATGTGTAAATTGTCTCCAGGAAGATGACCTCTCTCAATTTCGCATTAATACATTGGAGACTTCAGGAAACAAAGAGGAGGCGGCGGGGTCAGAGGTTCCAAAAGTCAGTCCTCTGAAGTGGTCCTGGATTTGTCCTCAGGGACACCATCCAGAAGGCAGGCAGTGGGAAGGCCTGGGGATCTTTATGAAAGGTCAGAAGCTCTCACCTAAAGGCAAGCAACTCAGAAGCGCCGTCATCCTGCAAGAGCTCAGGAATCTTCAAGGTCTCCTTTCTTTGCTGCAGACTCATGTTAACCGCCCCCCCACCAAATTATGGTGAGCATCCCCCTGAATGTCAGTGAAAAGACTGAGAAAGGAAGAGATGAAGGGAGAAGAGGTGGTGGTAGAAAGCTACTCTCTCCTTTAGTTTTGAAGGACAGTTTGCCTGGATAAAGATTTTCTGACAGTCCCCCCACTCCCCCAAGCATTGAAAATGTCATCCTACTGCCTCAGTGTTCTGTGACTTCTGACAAAGCCAGCTATAATATTATCTAGGGTCTCTTGTACACTATAAATCATTTTTTCATTTGCTGCTTTTGAGATTTTTCTCTATTCTTGACTTTCAATCATTTCAATTTTGGTAAGACTATATGTGGATTTTTTCAAGCTTATTCCATTTGGAATCTATTGATCATCTTTAACATTTAGATTATTATTTTTTCATCAAGTTGGAAAATTTTCTGCCAGTATTTCTTCAGATATGCTTTCTGTCCCTTTTACTTTCTCTTCTGTTTGGGGGATCTCTATTATACACATACATTCGTATGCTTGATACTGAGCTTCCCGGGTGTCTCAGTGGTAAAGCATTCACTTGCCAATGCAGGAGATGCGGGTTTGATTCCTGGGTCGGGAAGATCCCTTGGAGTAGGAAATGGCAACCCACCTCAGTATTCTTGCCAGGAGAATTCTATGGACAGAGGAGCTGGTGGGTACAGTCCATGAGGTCACAGAGAGCTGGACATGACAGAGCAGCTGAGCACACACGTGGCTGATGGTGGCTGGTGGTTTTGAGTCCGTGTTCATTTTTCTTCATTTTTCCATCTTATGCCCCTCTTATTAAATAATCTCTACTGACCTATCTTCACGCTTTCTGATTCTTTTTTCTGCAAACTCTAGTCTGTTCTTTATTTCCTTTAGTGAATTCTTCGTTTATTTAGTGCTTGCCCTTTTTAATTAGAGTATCTGTTTTTTTAACAGTTTCTGTCTCATTATGGGTATCTATTTGGTGAGACATCACTTTTATCCTTTTACTTCTTTAAACATCATTTTCTTTAGTTCTTTGAACATGTTTTTAACAGACGATTTACTGTCATGGACTATAAGGTCCAAAGTCTGTGCCTCATCAGGGACACTGTCTGTTGGCTGCTTTTTTCCCCCTCGAATATGTGAAATATATTTCAGAGTCTTTGCATGCTTTCTATTTTAAATGGACATTTAACATCATATGTTGTAACAAATTTTCCATTAGATTCCTCCTTTCCCATCCAGAATTCATGATTTTTGCTGTATTTTTGGTTGTTGTTTTCTTGTTCTTGCTTATTTGTTTAGTGACTTTCCTAAATTCATTTCCTACAGTTTTGATCTGGGGTCTCTGAATTCTCTATTTTTGGAAGAAGTTCCTTTAAAAACTCCTTCTTTATGTATATGTATAATCGATTCACTTTACCGTACACCTGAAATGAACACGACATTGTAAATCAACTATACTGCAAAACGGGACAGAACAAGCGGCTTCCCAGGGGTTACCGCTGGGCCAGTAGAATTTAATGCCTTTACCAAGGGGAACCTGTGTGAAAACACACACTTTAGAATTTCGGTAAGTTTAGAACACAGTCTTAGCTTCCACTTTTTGCTTGCCCAGGGTTTCAGAGCCAGCCAGGATGGGTGTTTCTCCTTCCCCAAGTCTTTCCTCTTAGACGTGGATAGTCTTCCACATGTACACAGTATTTTTGATCTCTAAGAATATGCTGAGGCTTCTCAAAGCTCCCTGTGAATAGTTTAAGGTGTATAGCATAATGATTAGACTTACATACATCATGAAATTATTATTGCAGTGAGTTTAATAAACACCCATTGTCTCACATACATAGAAAGTTAAGGAAATAGAAAAAAATACTTTTCCTTGTGATGAGAACTCTCAGGATTTATTCTCTTAACGACTTTCATATATGGCATAGACCAGTGTTAATTATATGTATTTACGTATATGTCAATTATACTTCAATAAAACTGGAAGAAACAGTTTAAAAATGAAAAAAAAAAAGCTCCCTGTGGTTTTCTAGTTATCAAAGATTTTCTTTTAAATTTCTGACCAAGCTTTGGTTCATTGCAACTGAACTCGCAGCTTTATGCAGCTGCGCTGTAGTCAGTACACTGATATTATTTCAGTACTTTCCTTGTGATAGGACTTTGTTTTCACTTTGTATCTACACAAATAGCCGCAACAGCCTGGGGACAGAGATTTTCAGACTGCTGTAAGTTAAGAAAATATCGACTGTGCCCAGAGAACAATGATTTTAAGAGAGCATCAGAGGATGTCAGTCCTCTCAGCTGACTGCAAGACTAGGCTTTTCCTGGCTACTGTGCCAATGAGCTGGGGATTGAGGTGGAACTGGGAATATCTCCAGGTTAAAACATCACAGATCTCTGTTTCTTGACACTCAGTAGTGTCACCTGGATAGACAATTTTCAGTTTTTACTTTGAGTTTGGTTAATGTCCACTGCATTTTAGTTAATGTCCATGGCATGATGTCCATCCCATCACTTCATGGGAAATAGATGGGGAAACAGTGGAAACAGTGTCAGACTTTATTTTTTTGGGCTCCAAAATCACTGCAGATAGTGACTGCAGCCATGAAATTAAAAGACGCTTACTCCTTAGAAGGAAAGTTATGACCAACCTAGATGGCATATTCAAAAGCAGAGACATTACTTTGCCAACAAAGGTTCGTCTAGTCAAGGCTATGGTTTTTCCTGTGATCATGTATGGATGTGAGAGTTGGACTGTGAAGAAAGCTGAGTGCCAAAGAATTGATGCTTTTGAACTGTGGTGTTGGAGAAGACTCTTGAGAGTCCCTTGGACTGCAAGGAGATCCAACCAGTTCATTCTGAAGGAGATCAGCCCTGGGATTTCTTTGGAAGGAATGATGCTAAAGCTGAAACTCCAGTACTTTGGCCACCTCATGCGAAGAGTTGACTCATTGGAAAAGACTCTGATGCTGGGAGGGATTGGGGACAGGAGGAGAAGGGGACGACAGAGGATGAGATGGCTGGATGGCATCACTGACTCGATGGACATGAGTCTGAGTGAACTCCGGGAATTGGTGATGGACAGGGAGGCCTGGCGTGCTGCGATTCATGGGGTCTCAAAGAGTCGGACACGACTGAGCGACTGAACTGAACTGAATGCCCACCCCACGTGGCGCTAGTGGTAAAGAACCCGCCTGCCAATGCAGGAGATGTAAGAGACCCTGGTTTGATCCCTGGATTGGGAAGAGTCCCTGGAGGAGGGCGTGGCAACCCACTCCAGGACTCTTGCCTGGAGAATCCCATGGACAGAGGAGCTAGGTAGGCTCAGTCCATAGGGTCACAAAGAGTCGGACACAACTGAAGTGACTTTGCAGGCACATGCATGCACTTTGAAACTATTAATTTTAGGGTCTTTCTTTTTTTTTGCTGACATTTTCCTTGTTTTGGGGGAGACTCAGGGACCTTAACTCGGACGCATGTGGTTCCAGGTGGGAGAGTGAAAGCTGAGCCGTGGTTCAGACCACAGCCCATGACTGGGGGTGGGGGGAGGTGGGGGGAGGGCAGAATGGAAGAATGACATCGTAAAGTTGCTTGTGCTACCATCCCAGAAATCAACCTGCCAGCACCAATATTTATAGTTACTCCAATTTCTTATCTTTCCATTTTACTATCCATGGACATAAAACTAAACACTATAGGAAATCAACACATTCCAGACTCTTTACAATATCTCGAACATATTTCCCATCATACAATCAAACCTTCCTAGAAATATGAAAAAGAAGAAAGAAACAGGTAATAACAGACACTGGATCATTTCAAGAAATCCAAGTTCAAGTGTGATAATCAACGTTTTAATTTACATTAAATGATTTATCATAATAGAAATTTAATTCCATGATTAACTTCATACATCTTGAATTATTTTTATGGCTAATGAAATGTAACAAAGATTTCAGTAATTGGAGTATATCTTTTTCCTTTTGATAAAGATTCAGTAGAAAATTAAAGTTCTTATATCTTAACAATCTATCCTCCAAAAATTTGGGTAGGTTTCTAGTGATTCAGAGTCAATGCTACTTCCTTATGGACTCTCATTTTGTCAAGTAAAATCATTTTTAGAGTTGCTACCAACATTCTGACTTACCAAAGACCTTGAACGCCTCCTCTCAAACAGTACTGTAAAGATTCCTGACAGCAAAAACTGGAAACAAAAATCACATTTATTAATACCCTGTCATTACATCTCCATGTAATAAACTTAAAAAGCAAGAGAATTCTGGAATGCCATAACATGAAGAGTATCATATTCAGCCTTTTGTGGGACCATTGAGAACATCATGGACCCCTTAAGGTGAATTTATGTGGCAAAAAGACTGTCAAATTTAGTTAGTTTTTTTCAATCACAATTTATTGAGCCCATGAATTACAAGAAAATGCATCTAGTTGATGAACTTACTGCTAAACATGCTAACCTTGGTGATATCACACGCAAGTACTTTAAATATAATGCTGAAATATTTTATTAATAGAAAACATCACATTTACGAAGTATTTGATTCACTATATATATTCAAATGCAAGAATTCCATAATGTCTTCAATGAGTAGCTTGTTCTGTGACTTTCCATCGATCCTAAAACTTGTTAGAAAGATGGCAGTTATGGTGCATCAGAAATGTATTTTTTCCACTTGTGCAACTTTAATGTATGCATGGAAACTTTCAACAGCATTTAAAGAATAACTATTCAGTTAGTAGTGAAGGAAAAGGAATATTCCTCCCCCCAAATGGCACCACTAACATGCCAGTGCACGCGTGCACTCACTGCACACGCTTGCACTCACTGCACACGCGTGCACTCAGTCTGACGCAGTCGGGTCTGACCACGCACTCTAGTCTGCCTGGCTCCTCCGTCCACGGAATTCTCCAGCAATAACACTGGAGGGGGTTGCCAGCTCCTACTCCATGGGATCTTCCTGCCCCCGGGATCCAATCCACACTGCCCGTGTCTCCTGCGTTGGCCGATGGATTCTCTACCAGTGAGCCACCTGGGAAGCCCAACATGTCAGTACCAAGAGCATTCTGGGGTCAGAAGGGTATGCGTTTGAGTTCTTGGAACTGTGCTTTCTATGACACTCAAGAGAAGTTATGTGGCTTGTCATTAAGTCTTTCCTTTTTCATTGGTAAAGTGAGAATAGTGTTTTCTAAGTCGTGTTACTAAGCGGTTATTGTAGCAGTTATATATGAAGTAATATGCTGAATTATTTGTAGTCAACTTGGTCCTACAGTGTCCACCTATGACTCAGAACTACATTTTCCAGAATTAATTTCTGTTATTTCCAGTTACAATAGTGTAAGAGAAAATCCCAAGAAATATTTGGAGGGTATAGAAGGGAAGCAGAAACTGTAAGTTTCAGAAGATCATAGTGATCAGACATGGAAGCCATGGCCTCTTTTTCTCTCCCTCTCCTCTGTTATATTTTCATGTTATCTTTCAGAGAAAGCAATTTCTAGATGGATCCATGATCTTCCCTTTGCAACCCCATTCTGGTTCAAGGTTTAATTACAGAGCTTCCAGATTTAATTACATACAATCTGCCTGCAATGCAAGAGACCCTGGCTCAATTCCTGGGTGGGGAAGATCTGCTGGAGAAGGGATAGGCTACCCACTTCAGTATTCTTAGGCTTCCCTGGTGGCTCAGATGGTAGAGAATCCACCTGCAATGTGGGAGATCTGGGTTCAGTCCCGGAGCTGGGAAGATCCCGTGGAGAAGGGAATGGCTACCCACTCCAGTATCCTGACCTGGAGAGTTCCATGGACTATACAGTCCAAGGGGTCGCAAAGGTGTCGGACACACCTCAGCGACTTTCACTTTCAACTTGTCCATTCATGCTGGCGCCTTGTGAAAGTGAGTGCCAGTTGCTCAGTCGTGTCTGACTCTGTGACCCCATGGACTGTGGCCCACCAGGCTCCTCTGTGCATGGAATTCTCCAGGCAAGAATACTGGAGTGGGTTGCCATTTCCTTCTCCAGGGGATCTTCTCAACTAGGGATCAAACCCAGGTCTTCTACATTGCAGGAAGATTCTTTACTGTCTGAGCCACCAGAGGAGCTGGTGCCCTAGGCAGGAGCAGTTAGTGATCTTTTTTTTATGATCCTCTAACCTTTCTTTCCACATCTCTTCCTACACTTACAAAGGTTCCAATTCTTATTCTAGTTTCTATATTCCCATAAATATTATGGTAGCCCATTTTTCTTTACAAAACCCTGCACTTAAATAAGTACCTTATCATAAGCCCCCACATTTGGACCAATGGTAGATAGTATTAATTTTTATTTCTGTTACATTTGTAAATCCACATACCTTCCTCAGGATTCTTTCTAGTATTTTGAAATGGGTGCTACCTTTGTCTTCCAGCTACTCATCTTAGCCATTCTACATACAGCAAGAGAACACTGTGTTCTCAGCATCCTGGGCTTCCTCCATTTGAGGTGCTCATTCCAAAGTGTCTCCCAGAAAATCAACAAAGTCTTGAAAAAAGAAAACAACCACTAGAGCAGTGTTTTCTTTTTAAATCTCTGGCAAAATCAGACTCATAAAGGAAATTATTGTAGCTATTTATCACATGTTGCCGAGGCTGCTTCTGAAGGACTGAAGCACGTATGCACATTCTCTCTTGTAGCTCTATTTCTGATTGATGAGAAATTAAGACATCGAAAGGGTATATGAGCAATAGTGAATGCCAACTGATTTATAGGTAGATAATCAACTGCTTCAAAGGTGTTGATTCCCAGTTTAGTGGGGCTCTGAAGGAGGGCTTATGGCATGGAGACCAGTTAATGGGATGCGGTATGGCAACAGGAAAACCTTGATCTTAAGGGACATAACTGACTTATGGCATTTCTGTCTCCTCTGTTAGTACATTTGTCAGGTAAGGACTAGTGATATGGTGACATGTAGAATAGCTGGGGGACACCTTAAACACACGGGCTTAAGAAGGTCTCGAAAGACAGACGTCAGCGCTGAGATGACAGTAACCTGAAGTCCTGAAGACTAGAGGAGATTTCCAGGGAGAGGAATACAAACACTTACAGAGGAGAAATCTTTACTGGTTTAAGGAAGAGAACAAAGACCAGCACGCCTGGAACATAAAGGGGATCATCACTCCTATCAGTCTGCTCTAGGATCAACTGTTATCTTGCAGAAGTATGCTGTTTATTTTCTTTCTAACGCTAACATTTAGAGATTTTAAACTAATTGCTTTCTTGTTAACTTTTGTCTCCTCAACTGAGAGAGTGAGATCTATGAAAGTGTTGTTGTTGGTTTTTTGCCAAGTCATGACCAACTCTTTGTGACCCCATGAAATACAGCACACCAGGCTCCTCTGTCTTTCACCATCTCCCAGAGTTTGCTCAAGCTCATGTCCATCAAGTCAGTGATACCATCCAACCATCTCATCCTCTGTCATCCTCTTCTCCTCCCGCCTTCAATCCTTCCCAGCATCAGGGTATTTCCCAATGAGTCATCTCTTCACATCAGGTGGCCAAAGTATTGGAGCTTTAGCCTCAGCATCAGTCCTTCCAGTGAATATTCAGAGTTGATTTCCTTTAGGATTGAGTGGTTTAATCTCCTTGTAGTCCAAGGAACTCTCAAGAGTCTTCTCCAGGACCACAGTTCAAAAGCATCAATTCTTTGGCACTCTGCCTTCTTTATGGTCCAACTCTCACATCCATACATGACCACTGGAAAAACCATAGCTTTGAGTATATGGACCTTTGTCAGCAAAGTGATATCTGTGCTTTTTGTATGCTGTCTAGGTTTGTCATAGCTTTCTTTTCAAGGAGCAAGCATCTTTTAATTTCATGGCTGCAGTCATCGTCCGCAGTGATTTTGGAGCCCAAGAAAATAAAATCTGCCACTGTTTCCACTTTTTCCCCATCTATTTGCCATGAAGTGATGGGACTAGATGCCATGATCTTAGTATTTTGAGTGTTGAGTTTCCAGCCAGCTTTTTCACTGTCCTCTTTCGTCATCCTCAAGAGGCTTTTTACTTCCTCTTCACTTTCTGCCATTAGGATGGTATCCTTGATAGCTCAGTTGGTAAAGAATCTGCCTGCAATGCAGGACACCCTGGTTTGATTCCTGGGTTGGGAAGATCCCCTGGAGAAGGGATAGGCTACCCACTCCAGTATTCTTGGGCTTCCCCTGTGGCTCAGCTGGTAAAAAATCTCCCTGCAATGCAGGAGATCTGGGTTCAATCCCTGGGTTGGGAAGATCTCCTGGAGAAGGGAAAGGCTACCCATTCCAGTATTCTGGCCTGGAGAATTCCATGGGCTGTATATAGCCCATGGGGTCTCAAAGAGTCGGACACAACTGAGCAACTTTCACTTTCGCTTTTCATCTATGAAATTAGAGGTACTTTTTAATCTTACTTCAACTTAGGTGTGTGTCTTGTTCATTGTTTTATTCAAGTCCCTAGAACAGTTCTTACAAATCGTGGCTGTCCAGTATGTTTCTTTACTGAATGAATGAAAATATAATTTAAACAATGTAATTCATTTTAAAAATGAAGTAAACAATCAAGTGAAAGCACTTTGAATAGGTGGCATGTCTTCTGATTCAGAGTTCATCTTCAGCTAGCTCCCAGATGATAAAGACCGTGACACACAGCATCCTGTGAAACACCAATCAAGATCCCTTCAGGTTCATTTGGTGTGTGTGTAGATTACAACCTGATTCCAAAATTTATATGGTCAGGTGATACAAGGATAGCCAAGATAATCCTGAAGAAGAACAAGATGACCTATACTGATATTAAAACTTACTTAAAGACAGTGTAGTGAAGACACTGTGATATCATCATAATTAGAGAAAAATAGGTTCAGAAATGGATTCAGCCCTATGTGGACATTTGATTTATAGAAGCAAAAGAGTCTTCTTCCCAATAAGTGAAACTTTTGAAAATCCATATTCTCTCAAACTAAAATTTGATCCCGAATGTATATCATAAACAAAAATAAATTCAAGGTAAACTGGAAATCCAAATGTAAAAAAGTAAAACAGTTTAGATAAAAATAACTTCCGAATCTAAAAGCAGAAACAATTGATTAAATCAGGTGTAACAAGTACTGCCTACAGAGGGAAAATTATCATAGTGGGTAACACTGAAATTAATAAATTACTTAATTGAAAGACATCCTTGAGCCACAGAGTGGAAATGACGATTAGAATACATAAACTGATAAAGAGTTTGTGTCCAGAATATATAAAGAATTACAGCAAAGAAGTACAAGACAGAGAGAAAACCCAATTAAAAAATGTGAAGAAACTTGTATAGGTACTTTTAAAAGGGGATGTCAAAATAGACAATAAAACACTTCTCTACCTCATTAGTTAGCAATGCAAGCTAAAACTACAAGTTTAAAAGCACTAGCCAGAAAGGATAAAGTGAGGAAAACCGAAATACAAAGCACCGCTGAGGCCGCGTGCGCTTGTGTGCTCAGCAGCTCAGTCGCGTCCCCTCAGTGCGACTCTCTGGACTGCGGCCTGCCAGGTGCCTCTGTCCACGGAAATTTCCAGGCAAGGATCCTGGAGTGGGTTGCCGTTTCCTCCTCCAGGGGAGATTCTCTACCACGGAGTCATGGCGGGAAGCCCTGAGACTCTTTGAGGAAGCCCGCGGAGGATACAGAATGACAGTAATTTACTGCCTGCTGAAGAGGATGTAAATTGGTAAAACTACCTGGGAAAAGTTCAGCATTCAATACCAACGTTGAGTGTGTGTGTAGACCTAAGACGCTGCAATGCTGCTTTTGTGTATATACCTAAAAGTGATGCCTGCACACGTGCAGCTAGAGGCGTGTGCAAGGAAGTCACTAACAGCCCGCACTGGGAGTTCTGTAATACTTCAAACTGGAAGCGACCCAAATGTCCATTCATTAGATTATATAAGCCACAGGAGATGAATGCAATGAAATATTAATCAGCAATCATAATGAATGAACTGCAGCTATATCACAGCTACATCAATAACAAGGCTGGATCTCACAATCATAAGTTAAGCAAAGCAGCCAAATACAAAATAATACACACTGTCTGATTCTACTTACATAAAGTTTAAAAGCGCATAAGAGTGATGTATGATATTAGAAGTCAGGTTAATGGTTAAGATAGGAGGGAGAGGTTATTGATCGGAAGGGACATGAGAGGAATTTCTAAAGTGCTGGAATTTTTTTTATCTGACTTGGGTGTGAAAGTGAAAAGTGAAGTGAGTAAAGCTATAGAACTAAAAAGAAAGAAAGAAAGAAGCTGGCTAGGGTGAGACAAAATGGAATTTCTGGTACCAAAGGGAAATGGGTTATTGTTTTAAACCGAATGGTTCAGGTAGGCCTCATTGAAAAAGTTATTGCTGATAATCGATTATTATAGTGGGTTGGCCAAAAAGTTCATTTGGGTTTTTCCATAAGACCTGATGAACGTTTGTCTCACCCTACCCAACATTTTCTTTCTTTCCTTCTATAGCTTCATTATCTTCTAACGTTCGACTCCTGGCTAGAATAAAGCTCTGAAAGGGCTGGGATCTTTGCTTTGTTTACTGATGTATTTCATACACCTAGAACAGATGCATGATACATAGTATTAGTATGTATCAGTTGAATGACCACATTTCAAATGCATTATTATCACTCAGCATTTTGTGGGGATAATAGCATATCACTCACCATACTATCAGACATAATAAAATCTACTTTAGAAACTTCTGTTCAAGTCTACCAAAGGCTTCTTGGACAGTAAAACAAAAGATTTCATTTTCATTTCCCAGTACAAATTCTATATATTCCACTATTTCCATGGCAATAATGTTCTCTCACCTTGCTGGCCCCACTGGAAAAAAATAAATGCCCTGTGAACAGTGGAACAATCACTACCATTTCCTGTTTTCCCAAAATGTCCCTTGTTCAGCTTACCACTATTTCCCCCATCCAAGAGCATGTAAAAAGCGGATCTTTAACAAAACAGACTCTCATTATAGAAGAATTTTACTGGTATGATCTAAGTTTTTTTTTCCCATATTGATATATGCTTTTCCACTAGATATAAGAATAAATCCCTTGAAAACAGATTGTGCATTTCTAGTGTAGCGCACTGTCTCTGGTATGCGACACAGCTCAGAAACAATCATCAAACGAATACATTAATAAAGAACGATAAAGGAGTAGATTATTTACTCACAAAAGCTGCTGCCCAAAACGGGAATCCTGACAGTACTGCAACAGGAAGATATACTTTTTGAAATGCTAGAATTTGTGTGACTAACAGATATGTCCAGAGCACTCCCAGGGTGTGAACAAACAGACCAGTCATTATCTGCAAGGCCTGAGGGAAAAGAACACCATTACTTACTTCTATTCCAGTCCAACCTTTCAAAGGAACACACATCAAGAAAACGCCCAGGTGGAGAGGGAGAGTGACAACCTAACATAATTTTAGGATTTTCAACGTTTAACTCAGATGAGGAGGGTTTGTTAATATTTCAGAGCAGTTTGCAGATACAGTTACTATATGCATGTCCAATAAAATTGTACTAAGAGCTCGTTTATCTGCTGCATTCGAGAGGCTGTAGGGCACGAGCCCTGGAGCCCTGAACGTGCTGATCTCAACACTCCTCAGTCCCTGAATGTGGTCAGCGATCCTCACCCGCAGAGGCAGCTCGTCGGTTTTACAGACCAGAGTTGGACACGACTAAAGCGACTTGACCTGGCATTGCTGACCTTACCTGCCTTTCGCTCATGGTCCCAAAATTGGGACTTGGACTTTGATTCCTTCTGTTTTGCCCACCCATCATGCCTGCTTTTGATGGTGGTTGTCAGAGTCCTGGGTCCTGTATAAAGAAGAGCTAAAGAAAGAGCAAACCCTTGAGTTACCTGGTTTTCTACAGCTCTTCCAGGGGCCTGTTACCTGGTGTGGGGATTGTGGATGATTTCTGCCCACTGAAGTCAGGCTAAGTATGACAGCTTCAGAGCCACAGGAGAAGGGAAAATCTAAGCTTGCTATGTAGAGCCCCCTAACATCTCGCTGGAGGGCCTTTCAGTTGGTTTTCAGACAGATGTTTCTCAGCTGTGCTGCTTCTACCACAGCTGAATAAGCCACCCCTCCCTGCTCCTGTTCATCCACCAAACATAGGAATTTAGCTTGAAAAAAAAACAAACTAAAGGAGTTATACTGGCATTCAGAACCTAAAATCTCTTGCCTTACTATATCTCATATTTTTTTAAATAATTTAATTTCTCTCTCTTTTTTTGGCCACACCTGTGTGGCATGAAGAATCTCAGTTCTGCAACCAGGGACAGACCTGCGCCTCCTGCAGTGGAGGAGCACAGAGGCTTAAACGCTAGATCGCCAGGAGTCTGTGCAACTCATGTTTCCAGAATGTCCGGGTAAACCGATGTCCTTTTCCTCAAAAAACATATCCTTTTAAGCAGGATAACTTCAGCTTGAAGTCTGCAGCAGGCGTCTGTTCTGGTCATGTGATGATGAGCAGACCTAAGAAGCGGCTAGTTGGTGCGATACTCCCCTCACCTGGAGAGTAGTACTCTGACAGCTCCCCGAGACGAAGCTATGCATTTAGCGGCACTTCCGGCAGGCTGCAGCAGAAGAGGCAAGGGGACACTGCATTCGACAGGACTTTTCCCACTACTGCAGTGGCCAAGAGTTTTAGCTCCTTGCTGAAGCTGGAATACACTGTTTTCTAAAGTCTGAGTTTAGAAGATCGAAGGATTTAAAAAAAAACAAACAAAAAACTTTCATTTCCAACTAATTATAGATTGCAAAAAAGTACAGAGGTCCTGTGTGTGCTGAACCTGGAGGCTCCCGATGGTTGCGTCACTGCCTTACAGACCAGAATGCGGAGACGGCTTGGCTCGGTGTGTGCTTATGTGCTGCACCAATGTGTCACGTATGCTTTTCTGTCTCCCACCACCATAATCACGAAACAGAACTTTTAAATTACTACAAAGGTATCCTTCATCCCACACCCCTATAACCACTCTCCTTCCAACTTCCTTAACGTCTGGAAGTCACTAGTACGTTTTCTATTTCTACACTTGTCTCATTCTGAGAATGTTACATAAATTGAATAATTCAGCATGTATCTTTCAAGACTGACTTTTTCTATTCAGCTCAATGCCCTTGCAATCCATCTAAGTTGTTGTGGGTCTCAATGCATTTTCTTTCCTCCATGATATGGATGACTATAGTTTATTCAGTTATTCACCTACTGAGGTGATTTCCACTTCGATAATCTCCACATTGGGGGCTCCTACAGATAAAACCATTGTCTTCTTCTTCTGTACTGTCTTTGGTTGTCACATCAGAGTCATACTGGCCTCTTCAAGTAATTCATGAAGTGCTCCCTCCTCTTATGTTTTCTGAAAAAGATTATGAAGAACCAAGAAGCATTCCCTCCTCTTCTGTTTTCTGAAAAAGATTATGAAGAACTGGTGTTAAGCATTCTTAAAATATTTGGCAGAATTCTTTGGTGAAATATCCAGGGCTGGCAATTTCTTTTTTAAGAGTTTTAAAATTAGAAATTCAAGAGCATTTTATAACTTTCTATTTCTCTGTATCATTTTCAATTTCTTTTATCAACATAATTTTCAGAGTATAGGTCTTTCACCTTCTTGGTTAAGTTTATTCCTAGATATTCTTTTTGATGTAATTTTCTTCCTTTCTTTTTTTGATTGTTCATTATTAATGCACAAAAAAGAATTAGATTTATGTATAGTAATCTTGTATCCTGCAAATTTACTGAAATCATTTAGTATTTTTAATAGTTTTTGGGTGCAGATTTAGGGTTTTCTCTGTATAGCATCATGCCATCTGCAAATAGTGAGTTTTACTTCTTCCTTTCCAACTTGGGCACATTTTCTTTCTTTTTCTTGACTGATTTCTGTGGCTAGGATCTCCAATACCATGTTAAATAGAAGTGGTAAAAATGGATATCCTTGTCTTATTCCTGATTTTAGACAATAAGCTTTTAGCTTTTCACCATCACATATGATGTTAGCTGTGGCTTTGTCAAAAATGGCCATTATGTTCAGTTATGCTCCCTTTATACCCATTTTGATAAATTTTTATCATGAACTGGTGTTAAATGTTGTTAAATGCTTCTTCTATGTATATTGAAATATCATGTGATTTTTATCCTTTTTAAAATTGCAGTGTATCGTATTGGTTGATTTGCAGATATTGAACCATCCTTGCCTCCCTGGAGTACGTCCTACCTCATCCCAGGGTATGATCCCCCCACAACTGCACTCTCTCCTTGGCAGCAGCAGCCTCTGCCTTAGCGCGGAGCAGTGCAAGAGGGGTCAGAGTGGGGTGCTTGGCTTAGATCCGCATGTACACTGGGGCAGCTGTGGGATGCCAGTCAGGGTCCCAGGCAGCTTCAGCATGCTTGGTCTGCCCTGTTCCGTGATTAAGTAAGCATGTGAACACCCTTTACGAGCAGAGTGGAGGTTTTTCTCGGCTCTACTGCCAGTCTGGAGCTGGTTTTCAAACGTGCTAAGGGAACTTGCCCTCCCTGGGCTGGCTCCCAGTTTGGAGTGCCCGATCGTGGTTTCAGTTGCTCATTTCCAGAGAGGGTCTCTGAGCCTGTGTGACCCCTCTCTCTCTGTGCCAGCCTCCTAGAGACGTGGACCCTGACCTGCCCTCTTCTCCTCCCTTCAAACCTGACTGTGTGCTTCTCCCTACAGCCTTGGCTAAATAGGAGTTTTTCTGCCAGTTTCAGTTTGCTTTTGGTGAGAAGTACTCCACATGTAGATGTATTTTTGATGTGGTTGTTGGGGGCCAAGAGCTGCATGTGCTTCTGCTCTGCCATCTGGATCTCCTCTCACACAGAATAATTTTTATTGTTATACTTAAAGTTTATTGATTCTTTTCTCTGCCCTGTCCATACACCCGTTGAACTCATCCAGTGAGTTTTTTTCCAGTTATTGCATTTTTCAGTTATAAAATTTCCATTTGGTTTTCTTTCTTCTATTTCTTTTCTTTGAATTTTTATCTATAAACTTGCTTTTAAGTATGTTCATAATTGCTTGTTGTTACATTTTTCTAACAGCTACTTAAAAACTCTTATCAGATAATTCTAACAACAGTGTAATTCTGGTATTTGCATCTATTCATTGTCTCTTCTCATGCAGGTTGAGATTTTCCTGGTTATTTTTTGGATGAGTGATTTTCAGTTGTACCGTGGACGCCACTTTGCAAATAAAGGTCTATACAGTCAAAGTTATGGTTTTTCTAGTAGTCATGTACAGATGGGAGTTGGACCATAAAGAAGACTGAGCACTGAAGAATTGACGCTTTTGAATTGTTGTGTTGGAGAAGACTCTTGAAAGTCCCTTGGACTGCAAGGAGATCAAACCATTCAATCTTAAAGGAAATCACCCCTGAATATTCATTGGAAGGACTGATGCTGAAGCTGAAGGTCCAATACTCTGGCCACCTGATGTGAAGAGATGACTAAATGGAAAAGACCCTGATGCTGGGAAAGACTGAAGCAAAAGAAGGGAGTAGCAGAGGATGAGATAATTAGATGGCATCACTGACTCAATGGACATGGATTTGAGCAAACTCTGAGAGACAGTGGAGGACAGTGGAGCCTGGCGTGCTGCCGTCCATGGGGTTGCAAACAGTCAGACACAGCTGCTGCTGCTGCTGCTGAGTCGCTTCAGTCGTGGCCGACTCTGTGCGACCCCATAGATGGCAGCCCACCAGGCTCCCCCGTCCCTGGGACTCTCCAGGCAAGAACACTGGAGTGGGCGCCATTGCCTTCTCCAGCAGACACATCTTGGCAACTGAACAACAACCCGGCTGAGAAAATAGGCTCTCCTTGTTTTTGTTTTTGTTTTGTTTTTTGGTCTGTGCTTAATGGTGTTTTTGGGTTACAGGCTTCTTGAGCACCCAGTTCTGGAGATTTGAAGAAAAACAAACAAATAAAATGCCCCAGGAAACTCACCACCATGCCATTCTTTGGGTTTCAAGGTCCCTAGCTCTTCTGCCTCCTGTGAATCTCTCAGTCTTCTTTGTCCTGAGTTTTAGCCGTAACTAGCAGCGGGAACAGAGAAAAGTCTAGCTACTCCACCTTGTCCGAAGCTGGAAAGTAGAATCAAATGCCATCCAAACTCTTAGGTAATGGTAGCTCTCATTAGCAGGACAGTAACGTGACCAGGAACAGATGCATTCTCAGAAACACTTTATTCCTTCTCAATAACCATATCAGATCATAGAAAAGGGGGTTAGGGATCTAGACCTTTACATCATAAAACTGGGACTGAGGAGTGGAAACTTGGGTTCATTGTCTGCTTTACGCAAGGCTCTTAGTACAGTTCTTGTTGAGGTCAGGTAGATCTTCAATAAGGGAAGGCAATAATAGAATTGAGGTGTCAGAAACATTCCTGGACCAAGCTTTAATCCTGTTGGTTTAATTCCTAGTCTGGTTCCACAATCCAAAAATGTGGGTGGCTAATGAAAAAGGATGTAACCTGCTAGATTTGATGAGCTGATTGAGATAACAGCGCTATGTCTGTAGGATGATTTCGAGAACATAGTGCCGTCATGATCACTGTCCACAATGCTGGACGGTCTGCAGATTTTCCTGAATACTGTTTCCACAATCTGACCATTTCATTTGGGACCACTGTCATCACCAGCTCAGCTTAAAATAATTTATAGATGCCAAAAAGGGATTTTTATACCTAGTTCCAGACTCAGAGTATTTTTCTTGGGAGTATGACTAGCTTGCAGTGGTTTCGGGTTATTTAAATACAGTTGATAGATTCATAATTTTTGCTTTATTTAACTTTAATATAGTTGAAACTTTCTGGTGGCATGTGGAGAATGCAGATATTATCACATAATCATTTCAGGACACTCTCATTACCTCTCTTTCACTTGGGGAGTTCATAATGGAGGTGCTTAGAGTCCTCTCCTTTTATATTTAGATTCATGCTGCTGCTTGACAGAAAACAACAAATTCTATAAAGCAATTATCCTTCAATTAAAAAATAAATAAATTTTAAAAAGAAATTGCAACATTTTAGTCATTTGCTTAAGTAGCCTTTAGTTCTTACCCCCAACATTCTTGCTTCCTGTCTTATCCACAAATGATTTCCTGGCATTTTTCACTAGGATACAAGAGAGAAATGAGAAGATAAATGCTTCTTTTCTATAGGAAAATACAGAGACAAATAAGTACTAATTATGTCCTTGAGTAAGATGCTTAAAATTGAGGGAAATTTAATCCTACAGCTGCTCATTTTTCACTGTTTCATAATTTCCTGAGAGATGTTTTTCATCAAACCGCCAGTATCACCATCTTGAAAAATCCAATAATTAGTTCTCAAATACTTTTGTTCATTTAACAACCTTCAATAGGACTGAGTGTGTGTGTGTTAGTTGTTAAGTTGTGTCCAACTCTTTGCAACCCTATGGACTATGGCCCACCAGGCTCCTCTGTCCACGGAATTCTCCAGGCAAGAATACTGGAGTGAGCTGCCACTCCCTTCTCCAGGGGATCTTGCCAACCCAGGGACTGAACCCACGTCTCCTGCGTTGCTGGCAGATTCTTTACAGTGTGAGCCACCAGGGAAACCCAAGTAGGATTGTAAAAAACAGTTTATGGTGGTTGCTCCAACCCGTCAGTCTCTCTAGATATTACCCATGTCCCCACATTTACAAGGTCAAAAAAGTTGGATTTTTTGTCTTGCTGAGTTTCTCATGGCACCTGGTTCACTTCTTGCCTTTAGGTTATGTAATCATATCTGTTCATACAATACAATAAACGAACACATGTACCTTCGTTTTGCTAATGCTAGTAAGATTTTTTTTTCTTGCAACCAAATTGTCTTTTTTTAAAAATCACCTTGTTCTCTAATTTTTCTCACATGGTAATCTACTCTCACAATCTAATCTCCCGAATCTCCAACATCTGGCACCTTTTCTCCCCTTTCAACCTCTTTATTTTATAGCCATATAAGAAATATAAGACTTTGTCTTTAAATTCTTCACTAATAAACTTTTCCTTCCATTTACATGAACTCTTAAGGTTTGAGTTCTCTTAGCTGGCCTGCTGAAGCCTGAAACCGAGAAGAGGTAGAAAAGTACAGCAGAAAGAGCCAAAGTTGAGTTCAAATTGTCCTTACCAATATCCTTTCTTCTTTCACGGGGGGATTCCTCAGCAGCAAAACCCCTCTAGGATTGTGCAGGGGGTCAAATAAGACTGGTACGAAACGGACACTCAAGAAGACCTTGGGTCGGGAATGCCCGCCCTGGGCATGGTCTGCACCAACCGTGGGTCCCTGCTCACTGCATCACAGGGCGAGCCACGGGGCGATCTCGGAGGCGGAGCCCTTCGTTCCGGACCTAGGAGCCCGGGCGGCAGCACTGGCCGAGCGGGTCCTGCCTCCTCGGCCGGCCCCGCATCCCCCTCGCGCGGCTCCAACGCAGCAGTTGTGGCCGAGAGGGCGGCTTCCGGCGGCTGCGCGAGGGGCCCACGGAGACGCGTGCGCGGTGCGGCCTCGCCGGGGTGCAGAGTCTGCGGGTGCCCGGGCCAGGATGAGGATGAGACGGAGGGGCAGAGGAGAAGGGAATGGCAGCCCACTCCAGACCTCTTGCCTGGAGAATCCCATGGACGGAGAAGCCTGGCGGGCCATGGTCCATGGGGTCGCAGAGAGTCGGACACCACTGAAGTGACTACGCACGCACGTAGGCGCTAACAGAGACAAAGCCTTTGCTGCCTGTGCCGGCATCACGCTCTGCGTTTGTGAGCATCGCAGTCCGGGCCACGCCTGATTATTCCCTGGCTGCTTCAACAGAGACGTCTCCATCAAACACACGTCTCCTCTCCCTCTTCTGCTAGGTTTGTATTGACAACAGTCTTTCTGCTTTTAATCTTCACAAGCTGTACCGGGAAGAGAACTGCTCAGCAAAGCTGGGTTCTAGGTTTTATTAGACGCATGGGTGCTTCAGCAAAATATTTATTTTTCCTGTTCCTTCGGTTGTTTTTCTGTACAATGAGATAATATATTTTCTGTGTACCTCCCGTGCTCACACTAAGTTACTCTGAGAACTGAAATAGGGTTATACAAGTTTAAAATATGCTGTAAACAGGTCCCAACAACTAATATATTAGAATCCTAGCTTGAGAGCCATCTCCATGATGCCATGAAACTGGGTACCATCAGTTCAGTTCAGTCGCTCAGTCGTGTCTGACTCTTTGTCACCCCATGGACTGCGGGCCTCTCTGTGTATCACCAATTCCTGGAGCTTGCTCAAACTCATGTCCATTGAGTCTGTGTTGCCACCCAACCATCTCATCCTCTGTCATCCCCTTCTCCTCTTACCTTCAGTCTTTCCCAGCATCAGGGTATTTCCCAATGAGTCACCTCTTTGCATCAGGTGGCCAAAGTATTGGAGTTTCAGCTTCAGCATCAGTCCTTCCAGTGAATATTCAGAACTGATTTCCATTAGGATTGACTGTTTTGATCTCCTTGGAGTCCAAGGAACTCTCAAGAGTCTTCTCTAACACCACAGTTCAAAAGCATCGATTCTTTGGTGCTCAGCTTTCTTTATAGTCCAACTCTCACATCCATACATGACTACTGGAAAAACCATAGCTTTGACTACATGGACCTTTGTTGGCAAAGTAATGTCTCTGCTTTTTAATATGCTACGTTGGTCATAACTTTTCTACCAACAAGATGGTACCATGGAGAACTTTAAAAAAAAAAAAACAAAAAACTCAGCACTCTGTAAAGGCCATAGTAGAAATGAATAAATGAACCAAAATGTTTTCTATTCAAACTCCCTCAGTTTATGTTGAGCTCCAGCTTAAGAATATAAATGATTTGCTTTGATGGCTAACTAAAGATAACATTATGGTAGGGAATGTAATTAACATTTGTTGAGGCTTTAGGTGCTTGATATTTTATATATTATATAATTTATTAAACAAATTATGAATACCTGTTAAGCATCAATAAATGTTAGGTACTATCCTACATATTGGGGATAAAAGCAGTGAAAAAAAATATATTCCTGCACCTTATGGGGCTTACCTTGTGAGACAGTTCAGGGTGAAGGGAAGTGATGAATGTTAGTGTTAGGAAGTCATGGAGGTGAACTGGATCCAGCGTAGGAGGTGAAGAGTGACCAGAAAGGTACCTGAAGAGCCCTGTAATCTAAGAGAAGAAAATGTAAAATTATGCTAAGAGCCTCCTGGACAGTCAATTGATGAGGATTGAGCATCGCTCATTAGACTTTGCAGTATGGAGGTCACTGCTGTCCTTGCCAATAGTTTTAGGGGCAAGTTCAGTTCAGTTCACTTCAGTTCAGTCCTCAGTCGTGTCCAACTCTTTGCAACCCCATGAACCGTAGCACACCAGGCCTCCCTGTCCATCACCAACTCCCGGAGTCCACCCAAACCCATGTCCATTGAGTCAGTGATGCCATCCAGCCATCTCATCCTCTGTCGTCCCCTTCTCCTCCTGCCCCCAATCCCTCCCAGTATCAGAGTCTTTTCCATTGAGTCAATTCTTTGCATGAGGTGGCCAAAAGTACTGGAGTTTCAGCTTTAGCATCATTCCTTCCAAAGAAATCCCAGGGCTGATCTCCTTTAGGATGGGCTGGTTGGATCTCCTTGCAGTCCAAGGGACTCTCAAGAGTCTTCTTCAACACCACAGTTCAAAAGCATCAATTCTTTGGCACTCAGCTTTCTTCACAGTCCAACTCTCACATCCATACATGACCACTGGAAAATCCATAGCCTTGACTAGACAGACAGACCTTTTTTGGCAAAGTAATGTCTTTGTAACATTTCATACCTGGTTTCTTGTGGACATTTGATTGCTGAATCTGGGCTTTCTTGATTAGAAATGCCATTTGCATATATGGAGTGCACCATAATCCTATAAATAGCTTCCAAAGCTGAATTACCATTTTAGAATTCTCTACTGAATTCCTAGTCTCATATTTCCAAATTCCTAATGAATGCTTCTACATAGATTTTCCAAAAGCACTTTGGATAAAAAACAGTCCAATCTAAATGCATCATCTGCTGTGATAAACCTTTTCTTTCCCATCTATTCCAGCTGACTCCCAAGCCTCAGCACTGCTATCACTTGCAAATATAACCAGTCTCCAAATTCTTTTGATATTTTCTTTCATATACATCACAAACTTTTTGCTCCTTGTCTTCATCTCCCATATTCTAGTTGTAATATGCATCATCTCTCCAGCAGAAAATCGTAGTAATTGTCTAACCTAGATATCCCATTTTTAGTACAACAGCCACCTCAGTTACATTCTTCACATTCCCACTGCAAGAACTAACCAAAAGTCTGTTTGCACAGTACTCCATCACGGACCAGCTGGAATTCAGTGCCTTAGCATGTCGTTCAAATCATATTTTATTTTCCCCTTGTTGACTGTGCAGCCTCACTTCCCACCTTCTCTCCACAGACACCGTGGTTCATTATCAGACCACTTTCCGTTCTACAAATAGGCCATGCCTGCTTCCTTTGGTCCGAGCAGGTCAAGTAGCCATTGAATATGAGCTCATTTTGACCGAATCTCTATTTTTGAATGAATTTGGTTAAGTCTGGTCAGTAGGGAGATGCCATCATCAGACATTAGAACTCGTGTGTGTGTGTGCATAGCATTATTTTCCTTTTTCACTCAATTTCAGGGTCTGGCTCATAATTTTTAATGACTGAAAGCATTTTGTTTTCTTAAAATGTGTGTGCTTAATGCCAGTTCAGATAGTTTGAGTTCTTAAACATTTGGTTGATTAATAAACTGAGGTATTATGGTCAAATTATCTGTGTGTTTTCTTTTCCTTTACTGGTTTCTTGTATAGAATTGTCTCTCTGGGAAGTTTTTTCATATTCCAGATACTATCATCTTTATTGATGCCTATCCCTGTTACCTGACACATTTGTTATGAGTAAAACTGAAGTCTTAGGCCTAACTTGGTGAGTGTGATATCCTATTCTTCTAGACTAAAACTCATAATTTTATTTCTTCACAAAATGTGAACTGTTTTTACATCCTATCTTCTATCAATCACTGTGCTTTGAAGTGAAAGTGAAAGTCACTCAGTCGTGTCCGACTTTTTGCAACCCCATGGACTACACAGTCATGGAATTCTCCAGGCCAGAATACTGGAGTGGGTAGCCTTTCCCTTCTCCAGTGGATCTTCACAACCCAGGGATCAAACCCAGGTCTCCCACATTGAAGGCAGATTCTTTACCAGCTGAGCCACAAGGGAAGCCCAAAAATACTAGAATGGATAGCCTAGTATTGTTTATTTGTGCTTTTATATGAATGAATTTCAGAATTGGGACTGCTATTAGTCTATTCCCGTGAGAACCTAGGGTTAGAAATAATGACTGTCTGGGGGAACTGTGGTTTGATCCAGACGTGCATGCTCTACCTAAAAGTAGGCCTGTTTTCTCATCTGGTTAATCTCATCCTAATCCCCTCTGCTGCCCAAAGGCCCAACCCTCAGCCCTTCCTTCAGTTCCAATGTTCCCAGGTGCCAGAATTTTTCTCGTAAATTCCTAACCGCCATACTCCTTTGAAGAAAAGATATGCTCTCGCTGCTGGACCCTGGCATTGCCTTTGGACTGTCCGTTAAGTGTGAGTCTGTGACACGAGCCTTAAAAACAGTTGACATGGAAACTAACTGTTGGATAGCAGTAGTAGCGTTACTCACTCAGTCGTGTCCAGCTCTTTGCGACCCCATGGACTGTGGCCCGCCAGGCCCCTCTGTCCATGGGATTCTCCAGGCCACAATACTGGAGTGGGTTGGCATGCCCTTCTCCAGAGGATCTTTCCGACCCAGGTATTGAACCTGGGTCTCCTGCATTGCAGGCAGATTCTTTACCATCTGAGATACAGGGTAGAGTTCATCAATGAAGCTATCTGGTCCTGAGATTTTGTTTGTTGGGAGATTTTCGATTACTGATTCAACATCCTTGCCTGTTACTGGTCTGCTCAGATTTTCTATTACTTCATGATTCAGTCTTAGTAATCTGCAGGTTTCTGGGACTTTATCCATTTCTTCTAAGCTATCTGATTTGTTGGCATGTGATTGTTCATAGTATTCTCTTATAATCTTTTATAATTGGTATTAGCTGTAATGTCTTTTTATAATTTTATTAATTTGAAGCATCTATTTTTTTCTTAGTTTAGCTAGGACTAAGAAAAATTGTCAGTTTCTTCAAAAATCTTAGTCTTGTTCATCTTTTCTACTGTCTTTCTAGCCTCTTATTTATTTCTGCTTTAATCTTTACTATATTCTTTTTATTGACTTTGGGTTTAGTTTGTTCTTTTTCTGTCCTTGAGTTGTAAAATCAGATGTGTACTTGAGACCTTTTTAATGCAGGCATTCATTTCTATGAACTTGCCTCTTACAATGGCTTTCACTGCATCCATTTTAACATGTTGCATTTACACTTCTATTTCTCTCAAAATATTTTTTGATTTCTTCTGATTTCTTGACACTTTGTTTGCTCAGAAGCATTTTTTCATCTTGTGTAAAATTTCCAGCTTTCCTCAATTTCTTTGTAGTTTTATACCATTGTGATTAGAAAAGATATTTGGTATGTTTCAATATTCTTAAGTTTGTGAAAACTAGTTTTTTTGACCCAGAATATGATCTATCCTGGAAAATGCTCTATGCCCCCTTGAGATTGTATTCTGCTGCTGTTGGATATGATCTTCTGTATATATATGTTAGGCTCAATTGTTCTAAAGTATAGTTCAAGTGCATTATTTCCTTATGGACTTTCTGTCTGGATAATCCATTATTGCTATTAATTTCATTGCTGTCTGTTTTTGTCTTGAGATCTGTTAATGATGTTTAATAGATTCAGGAACTTCAAAGTCACACTTCAGAGGAGCATGCAAATGGGGATGTGAAGGATTTGTGATCATTGTGCAGCGTACCACTTACCAGTTCTCTCTATATTCTTTCTCTCGGCCTGTATGAAAACTTAACTTTCCCCTAACCTAAGAGCATAAATCATATATTAGCATATGCTCTAGTGTCTACATTTTCATATCCTGTTAAGTATTTTTAACTTCCTGCAATTTGGCCCAAGATATGAGTACTGAGACTTTATTATTTGCCATTTCCATTACTGACTTATTTGACTAACTTGAATCCCTATCTTGGAACTCCCTTGGTTTCATGATACTATAATTCCTTAATTTTCTTTTTTTCCCCTATGACCACTTCCCAGATTCTGCTGCATCTTCCTTCTGGTCATGATTTTAAAGCTAGTTTTTTTCAGAGCTCTTCCCTTCGTATTCTTAACTATTCACTCAATACTTCCATCCTCTTTGGTTTCATCCATCCTCATACTTTTAAAAACAACTGAAATTGTTAGTCGCTCAGACATGTCCAACTCTTTGAGACCCCATGGACTGCAGCCCGCTGGGCTCCTCTGTCCATAGAATTCTCCGGCAACAATACTGGAGTGGGTTGCCACTTCCTTCTTCAGGGGATCTTCCCAACCGAAGGATCAAACTCGGGTCTCCTGCATTGCAGGCAGAGTCTTTACTGTCTGAGTCACCAGGGAAGCCCTTAAAAATAATTGGGCTGAATTAAATATCCCAGAGGCTATCCATATCAAGTATACAGTTAGATGAATTAAGCAAACTGAAAGTCCACGTGGCCTTCACGCAGTTTAATAAAGAAGACATACTGTCTCTTGAGAATCGCTCACTGGCTCTGTGGCATCACAACCCATGTCTTTTCTGTCTTTAACTTCTGTAAGGCTTATAGTGCAGAGAGGTCCCAGGAGTCTTCACCAGTATCCCAGGGGTTACGTCGTATGCAGTACAGCAGTGTTCAAACTGGGCACTTCACGCTGGCCCTGTGTGTGTGGTCCTCTGCCCTTTTACCAGGTATGCACAGATTTCCTCTGCCACCTGAAGGCAGAGTGTTCCAATGAAACCGTTTGCAGCTGAAACAGCGTCAAGTGAAGACTCAGTTACCTTAGGATACATCTTACTAACAGATTCACAAAATAAATCTAGGTAAAGCACAGATGCTCAGAGACACAATTCAAAGCCATGGTGACTTGATGCTGAGATGCTGAGTGTAGCTCTGGAGAGGGAGCTTGGCAGCACCTCTCTTGCTGCTTGAAGCGCTTGCTGCCTCTATAAGAGCTTGCTGCAAACTAAACGCTGGAGGCTATTTTCGCTTTCTGCCTTTTTTTTTTTTTTCATAAAATTGAAAACTCTTCAGATTTCTTTCAATTAGGTGAAAACAGGTTCTAATGTAAGTCTTTCATAAACGTGAACATAAAGTGAACTTTTAAAAAGCGGGGGATGCCTGCAGAGTCGTGTGACGTCTAAAGCGATCAGATACAGAACTATTCCTTACCACAAAGATGGCCCTCAAGCTGCTCCTTTGCAGCCACACCCAGCCTACCACCCTTAAAGCAGTAATCTATTTCCCGCTATCTCCGTGTTTGTCACTCAGGAATATTTAGACAGTAGACCCTTGAGCAACATCAGGGATTGGTTTCGAGACCCACCAGGGCCCGCCAGGCTCCTCTGTCCATGGGGATTCTCCAGGCAAGAATACTGGAGCGGGTTGCCATGCCCTCCTCCAGGGGCCATCCCAACCCAGGGATCAAACCCAGGTCTTCCGCGTTGCAAGCCAATTCTTTACCGTCTGAGCCACCAGGGAAGTCCAAAAACAAAAAAAATGTGGAATGATACAATACGTGACCTTTTTTGGCTTTCACTCAGAGTAATGCTCTTGGGATCCATTCAAGTCATTGTATTTGCTAATGGCATTTTGTTAAGAATTGTGTTTTTTTTTTGCATTCTCATGAAGGCTATGGTCTGCAATTCCCTCCTTTTGGTTTTGCTTTCTTACTGTTTCACCATCATGGCGACAGTGTTTTGCCTGTCCTATTTCCAGGAAGAGATGATGTAGAATTGGTATTACTTTTTCTTAAAATATTCCATAGAATTCTCCAGTGGAACCACATAGGCTTCGAAAATTATTTGCAGGTAGTTTTAAAGTATAAATCAGATTGAAAAATATCTATAGGAATATTCAAAAGTTCTATTTCATTTTAGCAAGTTGTGGCAGCTTGCACTTGTCAAGGAATTGATCCATCTCAAGTAAATTGTCAAATTTATGCATAGAGTTGTGTGTAGTGTCCCCTTAGCATCCTTTCCCCTCACCACAGGTGGAAAATGCTTTGTATTTCCCTTGAACTGATGATAGTCTACACAGGGTGGAAACTATCTTAGGGTATGAGTAAAGGATCCCAAATGAGAGACCAGCCCCCAGGAGCACTACAGCTTCAAAATACATCACCATGTGACGAAGAAACATGTCACCTGTTTGATTTTACAGAAAAAATGGGGGATTTTCAAGTCTGTATAGGATGACAGCTGCAATACCATTCGTCTCTGTGTCAAGGAGTGCAGGGCTTTCATGAGTCCACACACCGGAGCCAACAGTCCACGGAGCTGGAGCTCACGGCGGCGGGGCGGCCATGGAGCGGTCATGGGCCATGACCAGGAAAGGTTTGCCCAAATCTGCAAAGTGTAGGTGAACATGTACCTGTTGCCGCAGCCATCACGGGTTGAGTTTGCTTTCTTTGGGACCCCTTACCGTCCTTTTGGTGTCTGTAGGCTTTTTATGACATCTGTCATTTCGTACCTTATGTCAGCAATGTGTTTCTTCTTTTCCTTAGTCTTCCTAAGTCAGTTTCATCAGTTTCATCACTGAGTTTCATCATCAATCTTTTCAAAAATTAGTTTTTTTTTTCTGATTTTGATTTTTCTAGTTTTCTGTTTTCAGTTTTATTGATTTATTTTTCTGTTTCTTTCTGCTTGCTTTTGGTTCCTTTTTTTTAAAGTTTCTTGAGTTCAAAGGTTAGATTGATTTAAGGCGTTTCCTATTTTCTAATGTAAACATTAAATGCGATAAATTTCATTGTTTTAGCTGTATCGCAATAAATTTGGTATGTTGCATTTTTATTATCATGTTGCTTGCATGCATGCTAAGTCACTTCAGTCGTGTCTGACTCCTTGTGGCCCACCACCTGCTATGCTCCTCTGTCCATAGGATTCTCCAGGAAAGAATACTGGAGTGGGTTGCTGTGAAACATTTTTAAAAATTTCCTTAAGACATCCTCTTTAACCTGGGAATTATTTAGAATTATGTTGTTTAATTTCCATCTTTTCTTCTGAAAAGTTACCACAATCTTGACTTCCAATAGGTATTTTGTTGGTTTTTAATCATCAAACAAATTGAATCATAAAGTATGTAATACTTCATGCTTGATACTTTTGCTCAACACTAAATATATTTAGTGAAATTATTCTACCACTGATAAGCATTTGGATTTGGAATTTTAGATTTTTTTTCCAATTGGGGTTTGGAATACAGATTCTAGGACTATTCTATGAATATTCTTGTCTTTTGTTAAGAGCATATATACTAACTTTTACACTTTGAATCTAGGAATGAAGTTTCCATATTGGATATTCTCAAATTGGTATCCAAAGTGGTTTAAGCAATTTATATGTCTACCAGCAGGGTATGTAAATTACAGATTCTATACATGATTCCAAAGACTTGGTATTATCACTGCTAAATTTTTTTGCCATTCAGGTGTGTGAGTAGTGTTATGTTTTATTAAAATCTTCAACATTTTAATGATTTTTGTCTGCTTATTCCATCAATTATTGAGAAAAGTTGCTAAAATTTTTCCAGTATAATTATTACTTTAGTTCTTTCAACTTGTTTTATGTATTTTAATATTATTCACATACAAATATAGAATTATATCTTCCTAACAGAGTGACACTTTTGATTGAATTTCCTTTACATCTTAGTTTTTCTTGCTTTAATATTTTCTCTAAAAATACTTTGTTTACCTCTCTTCTGTTTCTTTTCTTGCCTTCTTTTGAATTTTTCACATATTTTTATTTCATTTTATTTAGTTATTATAGTCTTTTATTATTCTTTCAGTGTTTGGCTTAGAGGTTATAACATGCAACCTCAATTTATCAAGGGCTGTTGTAAATTAGTTCTTCACTGCTTCACAGACAAGGCAAAACCTCAGAACACCTTAACGACATGTATCACCCACCTTGGGCAACTGCACTCTCTTTAAAGACGTTTCAGCGTGCCTAGCAAGGACCGTGTGTATGGTCACTGTATTTACTCAGACCTTCATCCTGTGAAGTGGCCAGAAGGAAAAACATAAATGCAGTATACTAACGCATATACATGGAATTTAGAAAGATGCTAACAATAACCCTGTGTACGAGACAGCAAAAGAGACACTGATGTATAGAACAGTCTTATGGACTCTGTGGGAGAGGGAGAGGGTGGGAAGATTTGGGAGAATGGCAGTGAAACATGTAAAATATCATGTAAGAAACGAGTTGCCAGTCCAGGTTCGATGCACGATACTGGATGCTTGGGGCTAGTGCACTGGGACGACCCAGAGGGATGGTATGGGGAGGGAGGAGGGAGGAGGGTTCAGGATGGGGAACACATGTATACCTGAGGCGGATTCATTTCGATATTTGGCAAAACTAATACAATTTTGTAAGGTTTAAAAATAAAATAAAATAAAATAAATAATAAAAAAATAAAAACATACATAAAAAAAAAATTTGTGCATCTTTTCCTTTTCTGCTTCTTCAGGTTTCCATCTGAGATCATTGCCCATTTGTCTAAAGAACACTTACTGAAAGTTTAATTCAACCTTGAAGGCTTTTGGCTTTTATTGGTTTTGGTTAACAAGCCAGACATCATTCTTATCATTGTTCTTTGAAGGTAAAAAGTTTTTTTACCTTGTCTACGTTTATGACTTCTCCTTGTGGCTGGTTTTAGGCAGTTTTACTATATTGTACTTAGATGTGGGTTTCTTTATATTTACTTAGCTTAGGATTGTAACTCTTCTTGAATCTATAGCAAGTCATTTTTAAAAATAAATGGGAAAATTCCAAGATATAATTTCGTTAGATATTACTGTTTTCTCTTATCTCTACTCTCCTTCTGAACTTCCAGATACATGGTCTTGGACTCTTCACCAGCATCAGGCCTCTTACCTTGTCCATTATTGCATTTTCCAGCATCTTATCAATGCTTCAGTTTTATTTTTCCTTTTGCTTTTTCTTCCAGCTTACTAGTTTCTTGTCAGTTATGTCTGCTTGCTGTTACATTCATATATTTATATATTAATTTCAGTTGTAGTGCTATTTCTCATTTCTTTTTTTTTTTACAATTTTCACTTCTCTGCTGAAATCATGTCATTTAAGGTTTTATAGTTCTGATATTCGATCTATTGTGGGTCTGTATTTTTTTTATTGGATTTCAATTAATTCTTGTTTTACTTTGAATTCCAGACATTGGGTATGAAAAACTGTAGTGATAACTTGATGCTTTGGATAATGCTATCTTCCTCTTGAAATGATTTATATTTGCTTTGGGGAAGCTCATTTTCATACAATCTGCAATTGAACTGAGCATCAGTCTATGAGAGGGATGGCTCATTTCTGTTCACCTTTACTGTTAGGATATAGGTTTTTTTTTCTGTAAATTTAACTTGTTTTTTTAAATTGGAGAACAATTGCTTTATGATGTGGTGATCTCTGCCGTACATCACTGAGAATCAGTCTAATTATATAGATGTCCCCCTCTTGAGTCCCCCCTCCCCCACCGTCCCTCCCTCTTATATAGATGTCCCCCCCACCTTGAGTCTCCCCCTCCCCCATCGTCCCTCCCTCTTATATAGATGTCCCCCCCTGAGTCTCCCCCTCCCCCGCCGTCCCTCCCTCTTATATAGATGTCCCCCCCCTTGAGTCTCCCGCTCCCCCACCATCCTTCCCCTAAGTCATCACAGAGCGCCGGGCCGGGCCGCCTGTCCCACATAGCAGCTCCCTGCCGGCTCTCCATCCTACGCATGGTGGTGCGTACGTCAACGCCACTTTCTCAATTTGTCCTGCCTTCCTCCGCTGTGTCCATCAGGCAGTTCTCTACATCTGAGTCTCCGTTTCTTCCCTGTAAATAGGTTTATCAGTACTATTCTTCTAGATTCCATATATATGAGCTAATATACAATGGAATATTACCCAGCCATAAATAGGATATAGCTTTCGTAAGGATCATAATAGGAAGTCCTGGGTGTCTATGAGCTTCTGGCAGGCGCGAATTCCAATTATTGCCTTCATAATTCTTTAAGAATATGAGGAGCTTTTAAGTTTCTTAACACTTATCTGTTGCTTGCAATTCAGAAAATACATCTGCAGGAAAAGCTATGCTAAAAGTCCGTATCATCTCTTGGTTTCAATTCTGGAATCTGGGTTCCTTAAATCCCAGCTCCCTTAAGTCCTCAATTTCCAGTACCTTCAAACAGATAATGTTTTAAAATTTTGGCTTGCTTCTGTTTATTCTTTGTAGGATGCTTGGACTTCAAGAACTTAGTTTTTAACTGCTGGAAATGGAAACCCTCCTACTTCCATATTTCCATCAAAATCATTCTCTTTCTATATAGCTAACCTTTTCCCCAGCCTCCAATTGTGTATTTTCAACTGCACAAGAGACATCACCACTTTAATATATCAATCTCAAACTCAACTATCCATAATGGAACTCATCACTTTATCCAATCCTGCTGTGTCTTCTGCGTTTTGTATGCAAAAACTGAGGGTCATTTTAGATTATTTTTCCCCTCAATACCTTATTTTTAATCAGTCAACAAAACTAAAGCTTGTCCTTTTTTCTCTGCTTGAGTCATTGCAGTAATTATCCATTACTCTTACCCACAGTCTACTTGATCTTATCAAAATTTTCCTTTTTAATGCATTTCCCTCTATTTATTACTTTTTTCTCAGGTGTAATTACAAGCTTATTATTTCCTCCTTAAAAGCTCTTCAGTGGTTTTGCACAATCTGCAAGACATATTTCAACACTTTAGTCATAAATCTTTGATAATTTGACTCTATCATCTGGTCTCTTCCTACTTTTCAAACTTTTACTCTTGACCTGTTTCTCCCTGTCATCATGTTTTAATGATACATATTTATTTTAGCTATTAGGATATGCTGTGATCTTTTTCGCATTTTTTTTTTTTTTGCATGAACTAATCTTTTCATTTCAAATGTCTGTCACCTTCCAATCTGCTCGGTAAACTATGATCAGTCCTCTCAGAGGTCACAGTCTTCAACTTTATTCCTTCCTATTTCCCAATAAAGGAATCATTATCTTTTTTCTTATATTTTTCTCACACTTATGTTAATAATGTGTCACACTACAGTACTGGTTTTTTAACTGTTTGTTTCCTTCCTTAAAATAAAAATTCTTTGTGATGAGGTACCTGATTAATTTTTGATACTACAAAGTTTAATATATTTGTTGGTACATTGTAGTCACTCAATGTGTGTAAGATAAGCACTAAAATTCTTAGAACAACAAAATCTTCATTTGTGTTCTTAGATAACAATTGATGAAACTTCTTGAGAGACAAGGTAGAAGACGGACAAATAAAAACCAGCAGCACTTAAAAGGGAGCTACATACACACACTGGCGTGATCGATACTGCTGAGCAAGGCTTTCTGAAATTCGTTTCCGTATTTGAAGGAAGGATGACTGAAGTCACAACAGATCCTTGGGAAATATTTCTTAGTATGGAAGAGCAGCCTGTTACTTTGAAGAGCAATTGAACAGGTGATCCGAGCAATGAAAAGAATAAGAAGCGAGGGGGAACAAAAGGGAAGAAAGACAGCAGACACTTTTAGGGCAGAAAGGAATTTTAATGAGGAGAGGAGCAGTCAGTGAAGCGGCTGAATTGGATGCCTTTTGATTCATACTTTGTTCAGGTAGCTAGCTAGCTCAGGTAGAAGAACTCAGACTGAAATGTACCCTTTACTCATAGAATCAGAATCTTAAGTTATCTAAAATTTCCGTGAGAGTTATACCTTATCATGGTCCAAGTCTGAGACAATCGCAAATCTTTTAAATGGTCTCTTACAAGAGCTCCATTAGGAAGAGTTGACAGCTATTTATGTAACCTAGAGAATAAATTTTTCCTTGTGATAGTATTATATTTAATTGGGGAAAAAGCTTTCCAATTGGAGCCTACAAAAATATGTGCAAAGAATTTTCTTGAATACTGAAAAGGAAAATTCAACTTGTTTCATATTTTCTTTTGCACAAAATCTGTGGACTTTGTAGCAGCTTTGTTACACAGATATATCATTAGGGCCCACATCAGGTAAGAGCACCAGGAAAATTCTCACATTTCTAAGGTTTCTAAAAAGCATCCTCAACTTCTTCTGTGTCAGCTGTACGAGCATCTTCTTTTTTGCGACACTGAAAAAAAATTAGCATTGAAAATCACATTATGATTCCTAAAATCATACATGTAGTAAATACTTAGTTTTTAAAAATACAAGCAATCGTGATGTTTATAGAACAAAATGTTAAAATGCCATTTGTCCTCTTTTGGTTTCATCTCTATCTCAACCCACTCTCTTAATTGCTACTGAATCACAAATAACTTTTGGTATACTCCCAGACTTTTAAAATAAAATATTCGTGGTCTTCTACAACATCAACAAATGCCAGCACTCCAGAAGTCACCCTGTCGTGACATTCCCAATTATTCCTTTCCTTTCCTCTGAAAGTAATGCCCTTTTCACTTACAGGTAATCCATCCTTTCTTTTCTTTCTAATTTTACCAATAGCTTCCAGCCCTCCTGCTAAACATTATAGTTTAGATTTAGTTTTGCCCAATTTCAAATATTCTGTGAGTAGAATAAAAAAGTATGCATTCTTTTGCATTTACCTTTTAATAGTCAAGATTATTATATGAGGTTGATCTGTGTTGTTAAGTGTAGTTATTCCTCATTTTAATTAACATGTAGAATTTTATTCTCAATATATTCACCACGCACTGAATGCATTTGCACTTCTTGACCATTATGAATAATACTGATATACATGTTTATTTTTTTCCCCTAGACGTTTATCTTGCTACATGTGTACACACACTTCTGTTGAGTACATAGTAAGTTACTGATAGGGTATGCATATCTTAACCTTCAGTAAATAATGCCCCAAAGATTTTCAAAGTTGTTGCAGTAATTTATACTCCAACCAGGAGTGCGAAATTGCATTTATACGGTCATTACCATCACTTAAATCTGTCCTCTGAAATTCAGTCATTCTGTTAGGTAGTTAGTATCTCCTTGTAGTCTTATTTTAATGTTGTAACTGAAGGGGCCGCATTTATGCCTGACTGCTTGCTGTGTGTTTTCTATATGTGTCATGTGTTGTATAGTCCTCCTTTACTTGTTTTTTGAAATAAAATACTTTCTATGTATTATTTTAATTTCGTTGTTAATTTTATTTTACTACAATTTTGGGAATTTTCTTAGTCACTGGTCAGGGGTTACAGTGTGCATTTTACCTTATCACAATCTGCTTCAGATGAATGCTAATTTAATTCCAGTAAAATACAGAAGCTTTGTTCTAATGTGGCTATATTCCTTCCCCTTCCTTTGCGCTATTATTGCCACACGTATTACATCTACACATATGACATGGAGAAGGAAATGACAAGCCGCTTCAGTATTCTTGCCTGGAGAATGCCATGGGTAGACAAGCCTGGAGGGCTACAGTCCCTGGGCCGCAAAGTGTCAGACGTGAGCGCATGTTGTGTAACCAATGATACAGTGTTAGAATCCTTGCTTTTATAATCTTATCTCTTTTAAAATTTCATATAAAGAAAGAAAATATATTTACAGACCAACAGTTGGCAAACTACAGCACATGAACCAAATCTGACCCATTATCTGTTTTATAAAGTTTGATCGAAACAGAGCCATATCTGTTCCTTTAAACACTGTCCATGGCTGCTTTCATGTTATTAAGTAAAACTGAGTAGCTGGGACAAATGGAATTAATGTTGATAATAAACGTTAACTTAAAATAAGGACATTATCTTGGATTAATTGGGTGAGCTCAATGTGATTTATGCAATTGTCTTTTAAGTTAGTTAACAAAGAACAAATGACATATTTAGACTATTTTTAAAATACTTATCTGCATAATCACCTTTACTGATGCTATTTCTTCATGTGTATTTGAGTTCCACCTGGTATTATTTCCTTTCAGTCTAAAGAGCTTCCTGTGATGTTTCTTGTAAGGAAGTTCTGCCAGCCACACATTAACAGTCATTGTTCATCTGCATGTCTTTATTTCACAGTCATTTTTGAAGGATAGTTTTAAAGGATACAGAATTCATGCTTGACTGTTTTTTTCTTCCAGCACTGTAATATGCTTTCCTACCACTTTAAGGCCTCCATTGTTTTTGATGAGTTAGCGGTTAATCTTATTATGGGTTACACTTAAACTGCACATGAAGTCACTTTTTCTTGCTGCTTCCAAGACTTTCTTTTATTAGTTTATTTCTGAATAATCTAAGAGTGCATCTCTTTGTGTTTATTCTGAGACCACTGAGCCTCTTAGATGGATGCATGCTAAGTTGCTTCAGTTGTGTCTGACTCTGTAATCCTAGGACCTAGAGCCCCCCAGGCTTCTCTGTCCATGGGGTTCTCCAGGCAAGAATATTGGAATGGATTGCCATTTCCTTCTCCAGGGGATCTTCCCAACCCAGGGATTGAACCTGTGTCTTAGATGGACAGAATAATGTTTTTCCTCAAATGTGGGGAACTCTGGGCCATTATTTTTCATTTTTTTCCCTCATTCCCTCCTTTCTGGTATTCTTATTATGCATATGTGAGTGCAGTAGATGGGGTCCCCCACAAATCTCTAAGGCTGTTTATTTTTCTTTTTCAGTTCTTCAGACTGGATGATCTATACTGTTCTATCGTGTTTGCAGATTTTGTTTTCTGTTGACTCAGATTTGCCCTTGGGTTTTTCATTTCAGAAAGGATGTCAGTCCTGAATATTCATTGGAAGGACTGATGCTGAAGCCGAAACTTCAATACTTTGGCCACCTGATGCAAAGAACTGACTCATTTGAAAAGATCCTGATGCTGGGAAAGATTGAAGGTGGGAAGAGAAGGGGATGGCAGAGGATGAGATGGTTGAATAGCATCACTGACTCAATGGACATGAGTTTGAGTAAACTCTGGAAGCTGATGATGGATAGGCAGGCCTGGCATGCTGCAGTCCATGGGGTCTCAAAGAGTCGGACACGACTGAGCAACTGAACTGAAGTGTGCATCTTCAGGTCTGGCTGGTTGTCAATTTCTTGCCCCAATAGTGTTGTAATCTTAGTTAGGCCAGGCATTAGATTGGCTTTTCCAGACTGTTTGCAACTGAGATCACCATTGTTTTAATAATACCCTTAGTCATAAAAATTCCTTTGCTCTACTCCAAATAAAACCAGGCCAATGCAGCAGTGGTCCTCACAGTCTGACTCACCCAGATAAATTTCTGCAAAATGGAACCTGGAGTTGAGGGGACAAGTTGGAAGGAATTAGAGCAGCCCCAAGTTAAACTGTCACAGACATCCGCTGCTCTTACCCAAGGTTTAGTAAGTTTTAAAAAATAAATGCTTCTCAATTTGTTGTGTTGTTGTTTAGTCGCTAAGTTGTGTCTGACTTTTTGTGACCCCATGGACTGCAGCATGCCAGACTTCCCTGTCCTCGACCACCATTGCTCAAACTCATGTCCACTGAGTTAGTGATGCCCTCCAACCAGCTCCTCCTCTGTTACCCTCTTCTCTTCCTGCCCTCGATCTTTCCTAGCATCAGGAATAATGTCACCTTTTTGCATCAGGTGGCTAGACTACTGGAGCTTCAGATTCAGCATCAGTCCTTCCAATGAGTATTCAGAACTGATTTCCTTTAGGACTGACTGGTTTGATCTTGTTTTATTTTTATTTTAATATTGTTTCATGTATTATTTTTCTAATTTTATAAACAGAAAAAAATAGAAAGTGAAATTATATTTTTATTAGTACCAAACATATCAGAACACTTTATCTCCTCATAAAGTGTACTTACTAGAAATTACATCTCTAGTTTTGCCACTGAGTTAGATAAAACACTTACCAAACCAACACAGCCGAAGATTGAGTATGTGAGTGCCATCGACACTTCCAATGGGTAGAAGCTCAGTAAAACACGTGAAATTTGTCTCCCAAGTTTCTGAAATCAGAAAATAGACATTTTGCATTATTATCTTTTTAAAAACTTAGAAAAATTTTGATTGAAGTGTAGTTAATTCACAATGTTGTGGTAGTTTCAGGTGTACAGCAGTGACTCAATTATACACACATATGTACGTATATATGTACACACATATGTATGTATATATGTACACACATATGTATATACGTATATATGTACATGTGTGTGCTCAGAGGTGTCCGACTCTATGCAGCTCCATGGACTGTAGCCTGCCAAGCTCCTCTGTCCATGGAATTTTCCAGGCAAGTATACTGGAGCCAGTTGCCATTTCCTACTCTAGGGGCTCTTCCTGACCTGGGGGTTGAACCTATGTCTTGCATCTCCTGCACTGGCAGGCAGATTCTTTACCACCAGCACCATCTGGGAAGTGGTGTACATATATACATATTATTTTTCAGATTCTTTTCCCGTATAGATTATTACAAACATTGAGTACAGGTACCCATTCTACACAGTAGGTCCCTGTTGCCTACTTCATATGTAGTAGTGAATATACGTCAGTCCCGAACTCCTGATTCACCCTGCACTCCTCCTGCCTTTGGTACTCTGGCACTCTAAGTCTGTTTTTAATGTCTGTAAGTCTATTTTTGTTTTACTCTTCACTTTTTAAATGTACTGTCTCACTGATTGATTTGCAGATATTCAAAAATCCTTGCGTCCCTGGGACAAATTCCACTTGATCGTGTGTATGATCTGCTTAATGTATTGTTGGATTTGCTTTGCTAGTTGTTAGTCTGTTGGGGATTTTTGCATCTATTTTCATCAGTCATACTGGCCTGTAATTTTCTTTTCTGTGGTATCTTTGTCTGGTTTTGGTATCAGGGTGATGATGGTCTCATAGAATGAGTTTGAAAGTGTTCCTTCCCCTGAAATTTGTGTAATAGTTTCAGAGGACTAGGTGTTAACTCTTCTCTAAATGTTAGAATTCACCTGTGAAGTCGTCCGGTCTTCGACTTGTTTATTGGAAGTTTTAAAATCACAGCATCAATTTCAGTTCTTTTAACTGGTCTGTTCATATTTTCTATTTTTCTTTCAGTCTTGGGGGGTTATGCCTTGCTAAGAATTTGTCCATTTCTTCTTGGTTGTCCATTTTATTGGCATATAGTTGCTTGTAGTAGTCTCTTATGGGCCTCTGTATGTCTGTGGTATCAGTTGTAACTTCTCTTTTTTGCTAATTTTGTTGATTTGGGCCCTCTCCCTTTTTTTCTTGTTGTGTCTGGCTAAAGTTTTATCAATTATTTTGCTTATTTTTCAAAGAACTAGCTTTGCATTTCATGGGTCTTTTCTATTGCTTTCTTAGTCTCTACTTCATTTATTTCTGCTCTGATGTTTATGATTTCCTCCCTTCTACTACCTTGGGTTTTTATTTGTTCTTTCTCTAGTTGCTTTAGGCATAAGGTTAGTTGTTTGAGATTTTTCTCATTTCCTGAGGCAATTTTGTATCACTATGAGCTTCCCTCTTTAACTACTTTTGCTTTGTTCCATAGGTTTTTTGGATTATCATGATTTTGTTTTCATTTGTCTCTTAGGTATTTTTATTTCTTCAGTGATCTATTGGCTGTTCAACAGAATGTTGTTTAGCTGCCACGTCTGTGTTTTTCGCAGTTTTTTTCTTGCTGTTGTTCAATCTCTAAGTCGTGTCTGACTCTCTGTGACCCCGGGGACTGCAGCATGCCACGCCCCCTATGCCATGCTTACTAGCTCCCAGTTTGCTCAAATTTACGTTCACTGAGTCCTATGATGCCATCTAACCATCTCATCCTCTGACATCCCCTTTTCCTTGTGCCTTCTATCTTTCCCAGCCACAAGGTCCCTTCCCAAAGAGCTGGCTCTTTGCATCAGGTGGCCAAAGTATTGGATCTTCACCTTTAGCATCAGTCCTTCCAATGAATATTCAGGGATGATTTCTTTTAGGATTGACTGGTTGGATTGCCGTGCAGTCCAACGGACTCTCAAGTTCTTTATGGTCCAACTCTCACATCTGTACCTGACTACTGGAAAACCCAGAGCTTTAACTATACAGATCTTTGTCAGCAAAGTGATGTCTCTGCTTTTTAATATACTGCCTAGGTTTGTGATAGTTTTCCTTCCCAAGAGCAAGTGTCTTTTAATTTCATAGCTGCATTCACCATCTGCAGTGATTTTGGAGACCAAGAAAATCAAGTCTGTCACTGCTTCCACTTTTCCCCCTTCTATTTGCCATGAAATGATGGGGGCTGGATGCCACGATCTTAGTTTTTTGAATGTTGAGTTTTGAGCCAGCTTTTTCACTCTCCTCTTTCACCCTCATCAGGAGGCTCTTTAGTTTCTCTCCACTTGCTGCCGTTAGAGTGGTAACATCTGCGTATCAGTCTCCTTACTTCTGGTGTCTGCCCTTTGGTGGGTTAAGCTGGTTTACAGGCTCATGCAGCCTTCCTGGCAGGATGCATTGGTATCTACCCACTGGTTGGTGGAGCTAAGTTTTGGCTCTCTGTGTAGGACTGTGTCAAAGGGCTATGGGCTCAGAATGTCTTTAGGAAGCCTGGGGTTGTGTGTCAGCCTACTTAGCTGTTTGGCTGGAGGTGTGCCAACACTGGAGCCTACAGGCTGTTCAGCAGGGCCAGGTCTTGGTGCTAAAGACCCAAGCACGATGTCTGCCTCAAGGAGAGTGCATACAGATGAATACTCTGAGATGTCTGCCACCCACTCTTATGACCTCAGAGGGAACAGCTACTCCTTGCTTCCCTAGGAGACCTTCTAAGACCAGCAGGTAGGTCTGCCCCAGGTTTCTATGAAGTCATTGCTTTTCTTCCGGGTCCTGGTGCTTGCAAGGCCTTGCATGTTCCCCCCAAGGGTGGAGTATGTTTTCCCCAGTCCTGTGAAGCTCCTGAAAGCACCCCTGCTGGGCTTGAAAGCCAAATACTCTGAGGGCTCCTCCTCCTGATGCAACCCCTGGCTGGTTAGCCTGATGTGAGGCTTAGAGCTCTGACTCCTATGAAGAACTTGTGATATTTTCTCCAGTCTGTGGGCTGCTCACCTTGGAGGTGTGAGATCTGATTACATTGTGAGTATGCCCCTCCTACTGTCTAGTTGAGGTTTTTTCTGTATGTCTTTGGATGCAGAGTATACTGAGCGACTTCACTTTCACTTTTCACTTTCACGCACTGGAGAAGGAAATGGCAGCCCACTCCAGTGTTCTTGCCTGGAGAATCCCAGGGACGCGGAGCCTGGCGGGCTGCCGTCTGTGGGGCTGCATGGAGTCGGACACGACTGAAGCGACTCAGCAGCAGCCTGTTTTTTGCCCATAGTCGTTCAGCTGTGATTTTGTGATCTTGGTGTGCTTTTGAGAGGAGGTGAGCTCAAGTTGCTTCTCTTCTGCCATCTTGTCTCCTTCAAGTTTAAAGTTTTAAGACACCTGAAAGATCTTGAAAACTATGTTTAAATGTGTAGGGATGGCAGAGATCTGCAGTGAGATCCAGTCTTGAGCCAGATCACAGCACCAGAAAAGTGCTCAGTCCTTATGTAGTTCTCTTAGCTAAGAATCTGGGCAAACCTAAAGAAGCAGACAGGAAGCACAAGAAGATTGGTGCTTTGCTCAAGTCACAGAAAAGCCTAGTGGATGCAGTGACGTTACTAGTATTATTATCTTTAGTAAGTGCAGAGATGTTCTTAGAAAGAGCTCCTAATATGACAGTCAAGGAAAAGGAGGGAAACAAGAATAAATAAGCTTCCTTCACTATTTGATTCCCCAGGCATTCCTACTCCTGTAGCCTCCACTTCACTTTCCTAGCTTTCACCCCCCGCCCCCCAGTTAGTTATCTACAGCTTTAAGTCTTGATCTTCGTCACTCAGCAGTCTCGTCTCAATTCTTGCAACTCTTCACTCTCATTCTGTTCACTACAGTCTCTGGTATAGCTCACTATCCAAACTCATCAGTCAACAAGATTTGGCTCATGTCTGCAATGATAAAAAGACTACCGAGAGATTTTATTGACCATCAAGCAATTCTCATCATTAAAACAGCTATTATTACAAACACTAAATTTACATGTGTAAAAATCTCACATAGAAATTGCTAGAGTATCCAACAGAAGAATCAGTTCAGTTCAGCTATTCAGTCGTGTCTGACTCTGCGACCCCATGGACTGCAGCATGCCAGGCCTCCCTGTCCATCAACAATTCCCAGACCTTGCTCAAACTCATGTCCATCGAGTCAGTGATGCCATCCAACCATCTCATCCTCTGTCATCCCCTTCTCCTCCTGCCTTCAGTCTTTCCCATAGATAGAAGAATGAGTAAATTCAAAAAAAAAACCACTTCACTTAGAAGTATAAGGTGATTGTGATTTCTGAGATAAATACAGCAGATCCCTTTTGTTGCTACTGGAAAGATACTTTCAACTACATATGAGGATGAATGATTTCGTACTAAGCCTGAAAATAAACGTAGTGCTTGTGCTGGCTGAATGAAATACTGATCTAGATAAAATAACATCACAATTCTCTCTCCTTCAATTCCTTCACCTTTCCCCTTCTCTTTTTCTGGGTTTATTTAATACCTTTTATATGCAAGAAGTTATTGGTTGGTAGCCATTAGATGGTAAGAATGAAATGACAAAGTTCCTGATTTCTCAGCTTATATTCCAGCAGAAAATACAGAAGGATAATATAAGGTTATATATGATAAGGTTAAAGATGTCAAATGGATTAAAAATTTGATCAGTAATTACAGGGGATAGGAGACTCATCTTAAAGTCATCCACATCTAGGAAGGCTTCATAGAGAGGTAGGACATTTGAAATAAGGACTAAGAAAACTGAAGGAGGAAAGCAATAGTCCAGGCAGCTTTACTTGTTTCTCTGTAACCTATTTTGTTTAACATAAATTGGGACAAAAATAATTAAGAAATGGAGACATTAAAAAATAAACCCAAACTATATATCATATGGCCTACAGTTTGATAATGTGAGCAAAAAACTGAATGCAAGAATGAACATAACATTTTTCGAGAAAATTATAAAACAAGTTTAACAGAAGTAAAGTGTTCATTCAAGATGATATTAACAGGAAAATAAAGAAAAGGCTGTAGTGGGTTTGAAATAGCAAAGTAAAGAATTCTCATTTAATTTTATTGACAAACATAGTCATAGCATTTTAGCTGGAAAGTACTTGTGACCTTTTAGCTGGCAAGACTGTAGAAAGTAATTTTGCCCTCACTCCTTAATTTCAGACAAAGTCTTCTCCTAAAAGTGGAAAGTTGTGTATCTGAGAAAAACAATAGGAAGCATGACTTGAGTTCTCAGCATATAATTTAAGCCTCTAAATTCAGCTTAAGTCAGTAAGTGCCCCTTTTCTGGAAGTCAATTTGGGTTGTATTTCTTGTCTCAACCAAGTGATCCTTAATTAGTAAAAATTTAACTAAATGATACACAGTAGTTGGTAACTGGGAAGACAGTGTAAAGCTAAGGGTGAGGTTTAGTTCAAGGTTTTGAGACTAGGATATCGAAATAAGGGAGTCTTGCAATACAGTATTTTTTCAGAGGCAAATATTTTCTATTTTATGTATGCAGAGTTTGAGATGATGGCAACAGAAACAAATTCAAGTAGAAAAGTCATTAGAATGTTAGAACAACAGGCGTGGTGTCTGGGGGAGACAGAGCACTTAACTAACAGATATGTGATAGCATTTTCTCCACTTATACATCTAGGAACAGGGAAGTTAAACTTGTTCAAGGGGTTACATACAGTAAGCATGAAAGGTAGTGTCTAAATAAAGGCAGTTTATTGGTTTTGGATTTATTGTATGAGAAGTATTTTTCAGAGACATGAACTTTTGGGGACAGCTGAACCTACATGAGAACACTGATGACTTGTTGAGTTTGTGAATTTAGTCAAGCCACTGATTTATGTTAGAAAAGCTGGCATTTAGAAAATCTTGTGAAATATTGGCTGCCTTAGAAACTGTTCAGTTCAGTGGCTCAGTCGTGTCCGACTCACTGAAACTCCATGAACCACAGCACGCCAGGCCTCCCTGTCCATCACTGACTTCCGGAGTCTACCCAAACCCATGTCCATTGAGTTGGTGACGCCATCCAACCATCTCATGCTCTGTCATCCCCTTCTCCTCTGGCCCTTAATCTTTCCCAGCATCAGGGTCTTTTCAAATGAGTCAGCTCTTTGCATCAGGTGGCCAAAGTACTGGAGTTTCAGCTTCAGCATCAGTTCTTCCAATGAACACCCAGGACTGATTTCCTTTAGGATGGACTGGTTGGATCTCCTTGCAGTCCAAGGGACTCTCAAGAGTCTTCTCCCACACCACAGTTCAAAAGCATCAATTCTTTGGCACTCAGCTTTCTTCACAGTCCAACTCTCACATCCATTTATGACCACTGGAAAAACCATAGCCTTGACTAGATGGACCTTTGTTGGCAAAGTAATCTCTGCTTTTTAATATGCTGTCTAGGTTGGTCATAACTTTCCTTCCAAGGAGTAAGCGTCTTCTAATTTCATGGCTGCAGTCACCATCTGCAGTGATTTTGGAGCCCCCCAAAATAAAGTCAGCCACTGTTTCCCCATCTATTTGCCATGAAGTGATGGGACTGGATGCCATGATCTTTGTTTTCTGAATGTTGAGCTTTAAGCCAACTTTTTCACTCTCCTCTTTAACTTTCATCAAGAGGCTCTTTAGTTCTTCTTCACTTTCTGCATAAGGCTGGTGTCATCTGCATATTTGAGGTTACTGATATTTCTCCCCACAATCCTGATTCCAGCTTGTGCTTCCTCCAGCCCAGCATTTCCCATGATGTACTCTGCATATAAGTTAAATAAGCAGGGTGACAGTGTACAGCCTTGACATACTCTTTTTCCTATTTGAAAACAGTCTGTTGTCCCATGTCCAGTTCTAACTGTTGCTTCCTGACCTGCATACAGATTTCTCAAGAGACAGGTCAGGTGGTCTGGTATTCCCATTTCTTTCAGAATCTTCCACAGTTTATTGTGATCCACACAGTCAAAGGCTTTGGCATAGTCAATAAAGCAGAAACAGATGTTTTTTTCTGGAACTGTCTTGCTTTTTCAATGATCCAGTGGATGTTGGCAATTTGATCTCTGGTTCCTCTGCCTTTTCTAAACCAGCTTGAACATCTGGAAGTTCACGGTTCACATATTGCTGAGGCCTGGCTTGGAGAATTTTAAGCATCACTTTACTAGCATGTGAAATGAGTGCAATTGTGCAGTAGTTTGAGCATTCTTTGGCATTGCTTTCTTTGGGATTGGAATGAAGACTGACCTTTTCCAGTCCTGTGGCCACTGCTGAGTTTTCCAAATTTTCTGGCATATTGAGTGCAGCACATTCAGGGCATCATCTTTTAGGATTTGAAATAGCTCAACTGGAATTCCATCACCTCCACTAGCTTTGTTCATAGTGATGCTTCCTAAGGCCCACTTGACTTCACAGTCCAGGATGTCTGGCTCTAGGTGAGTGTGAGTGATCACACCATCGTGATTATCTGGGTTGTGAAGATCTTTTTTGTATAGTTCTGTGTATTCTTGCCACCTCTTCTTAATCTCTTATGCTTCTGTTAGGTCCATACTATTTCTGTCCTTTATTGAGACCATCTTTGCATGAAATTTTCCCTTGGTATCTCTAATTTTCTTGAAGCGATCTCTAGTCTTTCCCATTGTATTGTTTTCCTCTATTTCTTTGCATTGATCACTGAGGAAGGCTTTCTTATCTCTCCTTGCTATTCTTTGGAAGTCTGCATTCAGATGTTTATATCTTTCCTTTTCTCCTTTGCTTTTCGCTTTCCTTCTTTTCACAGCTATTTGTAAGGCCTCCTCAGACAGCCATTTTGCTTTTTCACATTGCTTTTTCTGGGGGATGGTCTTGATTCCTGTCTCCTGTACAATGTCACGAACCTCCATCCATAGTTCAACAGGTACTCTGTCTATCAGATCTAGTCCCTTAAATCTATTTCTCACTTCCACTGTATAGTCATAAGGGATTTGATTTAGGTCATACCTGAATGGTCTAGTGGTTTTCCCTACTTTCTTCAATTTAAGTCTGAATTTGGCAATGAGTTCATGGTCTGAGCCACAGTCAGCTCCTGGTCTTGTTTTTGCTGACTGTATAGAGCTTCTCCATCTTTGGCTGCAAAGAATATAATCAATCTGATTTCGGTGTTGACCATCTGGTGATGTCCATGTGTAGAGTCTTCTCTTGTGTTGTTGGAAGAGGGTGTTTGCTATGATTAGTGCGTTCTTTTGGCAAAACTCTATTAGCCTTTGCCCTGCTTCACTCTGTACTCCAAGGCCGAATTTGCCTGTTACTCCAGGTGTTTTCTTGACTTCCTACTTTTGCATTCCAGTCCCCTATAATGAAAAGGACATCTTTTTTGGGTGTTAGTTCTAAAAGGTCTTGTAGGTCTTCAGAAAACCATTCAACTCAGCTTCTTCAGAGTTACTGGTTGGGGCATAGACTTGGATTACCGTGATACTGAATGGTTTTCCTTGGAAATGAACAGAGATCATTCTGTTGTTTTTGAGATTGCATCCAAGTACTGCATTTCGGACTCTTTCATTGACTATGATGGCTACTCCATTTCTTCTAAGGGATTCCTGCCCACAGTAGTAGATATAATGGTCATTGGAGTTAAGTTCACCCATTCCAGTCCATCTTAGTTTGCTGATTCCTAGAATGTCGATGTTCACTCTTGCCATCTCCTGTTTGACCACTTTCAATTTGCCTTGATTTGTGGACCTGACATTCCAGGTTCCTATGCTTTTTACAGCATCAGAACTTGCTTCTATCACCAGTCCCATCCACAACTGGGTGTTGTGGATCGGCGGCTGTGACGGTGCAGGAGCGGCCAACAGAAGCTACTTCACATCCAAGGTCAGGGGTGGCAGCTGAGAGGAGTTACCCCACCCCAAGGTAAGGAGCAGTGGCTGGGCTTTGCTGGAGCAGCCTTGAAGAGATACCCCACATCCAAGGTAAGAGAAGCCCAAGTAAGACGGCAGGCGCTGAGAGAGGGATCAGAGGGCAGACAGACTGAAACCACAATCACAGACAACTAGCCAATCTGATCACACAGACCACAGCCTTGTCTAACTCAATGAAACTAAGCCATGCCATGTGGGGCCACCCAGGACGGGCGGGTCATGGTGGAGAGTTCTGACAGAATGTGGTCCACTGGAGAAGGGAATGGCAAACCACTTCAGTATTCTTGCCTTGAGAACCCCATGAACAGTATGAAAAGGCAAAAAAAGATAGAAAATGTAGGTATATAATTCTATAATGCCTCTAGGAAAAGATACTGTGTTTAAGTTCATTTTGTGTTATTACAGCAAATAAAATTGAAATTTTTATGTTTGGGAGATTGTGAAACTGATCATTAGTATTGAGTTCATGTCAGATAAATTCAATATACAACAGTTTGTAATACTGTTTGCAAAAGGTAGTGAGTGAGTTAGTCAGTGAAAGTTGCTTAGTCGTGTCCGACTCTTTTCAACCCAATGGACTATACAGTCCATGGAATTCTCCAGGCCAGAATACTGGAGTGGGTAGCCGTTCCCTTCTCTAGGGAATCTTCCCAACCCAGGGATCGAACCCAGGTCTCCAGTATAGAAGGTGGATTCTCTAAGTCTTGGCAATTATGCCGTATCTTAAACTAAGATTATAAGCTTATGAGTAAGAGGGGTAAGTTGAAATAACCTGTAACAATTCCATACTTACTAATTCTATTCCTCCCCAATCTCTGCCCCTGAAGTTAGAATGGAAGATTTATAGATTTGGATTTCCAGGGCCAATGGAAATTTTCTTATAGTTTACAGGGGAAATCTAATGCATGCTTATTTAAATCAATACATCATTCATGACTGACAATCTATTTGGAGGTATTACTGTGTCTCCTCTCACTATCTTATTGTCTTCTAGACTTTTCTATTCCATGTTTGGATTCTTTCATCTGATTCCTCCATTCTTACTTTATGATATACTGCAGGTACGGAGAGAGGGTATTTAGGGGAGGAGGAAGTTTATCCCTTATCTGTAATGACCCTTCTACTCAGATTATCTTAAATTAAAGTTTCCAAATTGTTATTTGTTTTGTTCCGTTGTTAAGTAACAAAGAGGAGCTCCACTCCAATCTGTTCTCATTTTAAATGGAATATTGCTATAATTATTACTAAAGTCTTTTGCAGCACTAATACTCTGTGCTTCTGAATCTAAAGTCAACACAACTGAAATAAATCTATTATAGTATCAGTAAAGATATTCATATTTATTGGAGAATGTTACTATCTTAGAAATATGGTTATTTCTCTAGTACAAAGTATGTGATTAGACAGTTAATTAAATGGAAACAATGCAGATTCATGCACATTTGGCATTTGAGGGCCTAAAGTAAAATTCATGTGAGATACAAAAAACAGGCTATAAATGAAAATATCTACATTAAACTAGAAATGAGTAGCTTTATACAATTCCAACCATATGCATCAATAGCAGAATTCTTTTGCTGATTTTGGGAAAGGTTTTAAGTCTTGGATTATACTTCTCTTTCTTTAAGAGAATCATCCTAACGTGTGTGTGTGTGTGTGTGTCACTTAAGTCTTACAATTTTTACTGAATTTTCATTGGGTATGTCAGGAATTCAAACATCCTATTAGTATGTACAAAAAATTATGTTAAGAGTAACTTTTTAATTAAAACTTTCAGTCGAGAGCTTACTACTAAATCAAAGAATTTCATGGATATGAATTAAAGCTTTATTTTACCTCCTAAGGTTTTAAAACCTCTGAAAAGAATAATTTTGAAATTAAGATGTTCCAACAGAATTGGTCACTTACCGCTTGTCCATAATTCCTGTATGACACAGACTTAAAAGTAGACAACTCAACTATTGTTAGAATCATTGAAATAATTGCGAGAATCATGCATAAGATGTTCACAAGCATAGCACAGGTAAGCTAAAAAGAAGACATAGAGTAAATTTATTATACTCAGAATAAATTATATTGTTAAATAGTTTGTATTACTGAAAAAAGCAATCTACTTAAAACTTTAATCTCGCTTCTAAATCTTTAGAAGTGTTGGTACGCTTGCCATTAGTGTGAAACCCTTCTCTGGTTTATATGAAACCTGATTAATTTGGAGTAAATATCAAAACATCTTCATACCAATAAGCATAAATCTTCCATTTGGGCTCAAAAATATTATATTTTACAATCTTCTGAGTCATTTGGAAGAAAGCCTTATAATATATTATTTGAACAAAAGGAATTCCACATCAAAAAGAGAAAAAAGATGGAAAATGACTGCTTGGAGAAACAGGCCAAATAGATTCAATTAATTTTAATCCAGGGTTTTAATTCTTTAGGGAAATCCATCAACATCTTTGGATATTAGTTTTTTATCTCTACAATCACAAGAGTAGACTAATTCACCTCTAAGGTATCTTTTAGCTCTGAGATTCTAAGATTATTTTCCTTCCCAATATCTTTCTACCTATAATATAGATGGATCTTTACTTTGAACAGATTTTCTATTTTGTTACAAGGTACAGTTGTGTTTCCAAATTAGAGTTAGGAAAATGAAGTTTTACAACAGTATTATGTCTATTTATAAACTCATTGAGTTCTATTAAATTTTTTGCTAACAGTAAAATTCATATAAGGTTAAAAAAAGGTATAACACCAAACCAAAAAAACAAAAGAGCTCTATACTTAAACTTAGAAACCTTTATATAGTATGACTCTAATACAGCACATCTGTCTACATTAAACTACATGCTCCTAGGTTTTCATTTAACTCCTTCCTTTATTTTACAGACAGGGCAGATTCCTTTATTGTTTAGATGCCCACTATGTTTTCACTAAAACCTACTTAGCTTTGTGACAAGTGGTTTCTAGGGTACACTGAACATTTTAACTTACCTGGCGTTGAGACGGATACCATGTTGCTCTTATTATGGAGATTCCTGAAATGATAAACTGAATATAAAAACATATATTTATAAATACTCATTGATAATGCTCATCACCTTAAAATATATTTTAAACAATTCCCTCTTCTAAGTCAATTATTTTTAGACTAGTCAGAGTAGAATAATATAAAGAAGTTTCAGTAGAAGGGGTTAGGACAGGTTTACATCTATAGTAATGAAGGATCAGTAACAGTAGGATCATTAACAATAGAAACATATAGGGGACAGTGTGCATAATTCAGACAGTGGATGCAGAATATGCCAAGGATGACTTACGCAGTCCTGAATCAGGGACCAAATTTGCTTGTACCTGCACATGCTCTCTAAACTCATTCAATCCTCACTTCTAATGCTGTACTTCTGGCTGACATGCTACTACTGATTCTTACTTCTAATTCTTACTTCTAATGCTATACTTCTGGCTGAAATGCTACTACTGATTATGATTACTGTGTATACATCCAGATGTGGAAAAGCAGTCCATGAACCTATATTCCAACTAGTATTTGTACAAAATATCTCTCTTAACTGAGACTGTAGCCATTATTAAGGTAACAGATGTTATTCCTATTTTTGCCTTTATTTTATAAAAAGAAGTTCCATTATTTCATACCAGGCTACTTTGTCTATTTCCCAGAAGTGTAAAGCTATGCCATATTGTTTGAAAGTGGGCTACACAATCCCTTTGAAATATTCCTTTTGTCTTTTCTGTTTTAATGGCTTTGACAAAGATCTAAGTTAAAGGCTAATTTGTAGGGAAAAAGTATTCATACTACACCCCATATACAGGAAGGCCACACTTGAGGTTTACCAACTACTGGAGGATCTCTTAAGTGTACATACTCAGCACTTCATTCTGTAGCAAAATTGAGATTTCCAAGAAGACAAAGTACAGGTAACAACTAGTTCAGAATACAAAGTGAAAACACCTTGAGAATTTTACACTAGTGCTAACTGGATTACCAAACTATGAGCTTTACAAAAGGCCTTTCAAAGTTTATGACCTAAATGAGAAATTTAGAATTAAACTATACTTAATTGAAATTTTAGATAACTTAATGTAAGTGATAACTATGATATTTTTATAACATGATTAGAAACACTGAAGGACAGCAATCATTTATCTGGATTTTACCCGCAAATGCACTATTTTTCTCCTATTGTTTTCCAAGGCAATGCTTGGACATCTGTAAGCCAACATACAAGAGCAGAGGCTCCTAAAGGCGTCTTGCTCCTTTACAGCCCTAGCAAATGGTGGCGTCTGATCTCCTACTGCCCGCTACCACTGGTTCTAAGCACGGTAAGTGGTTCCCTTGTTCCTTGTTCCTTCCAACCATGCTCTCTCCTCCAGCTTTGAATCAGATGTCATCAGATGCTATCACCCACTGTCCCTTCTGGTTGAAGTCATCTACTGATCCCCTACCTTGGTCACTCTTTGGGCGTGCTTAGTCACTCAGTTGTGTCCAGCTCTTTGCGACCCCATGGACTGCAGTCCACTAGGCTCCTTTGTCCATAGGGATTCTCCAGGAGAATCCAAGAATACTGGAGTGAGTTGCCATGCCCTCCTCCAGGGGATCTTCCCAACCCAGTGATCCAACCCACATCTCTTACATTGGCAGGTGGATTCTTTACCACTAGCGCCACCTGGGAATAGTAACACCTTTCAAATCTCCATGTTAATTATCCCACTTTGTCCACCAACTCATGACCTGCAGTTTTACAATTCTAATAATCCACTGACCCCATGTGGATCTGTAATCTGAGCCCCTTACTTCTTGTTATATTCTCTTCTTTACCAGTTTAAATTCTATGACCAGCTATTAAAAATGCTCACTTTTTTACATTCTCAACTCCTCTGCACCTTTCTTTTCACAGTTGTATGGACAGGCCAGAATCTTGATTAAACACAGTTCTCCTTCTTATTACATGCCTGCACCCATGCACTGAACATGACCTGAGACAGATGTACATAACCATCTTGATGCATCTCACTGTGTAATCATGTTCCAAAAGCTTGAGTCTTTAATGCTTCATCAAAGTCACACTACTTTTCCACAATCCATGCACATTCTCATTTTTCCTAGGTGACCATTTCCTCATTCTTTTCTCTCACATCAAGCAACCAACCCATTCTCCATTCACACTCTCAGAGCATGATCCTACTTCCTAATTCACTGAAACAGTTGAGGCCATCAGAAGAAAAGTTCTACAAGCTCCCAATACCCAATGGCCTGAAAGTTGTCCATTTTCTCTGTTCCTCTACCTTCCTTCCTGTTGCCTGCCTTGAAACTATTTGCATTAAAGGTGGATAATCCTTTGTTGGGGGCTGTCCTTTGCATTATAGGTTGTTCAGCAGCATCCTTGATTTGCCCACTGGATGTATACCCCTTAGCTATGAAAACTAAAAATGTTACCACAAAATGTCCTCTGAGGGGAAACATCACCTCTAGCTGAGAACCGCTACTAGAGGAGAAGTATCCATGCTCCTATTTGTGTATTAAAAGGCATTCATTTCTTGCGTCTAAGTCCATGATTCTAATAATCTCCCCCATCACTTATCTCATGTATCCTCACTTTCTTCTGGTTCAGTGCCTTCAACAAAAGACGTGGAACAACGTACTGAAACAAATAAGCTCACCCTCTCCTGACTCAAGGTTCCCTCAACAGCCGCATCACTCTACACCACATGACACCAAAACCCTTAGACAAACTGTCTGTATTTACTGTCTCTAATTCCTCTCCTTTCATTATTCTTTACACCAGTTCCAGTTAGGCTTTTGCCCCACCTTCCACTGCAATTATTTGTCAAGCTTACCATTGGCCTTCGTATCGCTAAATCCAATGGTCAGTTCTCAGCCCTTCTCTGATTTGACAACATAACAGAGTTAATACATTTGGTCTTTTGCTATTCTTTGTTTACTTGACTTCCAGGATGTCACGCTCTCCAGACTTTCCTCTTACTTTATGGCTATAGGAAACCACAGAAGAGTGCAGGTGAGGACAGATTTTAAAAATGTGTGAATATAGACTCATTGCGTGAGGACCCTAAGGCAAGGACCCAACATGGAAAGTAACCATAAATGGAGACTATGCTTACAATTCTGTAATTGTATGGATATGTGAACATATCCAAGGACAATCCAGCCTACGGTTGTCATTGTGTATTCAGTCCTATATCAATGTCTCTTATAACAGCACTGGTAAGTTAAAGGTGCTCAATAAATATTTGTTTAAAAAAAAGGGATCTGACTTTGAATTATCAATATGGGATTTAGTTACTTAACTCTCCTGAAAACTTCAGAAACTCTTCCTATGTTCTACTAGTGGCATGAACATTATTTACTGAACGATTAAATAAAAAAATGTATTCTACTCACAAAAATTCCCCATAAAGAACATCCTGTTTTGTAAGTTATCGGTTCATATGTCCCAAAGACTCCTTTAATTTGTCCCATATACAAAATCAATAGGAGATACCACATGAAAATACAAAAGATGCCAGTCATAATCTGGACAGCCTATGGGAAGAGAATGCTATTAGTATTGAAACCATGTAATTTATAACAATTCCAATAAGTGTTAACTATAAAAAAAATTCAAAGTTTTTACAAAAGATGGTAGTAAAATAGAAATGCACGTAACCATGAAATTCCTGGATTGGTTAGTCTAAAAAGAGGGCCCTAACCAGGAAGTACTGAGGTTTACCCAAGAGGAATGAGCCATACTTGGAGCATCAGACTGTTCAGTAGGCATTCTGGTGAATTCTCCCATAAGAAAGTTGGCAATCTGACTCTACTGCTGGCTATCCTCTCTATCAAGTAATGACATGTCAGGAGAATACTGAGGGGACTTCTTTTCATTCAAGGCACACTTGATATGGATCTTTTTCACAAGATGCTGAGATGAGGTAGAGTTAACACAGACATACAAAGATACCCAAAGTAGACTAACTTGCCCGAGGTCTTTCTGTTGGATAGGGGACAGGTTAGGGTCGGGGAGAATTATTACTCAACTTCAGTTTGTAAAAAGGCAATTATAATCCCAGGAAATATGTACCAGTAAATTTCTGAATTTATATGTAAACTTAATATTTCAAATACTAAATCACATTTTTAATCACTCTTTAAAAATGTCAGAGGATACATTATATTCACTTTCATTTTCATATAAACTTTAATAAGAAGCTATTTAATGTTTTAAGTTTGGTAGTTTCAGTTCTTTGCAAAGCACGTGATCTATGAAACACATATGCAACTGATTGATATTAAAGAAAGCTAATATTCCTAATATTAATAGGAAGCTATTTAATGTTTTAAGTTGAGTAGTTTCAGCTCTTTTGTTTCTTTGTAAAGCAAGTGATCTATGAAGTACTTAAATGCAACTGATTAATATTAAAGCTGTGTTTTAGAGAAAAATTTTTTCATAGAAAACCCACTTTTGGGGGATAACAATCTTATGCATTTAGATTCAGACTTCAAGGTTTCCTCTGCATCAGATTTGGAAGAACAACATCATTTTCAAAGATTCTTTGGATTTGACTGGGAGAAAACCCTCTGCTAGATCTCAAAATCCTTGAGATTTTGGTCTTCTGTATTACAGGCAGATTCTTTACCATTACTAAATAGAAATAGTGCATGATCTTGAATTTAGTTAAAGTAAGTCTTACTTACCGCTATAACAAGAGAATCTGCTTCAGAGACTTTTGAACAACACGTACATATAGCCATACTACCAGCATCTCCTCTAGATGATTGTGTCTCTAATCTCTGGTGATATCTCTATTAGCAAACTTCTACAAAACAGTACAAAACACAAACACAAGCTTTGCTCAAAAGAAAACACTTAAGGTCACTTCTTTTCTTACTGTTTTGCAATTACTTTCCCACACTCTGAAGCAATCACTTTCTTCTCTCCTTGCTTTTTTAGAAGGAATTTGCATTCACCTGTTTTGAGTTAGGTCTCCAGAACTGAAAAGCTTCCCTTTGACTAAAAAATGTTGATATATACAATATTACACATATTTTCTCTGAGTAGTGAACAGCTTCTCTGGGTTATGAAGTATAAAGAAAACCTAGGGAATAGGACTGGAGAACGCAATGGCCGCCCACTCCAGTACTCTTGCCTGGACAAACCCATGGACGGAGGAGCCTGGTAGGCTACAGTCCATGGGGTCGCTGAGAGTCTGACATGACTGAGCGACTTCACTTTCACTTCTTACTTTCATGCACTGGAGAAGGAAATGGCACCCCACTCCAGTGTTCTTGCCTGGAGAATCCCAGGGACGGGGGAGCCTGGTGGGCTGCGGTCTATGGGGTCACACAGAGTTGGACACGACTGAAGCAACTTAGCAGCAGCAACAGCAGGAAATAGGACCAGTACCAGAGGATCTTAGTAAAGCTTTTAATAGCTCATTTGCAATTCATAATCAATTCAATGTAACTCATAATGCCATGTTTGCATTTTTAAAACCAAATTCTTGGACTTAAATTCATCATGGGCTTGTGACTTTTTTTTCCTTGACATGTATTTGCTACCTAGTTCTTATTTCTATAAGATGGATTTTTCTTCCATCAGACAACTTATTAAAGTTGTTTCCACAATCCTAAATGCTCTGTTATTCCTGCAGCTTCCCCTTGTGCTTAAATCACTTTCTTACTTATATGAACATTAAAAACCTAGCTAAATGCATCTCCTTCTGAGATTTCACCCACTTGAGGATCTGGAATAACACTGCTTAATATCTTCTAACATGGCATACTTATGTCAAAAACATGAGTTATGTCACTTAGCCACTCAGGTGATCACCTAACAGATGATCTCAAAACTTTCCTTGGACCTTCCAGAAATGAGAGAAGAGTTTGACTAAATGATCTGTCATTCCCTGCACCCTTAAAATCTCATGAATTGATTATTTTAATGAAACTCCGGTTTCTAAATTTGATTTCCTGAATGTCTCTTAATTCTATAAAGTACAAAAACAGAAAAAGCCAGGTAAGAATACAAGAACTGTGAGAGCAAATAGAGAAAATAGTATTTTAATAGCTGAATTATAGCCACTAAGCTTTATATATTAAAACATCACTTTTGAGAAATGTTAAAGAGTATAAGCCTATAGGCAATGAAGATCAATTACTCTATCATGCTTAAATTAAAGACAGAATTATAGAATTCATGTATAGAGTAATGAAGAAAAGTCATATCTAGACTGCTATTATTTGCCATGTTTTAGATAAAAGAAAGATAATAAAAATAGTAAGCCTTTTTCTATGTATAGAAAAAAGTCTTTTCACAGTTTATAGTGGAAGCACCATGAGTGACTTGGGAAGTAGAACATTTAGCATCATTATAACTGCCATCGGGCCCCTACCAAAACCACTCCAAATGAAGTATTCATTAAAATACCAAGAAAAAAATTATATGTGTTAAAAATCCTCAGCTTAACTGACTGAAGGAAGAGAGTAAGAAATGCTGCAATGTACTCCTGTAATACATGATGGTTAGAAATTAAAGACAAAATTCTACATGTGGTTAAAAACTAAAAGTAGAATATAAAAAGAAAATTAATGATTTATTTATCTTCTGGTGATCCATCACTAAGCCAAAAAGCAGCTACAGGAAAGCCCCTAGCCATTATCCTCAACCCCGTCCTCACCCCTTAAATTTGTGCTACACAGAACTTCGGGAACAATCACAGAGAGCTCATGTGGAGAAACCATTTCTCCATCTCCAGTGCCTTTAGCAGGGCCGCAACTCCTAATGGTCTTCAGAATAAAGTTCAAATTCTTTGGCAGGGCTCATAAAGGCCTGCATGAATTGCTCTCTGCTCACCTTCTCAGCCTCATCATGGCCACTCCCCTTAGTCTGAGCCCTAACAGTGGTGGCAGCAGTATTCTCTGGGAAGCCTCTGCTTCATGAATCTGTTAAGATATCCCCCTCCTTGATTCCCTAACATTCTGTGCATACTTCCTATCACCATGTAGTCTTAACTTCTGATTTTCAGGACTGGTTCCCAAGGTCAGTGTGAGCTCCCAGAAGTCCAGGAATTAATTTCTGTCTGTCCAGGGCCAGTCCTGCACTGTGATCAAGAGACTCGGACTTTATTAAATAAGCTACAATGAGATATTAATCACCTCCTTCCAGTCAGAATGACTATCATCAAAAAATCTACAAATAACAAATGTTGGAGAGGGTGTGGAGAAACCCAGTTCCAGAGGGAGCCCTGTTACACTGTTGGTGGAAATGTAAACTGGTACAGCCACTATGGAGAACAGTCTGAACTTCCCTTAAAAAACTAAAAACAAGATATCATATGATCCAGCAATCCCATTCCTTGGCATATATCTGGAGAAAAAACTAATTCATAAGGATGTTCATAGCAGCACTATATACAGTAGCCAAGACATGGAAACAATCTAAGTGTTCATCAACAAAGATATGGATAAAGAAGATGTTATACACACGTATACATACATAAATATGTATATATATACATATGCAAGGGAATATTCAGTTCAGTCACTCAGTCGTGTCCAACTCTTTGTGACCCCATGAATTGCAGCACACCAGGACTCAGCCATAAAAAATAATAATAAAATACATCTTCAGCAACATGGAAGCCCTAGAGATTATTGGTCTAAGTTAAGCAAGTCAGATATTGAAAGACATATATATCCCTTCTCAGGAGAATCTTAAAAAAATAGTACAAATCAACTTATTTACAAAACAAACTCACAGACATGGGGGAAGGGGGAAACTCATGGTTACCAGAGGGGGAAAGGAGCAAGAAGGTTAAGTGAGGAGTGCAGAATTACAGACAGATGACACTATACACAAAATAGATAAACGAAGATTCACTTTTCAGCAAAGGGATGGAAGTGCAGTATCTTGTTCACGTGAAACTCAACACAATATTATAAACCAACTACAGTTAAAAGGAAAAAAAGAGACTGGTTCTGCGGGTGGCAGAGCGGGGGTGAGTCCCAGCCTCTGCAGGCAACGGGAAGGAGACAAGAATAGGGGGTGGGCATGGCGAGGCACTGAATTCTGTCTCCGTCCTTCCTTAGGGCTTTTAACACTTAACAAAGCTCAAAGGCAAAGCGACATCATTACCCCTCATTTTACTTGCTCACGGTCCTTTCGCCCTCCCTGGCCCAGGCCCTGGCTAAGGCGGGGGTCTCGGCGCCGGCAGGTCACCCTGCTCCGGAGCGGTTGTCCAGACTGGGTCCTCCCGCCAGTGTCCTGGCCCGGCTCTGGGGGCGGGTCTCTGCTAGCTGCGCCCTCAGGGCCAGGTCCCCAGACCCTGCCAAGCCGGCATTCTGGAAAGATCAAGGGGCCCGGGATCCAGCCGGCCCTCAGGCTTCTCAGGCAGCGCAGGCTCCAACGGCAGCCTCGTTGATCACGCGATCCTGGACCCTCCTGCGCCTGCGCGAGAGCGGGGCGCGGGAGAGAGGGACAGCGCATGCGCAGCCTCCTGGCGCCTGGCCGGCCATGTGCTGTCTTGGGAACTGCCTCTCTGTGTCTCTAGTGAGGGCTTCTCCTCCGGTGAGGGCTTCTCCACACCTCCGTTTGTTATCTTCTCCCTCCTGGGGTGTTTTTCATATGTACATCCACTGCAAAGCAACTAGAATCTCTGAGGAAAAGCCCGTCTTTCACCTGCTGTCGTCTCAAAGAATAATTTTGGCCACAAACATACTGAAAAAGGTGAGTAGCTGAGTCATTGACTCATGAGAAACGTAAGTAGCTAAAGAAGGAAATTAAATTGAGAGAATATTTAGCGAGACACTGGAATGACTTTTTGATTGACCGGCTGAGGTGAGTTTAGCTTTCAGGTTATTCCTGGCATCAGCTCTCTATTACGTGTGGGCTAAAGCAGTGTTTTAGTTAAAACAGTGTTTATGAAGAGACACATAAAGAAGTTGGAGAAGGCAATGGCGACCCACTCCAGTATTCTTGTCTGGGGAATCCCATGGACAGAGGAGCCTGGCAGACTACAGTCCATGGGGTCGCAAGAGTTGGACATGACTGAGCGACTAACCACCACCACGTAAAGAAGTAGGGGGTACCAGCTCGAAAATAGAGAAGTTCTGGAAAGGTGGATGAGGAAGTGGAAAGAAAAAGAGCAGTCATCTTGAATTAACTGACAAGTACAAATAACCTTGTTAAGCAACCATTAGGACTTACAGAGGCATTAAAATACCTGGAGAGCAGATGGCCTGCAACTCCTGAATGTTATGACTGTGATATAATCCAGGAAAGTTTATCTTGGCATTTTGGAAGTTAAAATTCAGGTTTGGGGTATAAATATTTACTGAAAGATACAGCCAGTGAGCAAAACATTCAGAAAGAGAAACTGACTTTTCTTTTACACAGAAATTGCCTAAGTGCCACTAGTACTCTTTGCCAAACCTCAAAAGGTATGTCTTAAAGGTGCTAAGATCTTTTATGATTATTGTAAAGCCTGAAAATGGATTATAAACTCAGTAACTTTGCCTTTAGCCCCATGGCCAGCTTTCTTACATTGTGACTCTAAAGTCTCCTCATTCAAAAGAAAAACATATTGCAGGCTTTCCCAAAACTTTTACATTTTCCTTTGGTCGATACGTCATTTAGGGTATTTTCAGTTCAGTTCAGTCGCCTAGTCATGTCCGACTCTTTTCGACCCCACGTCAGGCCTCCTTGTCCATCACCAACTCCCGGAGTCCACCCACACCCATGTCCATTGAGTCGATGATGCCATCCAACAATCTCATGCTCTGTCGTCCCCTTCTCCTCCTGCCCTCAATCTTTCCCAGCATCAGAGTCTTTTCAAATGAGTCAGCTCTTTGCATCAGGTGGCCAAAGTATTGGAGTTTCAGCTTCAACATCAGTCCTTTCAATGAACAGCCAGGACTGATGTCCTTTAGGATGGACTGGTTGGATCTCCTTGCAGTCCAAGGGACTCTCAAGAGTCTTCTCCAACACCACAGTTCAGAAGCATCAATTTTTCGGTGCTCAGCTTTCTTTATAGTCCAACTCTCACATCCATACATGACCACTGGAAAAACCATGGCCTTGACTAGATGGACCTTTGTTGACAAAGTAGCGTCTCTGCTTTTTAATATGCTGTCTAGGTAGGTCATAACTTTCCTTCCAAGGAGTAAGCGTCTTTTAATTTCATGGCTGCAATCACCATCTGCAGTGATTTTGGAGCTCAGAAAAATAAAGTCAGCCACTGTTTCCACTGTTTCCCCATCTATTTGCCATGAAGTGATGGGACCAGATGCCATGATCTTCGTTTTCTGAATGTTGAGCTTTTTAAGCCAACTTTTTCCTCTTTCACTTTCATCAAGAGGCTCTTTAGTTCCTCTTCACTTTCTGCCATAAGAGTGGTGTCATCTGCATATCTGAAGTTACTGATATTTCTCCCGGCAATTTTGATTCCAAGCTTGTGCTTCTTCCATCCCAGCGTTTCTCATGATGTACTCTGCATATAAGTTAAATAAGCAGGGTGACAATGTACACCCTTGACGTACTCTTTTTCCTATTTGGAACCAGTCTGTTGGTCCATGTTCATTTCTAACTGTTGCTTCCTGACTTGCATATAGATTTCTCAAGAGGCAGGTCAGCTGGTCTGGTATTCTCATCTCTTTCAGAATTTTCCACAGTTTGTTGCGATCCACATAGTCAAAGGCTTTGGCATAGTCAATAAAGGAGAAATAGCTGTTTTTCTGGAACTCTTGCTTTTTCAATGATCCAGCAGATGTCGGCAATTTGATCTCTGGTTCCTCTGCCTTTTCTAAAACCAGCTTGAACATCTGGAAGTTCACAGTTCACTGAAGCCTGGC